>NC_087109.1:12199211-12510527 GCF_963855985.1 Ostrinia nubilalis
ACTAAACTTGCTCAAGGCTGCTTTGGAAATCAATTTGTCAACACTCTCATATACCTTTTGGAAAGTGGATGTCAAGAGTTCCTTAAGGCTTTCATCAGAGCTGGTAAGTTGGTCGTGATGATTAACGGCCGCCGCACCGCTACTGCCGCGCAACATGTTTCGATGCAAGTCGGCACGGGTTATCGTACTCCAAATAAAGTAAAAATTTATTTCTGAGTGTTTTAGAGGCAAACGAACAAAACTAAGACATATGCGTTACAAATTTAAAACTTTGAAAATTATGGGACACCCTAATGTATGTATTTACAAAAAAACGTATTTAAGTATGTTTATATCCGTTGTCTAGTACCCATAGTACAAGCTTTGCTTGATTTGGGACTAGCGGCGCAGTGTAAAATGTCCAAGGATATTTATTTATTTAATCACAGAGCTCTATTCAACGCGTTCCATTTGCTGCTTCACTTATGCAAGCATCGTTTGTGAATACGAGCTTTACTGTCATAGAAAAGTTTAAAAAGCTAAACAGCTATAACTTTTGGGCTGGGTTGCACCATCTTACTTTGAACGTAACTATAATGATGATAACCGGTGTTTTTTGTATGGAGTTTGACAGATTTTTGAGTCTTTTTCTCTCCACGTACTTATCCTATATTCTGCTATTTTCCTAGTTCCACTGCAATGTAGTAATTGTAATATTTTCTTACGTTACAGGTCGCGATGATGAGACAACAGAAGGTGTCCGAGAAATACGTCAAAGAAGTGGAGCAAACCCTCGGCAAGCACGGCTACTAACCCGTGCCTTCAATACTTCCAAACGACAGATAAGAATAAGACCTAGCTTTGAGTGTACCTATGTACTCTTTGGGCTACATATTCACTTCAGAACCCTCATACATATTACGCGTCCTCTGAACCATGATTCGAATTCATATGTAGGCCCTTTAATAACTTTTGACGTGCTTACACCAACACCTTAAAGCTTTCATGATGATTGGAGACTTTTAAACCCACCATGCGTTGCCCAGGCTTATTCCACTATTCCCCGTTGACAATCCCCGTCAAATTGGAACCGTTACATTGGAACTTATAATGGGGAATAATGAACTAAAAAGTTAATTAATCCCCATTAAGTTAAAAATAAAATCCTAATACAACGGGGATTAATGAACTTTTCAGTTCATTAAATTCCCCATTATAAACTCCAATTGGCGTTAACGGGGAATAGTGAACAAAAAGTTCACTGATCCCCGTTGACGGGGATTGTCAACGGGGAATAGTGGAATAAGCCCGTTGCCGGCTCCCATAACCTGTTTAGACTGTGTTGGAATCACGGAAAAAAATATTCCCAGTGGCCCTACCACTGATAAATAAATTATCCGTGATACTACCAGTAAACTAATCAGTAACATCTCGGGCAACGGGTTTTACTCGTACAAATAACAAAACGCAAGTCATTATTTCCTCGCGACTATTCGTAAATGTCACATGATATCTACACAACACAGTTTCTCTTAGATTTTCCAAAACTGTGCTGCCAAGAACAGTTTTTTTTTAGTTTACTAGTTACAAATTACTGAGTCCCGTTAGCCCCTCGTACTAAGCTAAATATTATAATGATTGTGTTACAAGTGGGCTCACCACAATAGTCGAGCGCTCGAGAATTCGAGCGTTCCTCGGTTTTCGAGTCGGCCAGAGCCCCGATTACGGTAATTTTTAACGTCTCCAATCCAGACGCGCTTCATCGATTCTGCGATACGATTGGTCAAAACAGCTGACGTACGCTGTTTTGATCATTACGCTGACCAATCGTATCGCAGAATCGATGAAGCGCGTCTGGATTGGAGACGTTAAAAATTACCGTAATCGGGGCTCAGGCCGACCCCATCACCGTTTGGCTATCGTGATTCGTGGCTTTTATTAGAAGTGCATTTTCTTTCAAACTCGCCAAGTACCCGCATGTTTTTCAACAAACCAATTTTATTATGGTACTAAAATAGAAAGGAAAATGTGCTTATGCTCATGCTTATGGTTAGTGAAAATTTTTTTAACAAATAATCACCAGAATGTGTTCTGAAATGATTGTGTGTTAACTGGATCAAGCAATAATTATTGTATTTGGATTAGCACAAGGCTTGATTTCCACCAAAGCGGAGCGGAGAAGCGTCAAATTTTTCTATAGAATTTAACAGCGGCGACGGCGCGCCACGAAGCGGATATGTGCGGAGCGGAGACGAGAAGTGGAAATAATTGCCACGCTAAATTGGCGCCCAACGTGGGGCAAGTTGAAGAACGCTGCCACGCTAAATTAAATCTGATTGGTTATTCAACACACTTCTCTGCTCCGCTCCGCTTTGGTGGAGACCCGGCTTTAATGACTGTACTGTTATGTTTTGTGTGTGATTATGTTTAAAATAAATAATTTTCAGAATATCAAGTTTTTCTAATAAAACGCAGCCGTGTAGTCAAAACTTTAATTAATTATAATAGTTAATTAGTCTTAGGCACACCATATGATACACAAGTCAGCCATAACATTAAGAATTGGGTACAAACAGAACAAAACAATCACACTGGACATAAACATGCAGTTCTTGGCACTTGGCGAAAGAGACAACGACATTCTATAGGTCTGGTCCTTGAGCACGTAGAATTTTGTCCAATGACCCCAAGATACCCATCCTTATCGCTCGCGCGTAATTATGTTGCTATCGCGCTCGCACACTCACTGCGGGCGCCCGTCACACAGTCGCGACAGCAATATAATTACGCGCGAGCGATAAGGATGGGTAACTAGGGGTCATTGGACAAAATTCTAAGTGCTCACGGACCGGGCTTTAGACTAAATTTGGTGAACTCAACCTGTATAAATAGTGTCGCTGTTTCTTTCACCCACAAAACGTGCTTGGCTGCAAAACGGCAGTCACTCCGATATAATTAATTCATTATAACTAGGTTTATTCGCTAAAATACAGCCTATCCCTGAAATTATAATAAATATACACAAGTTCTGGATGTGTGTGCGTTCGTATACACGCGGAACTCAAAGCAGGACTTGGGAATAGTTCCCGTTATTTCTCCATGGTCTTAGGGTCTGCTCTGGACACATTTTGATTTTAAATAAAACAAGGTACGAGTAAAGGACGAAGCACACTTATTATCCTGAAAACGAATAACCGTTTCAACGCGAGGCGGTCAGTATTCTTTGTATAAACTAAAATGGACACATAACCGCACCGTAACAGCGGTTTACAACGCGGCGAATGGCGATACGGTGTTGTATGTTGCCTTTTCAGGTTGATAAGTGTGCTATGAGCTAGTAGGAGCGTCCAATTTCCGGGCCACTACGAGCTGGAGAATAGGTACATTACATCTAGAGGATTTGATCCCGGGATCCCGAGATCCCGGACGATATTTGGCCCCGAAAATTTCAAGATTATATTTGAATGATCCCATGATTTACGGGATTGCATACAAAAAAATAAATTTGTATAAAATTATTGTGTGTTTCTAACACGCAGTGTAAAATGTCCAAGGATATTTATTTATTTATTATTTATATTTTTATTTCATGTTCATAATCCCGGGACTATCCCGGGATCCCGGGATTGCCAATATACAATCTCGTAATCCCGGGATCAGAAAAAAGGTCCGGGATCGAAGGTTCAAGATCGAATCCTCTAATAACATCATCTACAATCTAGAATACAGTCTAATAATAACAACGTACTGGTCACTTGATGGCCTTCTCCCCGAGTCGCACCACCTTGTCCAAATTGTCTTTGAGCGTGCGCAGCTGGCTTAACACGTTGGCGTCCATCAATGCGAACGGGATATAAGCCTGGGGGAAGAATGTTGATAGATAGATAAAGTTTCATTTCCATCAGGCTACGGTCTCTTATTGTTGAGAACCAACAAAAGAGTTTTAATGTTTTTTTTACTTTTTCTTCTAAAACAAAATAAAATCACTTCTTCACTTTGACAGCTGAAAGAAAGTCGTTTTATTCATACATTTTATCCATATTTTAATACATTATTCAGTAATTCATATACATTTCATAATTAATTTATGTCTTATGCAACATAAATTTGGTGCCGAAACCCGCTATACGCGGCGTACGGCGTTTATAAAAAACCACAGCATTACAGTAGGGCTAGGATGCGTGCCGCGATATACTTTTATCGATTTTACATGATGATGTGATGAGCATGTGAAAATTCGTCGATAAGATTCTCTGCTCCGCTCCGCTTTGGTGGAAACCCGGCTTTAATGACTGTACTGTTATGTTTTATGTGTGTTTATGTTTAAAATAAATAGTTTTCAGAATATAAACTTTTTTTGTAATAAAACGCAGCCGTGTAGTCAAAACTTTAATTAATTATAATTATTAATTAGTCTTAGGCACACCGTATGATACACAAGTCAGCCATATCATTAAGAATTGGGTACAAACAGAACAAAACAATCACACTGGACATAAACATGCAGTTCTTGGCACTTGGCGAAAGAGACAACGACATTCTATAGTCTGGTCCGTGAGCACGTAGAATGAATTTTGTCCAATGACCCTAAGATACCCATCCTTATCGCTCGCGCGTAATTATGTTGCTATCGCGCTCGCACACTCACTGCGGGTGCCAGTCGCACAGTGGCGACAGCAATATAATTACGCGCGAGCGATAAGGATGGGTAGCTAGGGGTCATTGGACAAAATTCTACGTGCTCACGGACCGGGCTTTAGACTAAATTTGGTGAACTCAACCTGTATAAATAGTATCGCTGTGTCTTCCACCCACAAAACGTGCTTGGCTGCAAAACGGCAGTCACTCCGATATAATTAATTCATTATAACTAGGTTTATTCGCTAAAATACAGCCTATGCCTGAAATTATAATAAATATACACAAGTTCTGGATATGAGTGAGTATGCGTTCGTACACACGCGGAACTCAAAGCAGGACTTGGGAATAGTTCCCGTTATTTCCCCATGGTCTTAGGGTCTGCTCTGGACACATTTTGATTTTGAATAAAACAAGGTACGAGTAAAGGACGAAGCACACTTATTATCCTGAAAACGAATAACCGTTTCAACGCGAGGCGGTCAGTATTCTTTGTATAAACTAAAATCCATCCTAGACTGCATCTCACTTAACATCAGGTGCGATTGTGGTCAAATACCTGCCTTATGCATAAAAAAAAACATATCCGCACCGTAACAGCGGTTTACAACGCGGCGAATGGCGATACGGCTTTGACCCCTTTCCGGGTTGATAAGTGTGCTATGACCTTTAGTAGGAGCGTCCAATTTCCGAGCCACTACGAGCTGGAGAATAGGTACATTACATCTAGAGGATTCGATCCCGGGATCCCGAATCTCGGGATCCCGAGATCCCGGACGATATTTGGTCCCGAAAATTTCAAGATTATATTTGAATGATCCCAGGATTTACGGGATTGCATACAAAAATTTAAATTGGTATAAAATTATTGTGTGTTAGAAGCGCAGTGTAAAATGTCCAAGGATATTTATTTATCTATCTATATATATAAAAGAAAGTCGTATTAGTTACTCCACTTATAACTCAAGAACGGCTGAACCGATTTAGCTGAAAATTGTCAGGGAGGTAGTTTAGAGTCAGGAGAAGGACATAGGATACTTTTTATCCCGTTCGAAATAAAAAAAAAGTCTGCTTATTTATTGCCATTAAGGCGGAACACAGTTCGCCGGGTCAGCTAGTTATTTATATTTTTATTTCATGTTCATAATCCCGGGACTATCCCGGGATCCCGGGATTGCCAATATACAATCTCGTAATCCCGGGATCAGAAAAAAGGTCCGGGATCGAATCCTCTAATAACATCATCTACAATCTAGAATACAGTCTAATAAAACAACGTACTGGTCACTTGATGGCCTTCTCCCCGAGTCGCACCACCTTGTCCAGATTGTCCTTGAGCGTGCGCAGCTGGCTTAACACGTTGGCGTCCATCAATGCGAATGGGATGTAAGCCTGCGAAGAAGTATATCGAACTCAAATTCAAACGTATTATTTGATTTTCAAAATAATTTTAGTAAGTTGTGCAATACAAACTGCTAATTTGCAGAAATTCACGTCCCGTATCTTTGGAACACGTCATATGGTATTCGTAAGCCTAGGCGTAGACCACCGACTTTTAGTTGAGTCCGATTTTAATTTGTATGAAGAATCGGCCGATAGCAAATCGGCGTCTTCTTCTTTTCGTGTCGACAACAAACCTACATAGTGTCAGCCGAAAACTCCTTGAAAAGGCTTGAACTTGGAGTGTAGGTGCGGTTTTGTTCCCCAGTCGATGAGGCACCTGATGTCATGCCCTGAGTGCCCAAGCAACTGCACTCAGGAGGATTTGATGAGTGCTACTGACAACGCCACTCTTGTGGCAAATCGGCGTAATGTGCGCACTTTCATACATCTTCATACTGATTAACAGCGCGACCCAATTATCGGCCAAATAAAAATCGATGGTCTGCGCTTAGGCTAACACTTCATAAAGTGTTACAAAAATAGGCAGATGAAAAAAAACACCTTTATTAATTAACCGTTTACGGAGACAATAACTGTAATATCTTTTCTATTCTGAATTACCGTGTAAATTCTAAAGTCCGGTCGCCTAGCACATGGAACTTCGTCCAATGACCCCAAGCTACCCATCCTTATCGCTCGCGCGTAATTATATTGCTGTCGCGACTGTGAGACGGGCGCCCGCAGTGAGTGTGCGAGCGAAATTCTTATCTGCTCGGCGACCGGACTTTACACAGTAATGAATGTCCTTACCTGTGACTGCCTCAGCTGTTTGGGCTGCAGAGACAGCATGGTGCCATCTTGGAGGAGGATGTTACAGTTGGCCTTCTCTTCTTGTTGCATGCTGAAATGTGATATAGACAAAATGTTATATTTAGAAGCTTTAAAAACAATCTATCTAACAAATCAGATATTTTAGGTAGGCATTTTTCCCTTTCCCCTCTATTTTTAAACATTTCCGGATGAAACCTATCGTAGTTAATGTAGGAGTTTTCTTTATTTCCGGCCAACTGGGGGGGGAATCTGCCATCTCCTGAATGTATCGTAAATAAGTGCTATTTTCCAACAATCTTTGGACAATCCTCTGCATGAACGCACCAAGCTCACTGTCTGTCGGTCAAAGGTGGCGAGAAATCGTAAGCAACAACAACAACCTATACTCTTGACGAATACGACTACTCTGTCAAGAATGTAACAATTGAGAAGAACTTACGTGTAGCACGAGGGCACCATGACGGGCGAGCCTGACATGGACACCACCATCTCTCCTTGCCGCGGCTGCCGCAGCACCGTCAGCGGCGTTTGTGGGGTCACCTGCAAACACAATCAAATTCGTTAATTGATAACTAAGCAGATGAACAAGGAAAAAAGACTGGCCATTTCATTTAAAAGACATTGGAAACTTCGGATAACGTTTTTGGGAGTAGGACGACAGTAGAGCGGTTTATCTAAAGGAAAACCAAGGTAACCGACATAGTTTGCAAGATGGCCAAACTTAAGCGGTATTACTTTACTTTTCAAAATTCTTTATTTAATCAAAACTTATTATACAATTACACTATAAAAATAATACCATACAGTAGGATGCGATAACACTTCACCAGGCCAAAAACACCACTCGAAGCTAAACTACACTGAATTTATAAACAAAGCGGTATTGGGCGGGACACACAGCTCACAAAGCTGGAACTACTGGGCGGGGGCGCTACGGTCACTGCTGGGCGGCGGCGCGGCAGTTCGTTCGTTCGTTTCAGCCGAAAGACGTCCACTGCTGGACAAAGGCCTCCCCCAAGGATTTCCACGAAGACCGATCCTGCGCCGCTCGCATTCAGGCACCTCCAGCGTCCTTCACCTGCAGACACTGAGACCGACCTTGGGCGGCGCTGCTACACTACAGGACCGACCTTGGGCGTGATGGCGGGGTAGTTGTTGGGCGCGTTCTTGTTGTAGGCGGGCGTGCGGTACACGGAGCGCGAGCGGCGCCGCTGCGGCTTGGCGGCGGTGGGCGGGCGGAGGCGCTGCGATGCGTCGGCGGAGCGCGAGCGGCGCCCGGCCGAACGGGAGCTACTGGGCGGCGGCGCTGCGGAGATACCGTTGATGAATAAGAAACAAACTATTGTGGAGTGATAGCAAGTAGTAATGAGGGTTTTCGCGATTGGAAAATCCGCCAGATGGCAATAAGTGCGTGATTGGTGGATTTTGACATAATAATATCTGTCAATGTCATGTCAAAAATAACCAATCATGCAGCATTTGGACCTCGCGTCTACGTCTCTACGTATTGCCATCTGGCGGATTTTTCAATTGCGAAAACCCTCATTTCTGGTCAAAAAAAAAAGTCAAAATTTCTTTATTTGTTTAGACTAATAAATAGTTGTTACAAATCGTCATTTTGCTCTTAAGGAGCCTCTACATGTCTCATAATCTTTTTACCCTACCAGCGCTTCGAGACCAAGGTCAAGGACCAGGTCATTTTTAGATCTTAAAAAAAGGAAAAAAGTTAACTCTTACTACTTTCTGTTTTTGCCCTTGAATGGATGTTATTTAGAATTTTATTTAACTTTAATTTCTCACATTTCTATAGCCTTGACATCAGTCTAATCTTTATTTAATCAGCCAGTAAAGACAATTCTTTTAAAAAAAATATCCTTAAAACTGTTAAATGTGTGGTCATAAACTTTGTTATGTAAAACGCACTTAAATCTATAAGATCTAAAGTTTGGAATTCACTAAACACTAAAAGCTAAAGAATGATGATGCAAGCCAAAGTCCCGGCAAGCGTATGAGAGTCTGACGCAAAATGTGCACTTTTACTAAATGTTACACGAACCAACTCTTCAGCTTTTTTGTATGGAAAAGTGCGCATTCCGCGAAGTGTTCATCTTTCAAAGTGCGCATCTTGCAAAGTGCTCATCTTGCAAAGTGCTCATCTTGCAAAGTGCACATTCTGCGAAGTGCACATTCCGCGTCAGCCCCGTGTGACTTACCCGCGGTCTTCTTGGCGCCTCGCTCGCCGGAGCCCTGCGCGGAGTTCTCCGTGAGGTACCCTGCCCGTGAAGCGCCCGGTTAGTGGAAACTTGATGGTGGGTTAGTGTTGTTTCTCAACCATACATTAATTTGGAGTCCAAAAAATTTCATTTTTTTTAATCCCACATTTCTTTAGCCTTGCTCTGTATTGTATCATCCAGAGGTGGAATTGTGTAAAGCAATCGTAATCATTTGACAGTTCATAACGTACGATAAAGTCAGTTAAACAAAGCGTTTGACAGAATAATTGTATGTTATGAACTGTCAAATGATTACAATTGCTTTACACAATTCCACCTCAGCACCTTTAATTTTAAAAAATATCTAGAAACTACAAAGATACAACTATTTATAACTTCATGAGGTCACACTGAAAACGACAAGCAGTGTTCCATACCAGTTATTATGGGCTCCTGTATGCTCAGCTATTTCTCTTGTATCTTTGTTGTTTTCAGAATTTCCATACTTGTTTTACAGAACCCTTTGAATTCAAACTGATACATTTATTATTCTATATTGACTCATTCATAAGTCACCAAGGTGGTTTTATGAAATGCCTAATTACAAAAATCCTCTATCAGGTTGAGAAACAATGAAATGCATATTTACATTGATAAATGAATTAAGAATAAGATAAAGATTTTCAGAATAATCCAGAAGAATTGAAACAGTAAAATAAGCAAGTTGAATACAAAATAAGTGGCTAGAAGATTTGCAATGGATTGTAAGATATTTGATGATGAACTTAAATAACAATATGACTTGACTACATAGGTACTTATTCACATCTAAGACCTAAATAATATACAACTACCATCACAAGTCAATACTACTTTAAGCATAGATTGAAGCCTTTGACTGGTTAAAATTAAATCATAAAAAATTCAGAGCAGAATCCAGATTAATAAACAAGTTTACATTGATTATACATATTATTATTGTAATACAGGCCTAAATATTTTTTTAAGAAAATACTACTCATATTCCTACTACCATTAGAATGAGAAACTGCCTGTAAAATAAACCCTAAAAAGTTCTTACCGTCATCATGAGAAGCAGACCGACTTGAGTGTCTGGTCTGCCTAGCGTTGGTTACTTCTTTCAAGTGTAGTTCGGTTTTCTGAAATAAACCAACAATCTTTCAATACATCTAGTCATGAAAAGTTACAGTTGTTGACTGCAAAACTTTTAAATAAGATGATTTTCTGCGTCTAATTCTATGTAAGTTATTTACACTTTTTTATTAAAAACTAGCTTTTGCCCGCGGTTTCACTCGCGTGAAATTTCGTATGTCACAGAATATAGCCTATAATATGTTATTCTGGATTATAAACAATAATACTATAAAGTTTCATCAAAATCCGTTCAGTAGTTTTTGTCTGAAAGAGTAACCAACATCCAGACATCCAAACTTTCGGATTTATAATATTAGTAGGATAATAACATCTTACCAGTTGTCCAACAGTCTTCTGCAAGTATACATTGCTGATAGAGCCTAATAAAATCTTAAATGCCAGTTCCACGTTCCGAATTTCCATGTGCGTTCTAGAGTCAATCTTATTCTTCTGATCGGTCACTGAAATTAATTCAGAAAAGCATTTGAAACGGACCCTAACAAAAAAAAAACACCACTGTTTGGAGATCCAAAAAATAATTAAGGTTTACATAGTCCAAAACGATAATATTGATGTATTCGAAAGAATGAGCACTGATATGCATGCAGTTTCTTCAGAGATTTAATAAAAACATACCAAGTTTATTTAGTTTCTTCAAGGTATCGTCATCTTCGGCAGATTTCTCCTGTTTTCTCACCGGTCGCTTGGTCCTAGGCATTTTTCCTTTAGAAGTGATACACAACAAACCCAATAAACTACAAAAATCTGGTTTTGCTACTCAATAAAACAATTTGCGGGCAAATTAGAGTAACTTTGTGAAACAAAACAATATTTTTTATCAGCCACAGCAACCGACCATTTTTGAATTTGATCAGATGCTCGAATACACATCAAAGCTCAAATTATGGATGTCATGTCAGTCAAATGAATAAAAACCAAATAACATGTTTTATTTCAGAGCCCCGATTACGGTAATTTTTAACGTCAACAATCCAGACACGCTTCTCGATTCTGCGATACGATTGGTCGTTCAACAGCGTACGTCAGCTGTTTTGACCAATCGTATCGCAGAATCAGAAACGCGTCTGGATTGTAGACGTTATAAAAGTTACCGTAATCGGGGCTCTGGTCCAAATGCGATATTGAAATAACTTTGTATTATTTCTAAATAAAATTAATATGTATATCATGCCAGAAAAATATTTTTATGGTTTTTTTCGAAAACATAATCAATCGTGTTTTGTGTGTGTGTATCCAAAAAATTGTAAAAACTTGTAAGTGGGAGCTGGGACCTGGGACCTTGTATTTGGCCAGTTTTTTTGGTGCATGGCAACATTATAAATGCGTAACATAACATAACATAAGATAACAATGCGGAAGTTTAATTTCGGCGATTCACTTAAATTAAAATAAATACTACTTTGTACCTTGCGACCTTGTACTACTATGTAGTGGCAGGAATTTGTAGTGAAAGGTTTATTTTTTCAAAACATCTCATATTCTGAATGATGTCGCCCCAGACATCATGGGATATATTAAAATGGGATATTGATTCTCAATAATCAATACTTGTTGTGGTAAGTTCAGTTTGTCAGCTTCAACTTGGAATCTTCTGTTTGGCCATACATTCAATATTTGGCTTTGTTGGCTATGGCAACATTAATAGCATAGCGGAAGTATAATAAAATTGATCTTCTTTTAATAACTTTATGTGATTTATTGCAATAAATCTAGGATTACATTAAATATAAATCTATATAAATCCTAAAAATAAAAAAACATATTTGCTTTTGCATGTGATCTTGAATTATTTTTAATGCGATCGAGAATTAATTGATATTGGTTTTGACTTTAGCAGTACATTCAGTGTTGCCAGAAGGTTACTTTTGTAACCTTTTAGGTTACTTTTGAACTGCTGTGGTTACTTTTAGGTTACACTAATGAAAAGGTTACTTTTAGGTGATCTTTCAGAAATTGTAGAATTAACTTTACAGGTTATTCAGTAAAAAATATTAATAGTAACAATTTAAAAATTATGTCATAAAGTGCATTTAAACTTGAATTTGATTTATTATTTGTTAAAAAAATGAGTTTCAGCGAATGTTTTTCGATAATAAAACGCAAATCCATGAAACGTTTTTATACGACTGGTCACTTTTCGAATTTAGATATCAATTGTATTCATTTTCCATCCATACCCCCCCCCCCCCCGTATGAAGGTTACTTTTTATTCAAAAAGGTTACTTTTTTTTATATTTCTGGTAATTTCTGACTAGACCCGACTGGCAACACTGAGTACATTTCATTTAGGGATGGGCAAACGGAAAAAAAATATCGATATTTATCGTATCGATATTTTTCAAATATATCGATATATATCGCCCAAGAAATATCGATATTTCGATATATCGATATTTTTTGCCCAATTTGCAATTATTTATAAAAATGGCCAAAATTATCTAAATTTTAAAGAAAACACATGTCGCTGTTTCAACTTAAGTTGTAATATTTCAATTTATTTTTTCGAATGAGCAATTAAACATTGAGAAAAAAACATTATTCAAACCAGTATTTGTCTGATATTGACATCAGGAGCACTCTTTGTTTGATGTGTTCTCCTGTAAGTCTGCTCCTATCATTTGGCACAGCCAAATTTACCGCTGAAGCTACCCTTTCAGATGACAAATATATCGATTTTGATATCTGAAAATAAATATCGAAAATTGATATATCGCCGGAAAAAATATCGCTAATTTATATCGATATTTTTCTGAAAAAATATCGATATTTTGATATATCGATATTTTTTACCCAATCCTAATTTCATTGTTATGATGAATGAAGAATGGCGGACGTTGTCATATTGGGATACTTGTTCACATTTTTACTTATAAATACTTGTAGTGGTGAGTATTCTCATATATTTGTATCTTATAATGTCTCTAAAAGTGTAATAAATAAGTCATGAGCGTGCCAGGCGCGGCCCATGTGAGATAATATGAAATTTGAAGTGGCTTCCATACTGTGTTCACTTGGTTGTTCCAATGTTTTTTACCTGCTTTACGGGCTAAGTTGTTATTTCTGCGTAATTCTTTAATTATTTAAACATGTCAGGAATATATTTCTTGCATAAATTTGTTGAATGTTAAATTTTCACTAATTCGACATCATTTCGTACAGATCAAGTTAATTTCTTTTTGTACAATTTTGTGGACATGTAAGGCACACAACGCAAACCTAAATATTTCCTACATTCGATGGAAAACATTATTCTTTAACATCCAATTGGCAATTATAATTTAGTGGTCAACAAGATTATAAAGGCTCATGAATACTGTTTTATTGTAAGTTGCATTTGTAAACAATAATGTATCATCAGGCGTTCCTGGAGTGGATGTGCCGCATGACGATGGCACGGCTCCCAGCACCCAGCCTCCGGACAACCGCCTGGACAACCGGATATCGATGGATCACATGATGGTGCACCACCCTCGGTGAGTCAGCTGAAGCAGGCCTATCGTTCGTTCGTTCGTTTCAGCCGAAAGACGTCCACTGCTGGACAAAGGCCTCCCCCAAGGATTTCCACAAAGACCGGTCCTGCGCCGCTTGCATCCAGGTACTTCCCGCGACCTTTACCAGATCGTCGGTCCACCTAGTGGGAGGCCTGCCCACGCTACGTCTTCCAGCTCGTGGTCGCCACTCAAGAACTTTCCTGCCCCAGCGGCCATCAGCTCTTCGAGCTATGTGCCCCGCCCACTGCCACTTGATTTTAGCGATTCTGCGGGCTATGTCAGTCACTCTGGTTCTCCTACGTAGCAGCAGGCCTATGTAGGCTTTTAAATATTGGCTATTAAATGTAAGTAAAAATGGTGATTATATTTATACATTGTTTGATTTTCTTGCTGCTCAGGAGAAGGAAGTTTCAGAGGTAAACAATTATAAAAGTAATAAATTGTAGTTTCCCATGCCTTGCTTTTGCTCTATTATACAGGGTGTCCCGTAATGCAACGTCAAGCCGGAACTGGGTGTTGAGTCAAGTTATGCTGGTTATCAGAAAAATATAAAAAAAAATCTATGTGTCATTTTGTCAAAATAATAGGCATTTAAAAAAAAACAAAAAAATCTACTCCCGGTGACGGTCTTTTTACTCGTGTTGCCACAAATCTTCACTTTTTTCAAATTTTTTTTTTGTTATGTAACCCTGAATAATGCTTCTCTAAATTGTTATCAAAATTACAAAACCAGCTGCTCCAGCTTGGATGAAAAAAATACATTATTCACAAAAAAAAATTCAAAATAAAAATTTTGCTTGGTTTAAACTGACTGTCCTGAAAAAAAATTGTACTACGCGAGTATGGCAAGTGACGTCATAATTTGGCGCATTTAGTAAGGATTCCAAAATGGTATAACACTTGGTAAATTCTTGCTGTGATTGTCGTCAATTTTTGTTTTTTTGGAAATAATCCCGTTTTTAACTTTATCTACCTTGGTCAAAAATTATTATTCTAATGTGCCCAAAATTCAAGTTTCTGTGACTGACTACCGTACAGTCAGTCACAGAAACTTTTGTCACCATGACAGTAATTAGTAGTTGACATACTGTGACAAAAGTCACCCGTGCGCGCGCGCCTTTACTACCTGCTCTGCCTGCACTTGTACTTGGTAACAGGGATAATAAGGATATGAAGTTTCGGTTATGGATACGGTTACGGATATTAGAATAATATTATACCGGTTTCGGTTACGGTCACGGATATGAAATCATTTCAGATTATCCGAAAGTTTCGGATAATTTCGGTTACGGAATTATTTGAATTTCAAAAATGTAGGTATAATTCAAATAGCAAGATGCTGCGTGACCCACATAGCTACTTTATGTACCAACCAACTAAGACGACACCTATGTATGATAAAGATAAAACAGGCTGGCATATTAGATGGTGCCAGGGAATGCCAGACAAGTTGGTAACAAATATTAAGATTTAAGGTACAATTCCAAGACGTGCCGCAGACCGCAAACTGCAACCGCAAACCGCAAAACTCTATGAAATCGGCAGCGCGGCATTGCAGCTGCGGCGTGTATACTGCAGATTTCATAGAGTTTTGCAGTTTGGAATTGTACCCTTAAGACTCCGCCTTTATCCGAAACTATCCGTAACTTTTGAATCAGTTTCGGTTACGGTTACGGATATCCATAACATGCCTGCTTGGTAAGATGGCCCTCTCCGTTCCGCTCATACCTTTTAAAATGGCTTCTCCACCTCACTTAAGCCAGAAACTTGAATTTTGGGCACATTAGAATAATAATTTTTAACCAAGGTAGATAAAGTTAAAAACGGGATTATTTCCAAAAAACCAAAAATTGTCGACAATCACAGCAAGAATTTACCAAGTGTTATACCATTTTGGAATCCTTACTAAATGCGCCAAATTATGACGTCACTTGCCACACTCGCGTAGTACAATTTTTTTTCAGTACAGTCAGTTTCAACTAGGCAAATTTTTTATTTTGAATTTTTTTTTGGGAATAATGTATTTTTTTCATCAAAGCTGGAGCAGCTGGTTTTGTAATTTTGATAACAATTTAGAGAAGCATTATTCAGGGTTACATAACAAAAAAAAAATTTGGAAAAAGTGAAGATTTGTGGCAACACGAGTAAAAAGACCGTCACCGGGAGTATATTTTTTTGTTTTTTTTTAAATGCCTATTATTTTGACAAAATGACACATAGATTTTTTTTTATATTTTTCTGATAACCAGCATAACTTGACTCAACACCCAGTTCCGGCTTGACGTTGCATTACGGGACACCCTGTATAATTTCATTATTATTTCTGTGACTGATAACATTTCATTAAAAACATATAGACAAATTGAGAAATCCAGGAGTTAATCTATGGGCAAAAAGCATCCAATTTCAATAACTATAGCATAGACTCAAATTTTATTTTGAAACTGATTTATTTATTTTATTTTATGTGCTATTTATTAAAGTTCATTTATTTCCTTTCATTTATAATGAAAAAGAAATACTATTTTATTTCAAAATATTTTAAAAACTATTTTAACTACTTATGCCAGCTCTGGCTATTGCAACTTAGCATTAGTATTTCTTACTGTTTCATAACTTTGAACAAACATGTGTTTTCTGTACAACATTTAATCGCATTCCAGGTTCAAATGCCATCAGTGCGAGTCGTCGGAGTGCGCCGAAGGGTCCACCCGCGTGTGTCGCGAAGCCCTATACTGCTACAAGGCGTCGGTGCGCGCGACGGACGGCTTCCTAGAGCAGACGCGCGGGTGCTCCACTTCTAGTGACCACTACCAGTTTATATGTCGCACCAGCCGCCCGCAGCAAGGGTGAGTTTAGACTTAACTTAATGTCCTATGTCCCCTAGATGGGGTAGAGGGCATCCACAACAGTAGTTGTGAGTTTAGGCACCTTGTCTAATTGAAGGTAGCGACTAAGTGTCTACTATTTATTCGCTCAAGAAAGGCGCTTTCACCTCAATGATAGATCTAGAGATAGATGGAGCTCCACAACAGTCCTCCATCGCGTTTGATCTCGCCAAGTTTTGCCGATTTTTTTTGCCTCGTCTTCTACAGTGCGCCGCCAAGTTTGCTTGGGGCGACCACGTTTGCGTTTTCCTTGGGGGTTCCAATCCAGAGCCTGCTTGAGGATGTGATCGGGGTCCCTTCGGAGAATGTGGCCTATCCAGTTCCACTTGCACTTGGACGCTGGTCGGCCGTAGTAAGGACAATCTGTTCAGGTGGGGATTCTTGGCTGGCTCAAACTTGGAGTGCAAGTGTGGTTTTGTTCCCCAGTCGACGAAGCACATGATGTCGTGCCCTGCGTGCCCAAACAACTGCACGCAGGAAGATTTAACGAAGGCTACCGACAACACCATTTTTGTGGCGGAGTTTTGGGCCGACGCTGTGTAGGTTTGTTGTCGACACGACAAGAAGAAGTTCCACTTGCGGCGCTTGATTTGCTTATTCTTTCTAAGGCCCAGAGCAGACGGTGAAACTACAACGAAACTGCAACTTTCTGATGATTCTGATGAATGAAACTGAAACTGAAAGTTTCAAACTGGTCGCGTCATGTGTGGTCTCTCAACGGACGCTATGGCAGAAACTCTCAAAAACTAGCAGTTGCAGTTTCGTTGCAGTTGCGTTTCACTGTCTGTTCTGGGCCTAAATGACCTGTTGTATTTCAGCAAGCGTCACGCGGGCCAGCTGAACATCACGTGCTGCCAGGGCGACCTGTGCAACGACGGCAGCTTCCCCGCGCTGCCGCCAGACGCCGCCGTGGAGCCGCTGGCCGGCGGCGCCTGGAAGCTGTGGGCCAGTGTGGGCGCTTCCGTGCTGGCCGTCAGCGCTATCGGCGCTATGGCCATCTTCGTGCTGAGGAGGAGTCACAGGTAACTACTGTCCCCGTAGCCCTTACTCGCGTTTGAAGGCAAAAGGCCAGCTTCGTACTAAGCAGGAGTCACAGGTATGAAAACTACAATCGCGCCATCGCGCATCTTGGCGCAGGAGTCTCAGGTAACTTCAACCTTTGGTTCTAGACCAGCATTTTCTGTAGATAGCAGCGTCTGGAAGCTGTGGGCCAGTGTGGGCGCTTCTTAGCTGGCATGAAGAGCAAACATCTGCTCCTTAAGACTAGTGTCTAGTACTAGTGTTCCACAGTGGGTTCAAGATAATAGTCCAGCAGACGATGGGGATCGAATCAGTGTTTCTCGGATCTTGAATCAATAACAAACTCTGCCTATAGACTACCGTTCTCCAACCGCGCCATTGATGTCTTTTGGTAGCATCTTTATGTTGCGCAGGACTCGCAGGTGAGACTAAACCTCTGCCTATAGACTAGCATCTTCCATGGCAAGCAGCTCCTGTGTGGTTACTACGAAAAACATCGGAAGTTTCGAATGTTGCCATCCCTCTCACGCAAAACTAGTTGCCAGCATGATCGACAGTGACAGGTAGACCAGAAACTACGTAAACAGCGATTCGGAGTAGTCCTCCTGGTAGCGTCACGCCAGCTGACGTCACGCGCTGCCGCCAGACGCCGCCGTGGAGCCGCTGGCCGGCGGCGCCTGGAAGCTGTGGGCCAGTGTGGGGGCTTCCGTGCTGGCCGTCAGCGCCATCGGCGCTATGGCCATCTTCGTACTGAGGAGGAGTCACAGGTAACGACAGAAGACTAGCGTGTTCCGAACCTCTTCGCTTCTAGAATAGTCTTCCAGAGCATGGACAGCAGCGCCTGGAAGCTGTGGGCCAGTGTGGGAGCTTCCGTGCTGGCCGTCAGCGCCATCGGCGCTATGGCCATCTTTGTACTGAGGAGGAGTCACAGGTAACGACAGAAGACTAGCGTGTTCCGAACCTCTTCGCTTCTAGAATAGTCTTCCAGAGCATGAACAGCAGCGCCTGGAAGCTGTGGGCCAGTGTGGGAGCTTCCGTGCTGGCCGTCAGCGCTATCGGAGCTATGGCCATCTTCGTGCTGAGGAGGAGTCACAGGTATGAACACTATACAGCCTTTAGTCGCTCTCCCATCGCGCATCTTGGTGTTGCGCAGGAGTCTTAGCGCATCAACCTCTGATTCTAGACCAGCATCTTCCATAGTATAGCTAGCAGCATCTGGGCGCTTCTGAGCTGGCATGAAGTTCAAACATCTGCCTCTAAGACTAGTGTCTAGTACTAGTGTTCCACAGTGGGTTCACCATAATAGTCCAGCAGACGGTGGGGATCTAACCAGTGTTCCTCGGATCTTGTATCAACAACAAACTCTGCCTATAGACTACCGTTCTCCAACCGCGCCATTGGTGTCTTTTGGTAGCATCTTTATGTTGCGCAGGACTCGCAGGTGAGATTAAACCTCTTTGCCTATAGACTAGCATCTTCCATGGCTAGCAGCTCCTGCGTGCTCCTTTTCCTTCTTCTACAAAAAACGTTATCCCGAAGTTTCGAATGTTGCCATCCCTCTCACGCAAAGCGAGATGCCAGCATGATCGACAATGACAGGTAGACCAGAAACTACGTAAACAGCGTTCCGGAGTAGTCCTCCTGGTAGCGTCACGCCAGCTGACGTCACGCGCTGCCGCCAGACGCCGCCGTGGAGCCGCTGGCCGGCGGCGCCTGAAAGCTGTGGGCCAGTGTGGGGGCTTCCGTGCTGGCCGTCAGCGCTATCGGCGCTATGGCCATCTTCGTACTGAGGAGGAGCCACAGGTATGAACTGACAGCTTCTGGTCTAGCGTTCTCCAAACTATTGGTGCCTATTGATGGCATCTTGGTGCTGCAAAAGAATTTCAAGTAAGTCTAAACTTCATTGCCTCTAGTGTGGTTTAACAGCAGCTGTAGAGCGCTGGCCAGCAGTACTTGGAAGCTGTGGGCTAATTAGTGTCCGGGCCTCTGTGCTGGCTGCCAGCGCTATTGGAGCTATGGCCATCTTTGTACTGAGGAGGAGCCACAGGTAACTACTGACCCACTGTAATAAGACACGTGTTACATTAGCAAGACCAGCAGACGCTGGAAACTTTGGGTATTTATAGGAGTTTCTGTGCCGGTTGTCAGTGCTACTGGAGCTATAGCCATCTTCGTGCTGAGGAGGAGCCACAGGTAACCATGATTAAAGGCCCCCCTAATACGGCCCTGTTCGTGCGAAGATCCAATGTTTTGGAGGAGGAGCTGCGAAAACCTTGCTTCTAGAAGTGGAGAGATCCCAAAGAGTGATACTCAAGGTGTTACATGGTCTGCCATTCCAATGTGCAACTAGTGCAAAACTAGCGTCTTCCATAGTGTTCTATAGTACAATCAGCAGTAGCAGTGCGTGTAAACTGGGTCAGCGTGGGCGCTTCTATGCTATCGGAGCTATGGCCATCTTTGTACTAAGAAATATAGTCACAGGTAATTAAATCTCTTTGTTTCTAGTATGGTTTAACAGCAGCTGTGCAACTGCTGGCCTCTAGTGTATATCAAAGCTGTAGGCCAGCGTGGGCGCTTCTGTGCTGGCCGTCAGCGCTATCGGCGCTATGGCCATCTTCGTGCTGAGGAGGAGCCACAGGTAACTGAACCTCTTTGCCTTTAGTGTGCTTAGCAACTTGCTACAGTAGCTTTGGAGCCGCTGGCCTCAAGTGTATATCAAAGCTGTGGGCCAGTGTGGGAGCTTCCGTGCTGGCCGTCAGCGCTATCGGCGCTATGGCCATCTTCGTGCTGAGGAGGAGTCACAGGTAACTGAACCTCTTTGCCTTTAGTGTGCTTAGCAACTTGCTACAGTAGCTTTGGAGCCGCTGGCCTCAAGTGTATATCAAAGCTGTGGGCCAGTGTGGGAGCTTCCGTGCTGGCCGTCAGCGCTATCGGCGCTATGGCCATCTTCGTGCTGAGGAGGAGCCACAGGTATGAACACTATACAGCCTTTAGTCGCTCTCCCATCGCGCATCTTAATGTTGCGCAGGAGTTTTAGCGCATCAACCTCTGATTCTAGACCAGCATCTTCCTTAGTATAGCTAGCAGCATCTGGGCGGTTCTGAGCTGGCATGAAGACCAAACATCTGCCCCTAAGACTAGTGTCTAGTACTAGTGTTCCACAGTGGGTTCACCAAAATAGTCCAGCAGACGATGGGGATCGAATCAGTGTTTCTCGGATCTTGAATCAATAACAAACTCTGCCTATAGACTACCGTTCTCCAACCCCGCCATCGGTGTCTTTTGGTAGCATCTTTATGTTGCGCAGGACTCGCAGGTGAGACAACCTCTTTGCCTATAGACTAGCATCTTCCATGGCAAGCAGCTCCTGTGTGGTTACTACGAAAAACATCGGAAGTTTCGAATGTTGCCATCCCTCTCACGCAAAACTAGTTGCCAGCATGATCGACAGTGACAGGTAGACCAGAAACTACGTAAACAGCGATTCGGAGTAGTCCTCCTGGTAGCGTCACGCCAGCTGACGTCACGCGCTGCCGCCAGACGCCGCCGTGGAGCCGCTGGCCGGCGGCGCCTGGAAGCTGTGGGCCAGTGTGGGGGCTTCCGTGCTGGCCGTCAGCGCTATCGGCGCTATGGCCATCTTCGTACTGAGGAGGAGTCACAGGTAACTGAACCTCTTTGCCTCTAGTGTGCTTAGCAACTTGCTACAATAGCTTTGGAGCCGCTGACCTCAAGTGTATATCAAAGCTGTGGGCCAGTGTGGGAGCTTCTGTGCTGGCCGTCAGCGCTATCGGCGCTATGGCCTTCTTCGTGCTGAGGAGGAGCCACAGGTAACTACTGACCCACTGTCATAAGACACGTGTGTTACATTAGCAAGACCAGCAGCCGCTGGAAACTTTGGGTAAAAATAGGAGTTTCTGTGCCGGTTGTCAGTGCTACTGGAGCTATAGCCATCTTCGTACTGAGGAGGAGTCACAGGTAACTACTGACCCACTGTCATAAGACACGTGTGTTACATTAGCAAGACCAGCGGCGTCTGGAAGCTGTGGGCCAGTGTGGGAGCTTCCGTGCTGGCCGTCAGCGCTATCGGCGCTATGGCCATCTTCGTACTGAGGAGGAGTCACAGGTAACTACTGACCCACTGTCATAAGACACGTGTGTTACATTAGCAAGACCAGCGGCGTCTGGAAGCTGTGGGCCAGTGTGGGAGCTTCCGTGCTGGCCGTCAGCGCTATCGGCGCTATGGCCATCTTCGTACTGAGGAGGAGTCACAGGTAACTACTGACCCACTGTCATAAGACACGTGTGTTACATTAGCAAGACCAGCGGCGTCTGGAAGCTGTGGGCCAGTGTGGGAGCTTCCGTGCTGGCCGTCAGCGCTATCGGCGCTATGGCCATCTTCGTACTGAGGAGGAGTCACAGGTAACTACTGACCCACTGTCATAAGACACGTGTGTTACATTAGCAAGACCAGCGGCGTCTGGAAGCTGTGGGCCAGTGTGGGAGCTTCCGTGCTGGCCGTCAGCGCTATCGGCGCTATGGCCATCTTCGTACTGAGGAGGAGTCACAGGTAACTACTGACCCACTGTCGTAAGACACGTGTGTTACATTAGCAAGACTGTCAGCGCTATTGAGGCTATGGCCATCTTTGTATTGAGAAGGAGTCATAGGTATGAACATTGAACACTAATACAGCCATTAGCATTCTCCAATCGTGGTGCTAGTGCCTTTTGGTGGTATCTTTGTGCTGCAGGAGTCACTGGTAAGACGTCAGAGAACAAGAACAGCGCAAAAAACTCAGTCACTATTACACTATATTTTTGTGTTTCACATAGGTAAGGTGTAGTTATCCAGTTCATAAAAATCTATTTTTCTTTTCAGATTGCGCGTGTCTCGGGCGGCACTGCACAAGCTGGGAGCTGACTCCAACTACTTCTCAAGCAACGTCTACAGTCCGCAAGTCACCAGTGCTTACTATGAAGGTTAGTTCCTAAATTCAAGGAAGTCTCAACACTTCCCTTAGAAAAAAAAACAAACAGCATTATATCCATTTAAAAATTGATAGATTTGACATTAATATTGCTCGTTAGCAATTTAGAGACCCTCCACACTAGTGTTTTTTGAGCGTCGCGTCGCTGTCTTCCCTGTTCATTGCTTAGTGTGAGTTTACATTAAACGTCGTCACTAGTGAGTGCGTTAAAAAAATGTATGAAAATTTTAGTTATTGAAAGTTTCCGCTAGGGGCGCTGTACAATCCGTCATACATTTAAATGACACTTTTTTTACGCAGTCGACATCGAATGCGTTTGACGTCAACTCACACTACGCCCTCGGATCTCTGCCGCCGGATCAAAGCGCTGGTGTCATGTGACATGACACCATAAGTATGAAAATGGATGACGTGACATGACTCATGTCACGTCATCCATTTTCATACTTATCGTACCCGAACGCGCGGGGGCTGGCAAGACTAACGCTCGAAAGACGCTAGTGTGTGGGATCCCTTAAATATCTTCACTGGAGAACAATAAGAGTAGGCGCACACCGTTGATTTTTCGTCGGCTGATAGTTTAGTCGGGCAATTAATCAGTATGGGCATGTATGGGAGTGCGCACACTACGCCGATTCGATTTGGCCGATTCTTCATACAAATTAAAATCGGGCACAACTATCGGCCAACTAAAAATCAACGGTGTGCGCATACTCTAAGCCCTCAGAACAGTATGGCTAGCACGAAAAACTTTAGAGTTCGAATCGTTTGCGTATTCGATAAAATTCGATACTTAACCTTCGAATTAAACGATAACGTGACAATTTTGACTCTCAAAATAAGTTTCGTGCAACCATGTCTCATACTAAGTTCACTTTACGACACGTTCACAAGGGCTCTGTTGTAGTTTTCGTACTAAATGGTTTGATGGCGATTCGAATACGTAAACGATTCGAACTCGAAAGTTTTTTGTGCTAGCCGTACAGAATGTTGAACGACTCCATTTATTTTTAATTCCTCAGGCGTGGACGGATCTCAGAACGGCGGCGGGCTCCGCGCGGTGGCAGCCGGCGACTCCACGCTTCGGGAGTACCTGGAGTGCTCCGTGAGCTCGGGCTCCGGCTCCGGCCTGCCGCTCATGGTGCAGCGGACGCTCGCCAAGCAGGTCACGCTGCTCGACTGCGTCGGCAAGGTACCGCAGCCCTGGCGTTCCGCATCTAGGACCCTAATGCTCTGCATCTGGGGTTTTAACGCTCCGCATCTGGGGCCCTAACGCTCCGCATCTGGGGCCCTAACGCTGCGCATCTGGGGCCCTAACGCTCCGCATCTGGGGCCCTAACGCTCCGCATCTGGGGCCCTAACGCTGCGCATCTGGGGCCCTAACGCTCCGCGTCTGGGGCCCTAACGCTCCGCATCTGGGGACTCCACGCTTCGGGAGTACCTGGAGTGCTCCGTGAGCTCGGGCTCCGGCTCCGGCCTGCCGCTCATGGTGCAGCGGACGCTCGCCAAGCAGGTCACGCTGCTCGACTGCGTCGGCAAGGTACCGCAGCCCTGGCGTTCCGCATCTAGGACCCTAATGCTCTGCATCTGGGGTTTTAACGCTCCGCATCTGGGGCCCTAACGCTCCGCATCTGGGGCCCTAACGCTGCGCATCTGGGGCCCTAACGCTCCGCATCTGGGGCCCTAACGCTCCGCATCTGGGGCCCTAACGCTGCGCATCTGGGGCCCTAACGCTCCGCATCTGGGGCCCTAACGCACCGCATCTGGGGCCCTAACGCTCCGCATCTGGGGTTCTAACGCTCCGCATCTGGGGACTCCACGCTGCGGGAGTACCTGGAGTGCTCCGTGAGCTCGGGCTCCGGCTCCGGCCTGCCGCTCATGGTGCAGCGGACGCTCGCCAAGCAGGTCACGCTGCTCGACTGCGTCGGCAAGGTACCGCAGCCCTGGCGCTCTGCATCTAGGACCCTAACGCTCCGCAGCTGGGGCCCTAACGCTCCGCAGCTGGGGCCCTAACGCTCCGCATCTGGGGCCCTAACGCTGCGCATCTGGGGACTCCACGCTTCGGGAGTACCTGGAGTGCTCCGTGAGCTCGGGCTCCGGCTCCGGCCTGCCGCTCATGGTGCAGCGGACGCTCGCCAAGCAGGTCACGCTGCTCGACTGCGTCGGCAAGGTACCGCAGCCCTAGCGCTCCGCATCTGGGGCCCTAACGCTCCGCATCTGGGGCCCTAACGCTGCGCATCTGGGGCCCTAACGCTCCGCATCTGGGGCCCAAACGCTCCGCATCTGGCTCGGGCTCCGCCTGCCGCGTCACTCAGCGAGATTATAATCGAGTCCTTGAATCGAGACATAGTTTTGGCAGAAGACTAAAATAATGGACATAGTCCAAGAGTCTAACGAGTGACAGTAGACCCATATCTCTACGATTGCTAATGTAGATCGAATACACATGTTAGGTCTATAAGACCGACATTAAGAATATCAGCTGGCAGCAGCTGGATGAAAATACGCGAGATCGGTCTTTGTAGTGTTTATTGCGATAGGCAAATAATAATCGTCCACATCCACATCACATAACTCAATCAATGCCTGAGGTATGGGAGGGCACTAAGACCGTTTTTGTTGACATTAAACGTCAACGAAACTTCAGATGTGCTTTAGATTTGTATACTATCACGTCATAATATGTCAATGCCACGCCTCCCATGCCGCTCCCATACCTCAGGCACTTAATACTTTTTATTAACTATAAAGTCGATGATTATTTAAAAGATAAAAATGTTTGGGATATGTTACTGCCTAGCTCGCATAAATATTTATAACTTTGTACATTTTAAAGCATGTAAACCTTTGAAAAAGAGGCTGACAATAGTGACTGAGTTTCTTGCGCTGCTTCTTCTCAGCACTGGCCCATTTATTGTCCTGAAGCAGTGGTAGGGTTAATACTGGGACGTGTAAAAGTGCTTTTTTTAAGCCTATTTACAGAAATAAATGAGTTTTAATGAGTTTTTTAACACTGATTGGCGCCATTATGGTCCTTCTGACATAGGCGCCAACTCGTAAGCGCTACAATCTTGAAATCTTTATTTTATTTTATTTTATTTAGGATAACAAACAATTGTACAATTCAGATATGCAGTAAAGTTATACATCAACATTTAGTTATTGTATAACCCGCACCGCTATCCCCATTTTACAAACATGCTTTGCCTCTTTGTACTAATTTATGTAATGTAAATAATGTAACTTTGATTTTCGGATCGTATATGTAATGTAACCGTTTCCCCAGGGCCGCTACGGTGAAGTGTGGCGCGGTTCGTGGTACGCAGACAGCGTGGCGGTGAAGATATTCTTCTCCCGCGACGAGGCTTCCTGGCGAAGAGAGACAGAGATTTATAGCACGGTTTTGTTACGACATGACCATATACTGGCGTATGTGGGCAGCGATATGACCAGTCGAGGGAGTTGCACGCAAGTACGCATCATCAAGTCAAATCATTTATTCAGTACTAGCTTTCCGCCCGCGGCTTCGCGCGCGTGGATATCGAATATTAGCTTGCCCTACCGCCAAATGTCTACTTCCAAATACGTCATTAGAAGTTTCGAATATTTCCATCTCTATCACGCAAATTGGGATGCTAGCAAGAGCGACAACGACAGTGAATAAACCCGAAAAAACGCTGCATTACGGAATAACTCTGAAGCTCATTTTTTAGTCCTCTGCTGGAGCGGAACCTTCTCGCTAATTGGGATTACTTCTCACGCTGGTTAGACGTTCAACATATTATTCTTCGTCATTTAAAATATATAAAAATGAAACCCGTTTTCCGTTGTCACGACATAACATGAAAACGGCTTGACCGATTTGGCTGATTTTTTTTTTTGTAGTTTTCTAATACTCTGTACAAGGTTTTTACGGAAAAAAATATAAAGAAAATCTCTACGCTAAGGCGGTACGAAGTTCGCCGGGTCAGCTAGTTTAAAATATATTTTATTCATATTCATACCCATCTATCAGATATCGACAATCGAAATTTTTTGTAGATTTCACCAGTTGGCGCTAATAACGAATACGGTCCTGTTACTTAAAAATGGCGTCAACTGGTGTCAACTGGTGCCAACGGTGTTTAAAGTCAGGATTTCCCAAACTTGTTTTGACTGTGATGCCCTTGGGAATTTGTCATATTTTACCGATAGTGGCTGAATTGTTGCCGCCATATTTTGAACTTTATTGAGATGATATAAGGTTTAAAACCAATTAAAAATATTTTTCTCTATACTGATTAAAGGGTTGTAAGTGATATTAGTATCCATCGCTTGTGAGTAATAATTTTACTTTTTTTTGTCTGCAGTTGTGGCTGATAACGCATTTCCACCCGCTGGGTTCTCTGTACGAGCACTTAACCCGCTGTACGCTGACGCGCCACCAAATGATGGTGATGTGCCTGTCTGCCATCAACGGGCTGTTACACTTGCACACGGAAATACACGGCACACAGGTAATTTATTTATTTATTTATCTTTATTAAACAACAGTTGCAGGAGATAGAGAAGAGTGCAAACAGTTGGAGGAGGCCTTTACCAAAAAAGGCACTCAGACAAGCGTCAATGAGGGCTATCGTTTTTATACTTAACAGTTGGCACCCCTGGCGATTGACAGGACCTTACTCTACAGTGGCGCCATCTTGATGAGTGCAAATGCGATAGTCCTCCTACCACTTTAGCGCTCACCAACTGCCACTGTCTTCGCTACTAGCAAGTGACAGGACCTTACTCTACAGTGGCGCTAAATGGTGAGCGCTAAAACGATAGCCCTCATTAGAATAATATTATACTCAATCAATTTTAAACTCTGTATGTCTGAATAAAGGCGAATATTATATTATTATTATACTATAAAGAAACATACCTACCAAACATAGCTACCAACCGGGTAACATGGAGAGCATTGGGGGAGGCCTATGTTCAGCAGTGGACGTCCTATGGCTGAGATGATGATGATGATGAAAGAAACATACGGCCTTGCTTGATACATGCAGCTTAAAATTAAGTGGGTTATACCACGGTAATACCACGGGAACCCGATGCCTATAAATCTTGAATCATTCCAAATCAATCTCACTAGATGGCGACTTAAGTATCGAATTTCTGAAGACGTTTGTAAAAAGTCACTAATGCTCAGTAAACTATAATGAAAAAATGTTTTACACATTAATTTGTTCATTTAAACACAGTGAATGATTCAAATAAACAATATTTCTTCATATAATAAATTTTTATCTTTAGTAACAACTGAAGTCTTAAACAATCGTTTTTGCAGTAGCATTTAGTTACAAATGATGTAATAGATGGCGCTCATCGCTGCTGCTTTATTTCGTCACTTATAAAAATACTAAAATAGGTTTGGTTTTTGCAACAAATTATTATTTTTATTAATTGTCATATTTCATGTAAAATGCAAAAAAAAACATCTACATTCAAATAAAAATGAAAGAAACACAAATTAGCATTACAAAAGTTTGGCTATAATTTGTCTAACATTGTGGTGCCTAAAATCGACAATTTTTTTTCTTTGTTTTTAAGATTATTAGCAATTTGTATTCCAAATATTACTAATAGTCCCATTAGCCCCTCGTGTTAAACTAAATGATCTTGTGTTACGAGTGGGCTCACCACAAATAGTCGAGCGGCGGTGGGATTCGAACCCGCGTTCCTCGAATCTCGTGTCGGCCACTCCGACCCCTTCACCGTTCGGCTATCGTGGCTATAAAAGGTTCGATTGTTTTCCTTCCAATTATGACCTACCCAGTGTCACTCACAATAATAATTAAGACGAATCTTAATCTAAAGACCTACATACACTGGAAAAACATAACCCTTTTTCTGGTGTAGTCGGTTATAAACTGTATTGCCCATAATAATGTTTTTGTTAAGGTCCACCTTTTGTTCATAATGTTAAGAGCATTATCCGCCAGTCAACCTTTCAGCTACGCAGAGAGCTGTTAGTAGGTAAGTGCGGTGCAGAGGTGCAGTTAATGTTTTTTTTTACTCATTTAATTTATTTTAAGACATGTATAGCAAATAAAAAAAATCTTAACCTAGTAGTACCTATTAAAGTGAACCCATTGTTAATCCCCTGTTTAATTCCATTGTTAATTAATAAAATCGGCCAAAACATAAACAAAGTGAGAGCTTTGCTGTCTCACTCGCACGCTCCATAGCCGGCTACGCTATGCTACTCTGCGGCGACGCATCATAAATTACCTACCTACTAGCTGGCCACGCCGAGACGCGACCGCGCGGCACATTGGATTGGCGTCATTGAAAGTAGAAGCAGGGTGCGCGAGCGGCAGGCAGCGAATGTTACGGTAGACAGTAGGTAATTATCCTTAAGCAAGTTCTCTCCCAAATACATGTCAGTCTGCATCAAGTTGTATTTCACTTATTTAAAATCAAAATGCAGATTCATTCGTGTGCGTTACCTCAGAGATATCGTCTCTGACATTTTTTTCGAAACTGAGTTATTTACACCATCTTAATTAATTTCGCAAGACGAATCGATCTATCTAATCGCCTGAAAATTTTGCAAAATGTCAGTTACGTCAGTTAGAGAGGCAAGCGACGATATGGTGACACTGATCAAGATGTGCTTATGTCATGGAAAAGGTAGAGCCTTAAATCCTGTAAATGTGCCGAGAATCTAGCATTTTTGCCCAATAAGATTTCGGAGTAATTGAAGAAAATAAGATTCCGTTGCAGTAATGCTTGAAAACGTTACTGCAGCCACATGATTTTTACCCATTAGCCTTAGCCAGATTAAATTTTCTCAATAAGTAGCTTATATTTGTGCCTTTCCATGGTCAAGCAGCGACATATTTTATGTGCCCAAACAACCAAGCCAATCTCTTTAAATCGTAAGCCTTACCATGTTTAACGTTACGAAGAAAAGTTTTAGTGTGAAATTAAGGACCAACTTATACTTCAGTTAATAAGGTTATTTAGCGTCTTCAATAGAAAGGGATAATATTCTATATTTGTCTGATAAATTTTTTTATGAATGTTTACCGATTTGTCTGTCAAACAAAAACCGATTTTAAAAAAATATTTTTTGTTTGAAAGAAATCAAAACCACTTTTGACTGCAAAAATCTGTGCATCATTTACATTCATTTATATAATTTTTAATATTTTTACACATAAAAGCAAATTCAGAAAAATTTTTTATTGTTATTCTTTATTTCTACCTATTAAAGCAATGAAAAAATATTTTTTCTTTCTTTCTTTCTTTCTTTCTTAAAAATAAACTATGCATAACCCGTGCGCAAAAATACTGTAGATTAATTACAAGTCGTAGAAAGTAAAAACTCAGTATGCATTTATTTGAATATAAAACCACTGCAGATTGATTACCATAAAAAGCAGTTATCTTCTTACTAGTATTGCTGTGGCGAGGTGAAAGCTAGGCGACCGTTTTTTTAAGGACAGCTAAATTGTTTTTCTGTTTGGCAATGTTTTCCAATACCTTTTATTTAGGTATAGGTACGTAGTATATTATAGTAGTGTAGTACGTAGTATGTAGTAACCCTGGTGCAAAGGCTCACTAAATTTTATAAATTGTTTTTACCTGTGGGAACCTATCAGTGGTTTACTCGTTGCCTATCTTATGTCATTATTACACACTGTAAAACCCTGGTTTTCCTAAATAAATAAATAAATAAATTAAATATTGCCTTATTTGAGGCTCGAAATAAGTAAGCCATTTTCAGTTGTAAAATGATTTAGGTATTTCATCGAAAATTAGGCATAGGTATTCAAAATTTTCTGACATCTGTCACTGCAATCACAGAGCGCCCTTTTTATCCGGTTTAAGAGCTAGAAGGTATTTTTGATTTTCACAGTAACCCATCTAATTCATATGCCATGCGTTATTTTTTTTTTAATTTGCCACCTACCAACAAAAACTCGCATCTGTCCATCAAGTTTCATTCAAGTGTCATCGTCAGAGACCTGGGGGTGTACTTTGACGATGGTCTTTCATTTCGTTGTCATTACGACCATATTGTCACACGTTTTACAAGGGTCTTCAAGAACCAATCTACCCTTATATGCCTATACTACTCACTGATCAGAAGCATCTTAGATTATGGTTCTGTCATCTGGTCGCCATTCTACAATGTAGGTACACTCAGACCGAATTGAGGGAGACCAAAGAAATTTTCTGAATATTCTTTGCTTCAGATTGGGTTTGGGTCGCGAATATAAGTCATACAGGGCAAGACTGCAGCGCTTCAAAATGACGTCTCTGGCCAGACGTGAATGTCTTGAACTTGTCTGTCTGCATAAGATTTTGCATTCTGAACTTGATTCACCTAATCTTCTTTCCCTTCTTAATTTTAACACTCGCTACAAATCCCGAAACCCTACCAAAAAAATATTTTCGCTCCAAATCTATAAAAACAATACCTCTTTTTACAACCCTATAACCAGAATGTGCAGACTTTTAATGACACTGTCACTGAACACTCTTCTTTGGTTATAACTATTCTGTTCTAAGTTGTACAAATTCAGAAGAGATAATTATCCTGAATATAAAGTCAAGTTGTCCAAGCATAAAATGAGTTAAACTAACACTATTTACCCTCTTTATTTCATAATTTTCAATTCATTCTGTGCACACGACATCATGTTAAGTAAGAGTTAAGAGTTGCGGTTTAGATTAATCTACACTCGTCGTCAAATAAATCGCACATCCCGCGACAAGCATTTTTAAACGTATGCATCCCCACTTCCCACCAATATTGGCACTACTTAAAAGCCTAGTTCTAAACTTGATTTCATTATAGGAAAGGGTTTTACCCCAAAAATGTGTCTTCAGAAGGATCCAGAGTCACTTCTTAAAAAAATAGGTAGTTACGCTTGAGCCAACTTTTATGGCTATAAAACTGTTAAGTTGGGATTAATCGCTATCCATCGGTTAAAGAGGACACGTGAGATCATTATTTGGTTTTATAACCATAAAAATTGGTCTAATTGATCCCAGAGGTGAGCCCAAAGTGAGGTCTTTTTTCAAGTCACATTTATGGTATATGTTAATCATTTATTAAGAAATTGAATGTGTTTTTCTTTAAGGATATTTATTGGGCTTTCAAATAACACCAATACTGTTGGGGCACCATGATTGTGTCAGAAGAAGATCTTTAAAGTTCGCGTCGCGGAAGGTGCGATTTATTTGATGTTGAGTATATGTATTATTATTTGTGCCTAAATATGACTGTAACTTGTATTGTGAGCCTTAAGTAAGTAAATAAATAAATAAAGTTGTTCGAAGAAATGGAAATCCCCAAAACGTTACCGCAGCGGCACCCGCAACCTTTCAAAACCACGGGGGGCTCAAACGTCGCTGCTTGACCATGGAAAGGCACAAATACAAACACCTTAAATCTGGCCAAGGCTAATAGGCAATAATCATGTCGCTGCTGCAGTAACGTTTTCAAGCATCACCGCAGCGGAATCCCATTTTCACCAATTAAGTACTCCGCAACCTTACCGGGCACAAATGGTAGACTCTCGACACATTTACAGGATGCAAGGCACCAACCCCTCCACATAAGCACATCCCGACCAGCGTCACCATGTCGCTGATGTTACATCAGCGACATGGTGACGCTGGTCGGGTCTGGACGCACACGATTAATTTATGAATTATTAATCTAATCTACCTACTTATTTAAAAAGACCAGTGTCGCGCGCTAAATGAAAACAAGCTTGGTAGGCAGGTACCCATCCATTGGGGCTACTCCCAATCCCAGTGACGTCAATATACTTAGTAGGTATGCATGCCAGCCATTCACGCAGCACGTGTAAGTGAATCGAAAATGATGCTATAGTCCGGTCGCCGAGCCCGTACGACGCACAGTGGTCCCGATTTAATAAAACATGGACATTGATGCTAGAGGCACGAAAATTTTTTTGATGGTTACTGCTATGATAACTAATAAGGCAAAAAAATATTACAATCCTACGACGTCTATTTCATAGTAAAAAAAAATATATACATATTTTTTGTATGGAAGAAATTACGTTTCTGTCAATTTTTCGAAATTCTTTAACGATGTCAAGATGCCGATCACACATGTTATAAAAACAAGTGATTCTGAGTATTTCATGCGAAGATACTTGTCACTTATCTCTGCGTACTTTTGAGTTATCGAGGGTTGAAAAATCGATTTTTTGTATTAAATATTTCCACGAAAAATTGCCAGAATTACAATATGGTGTATAAGGGACACTTTTGATGACACATAACAACGACTCGCTCTCGCGCGCGCTCGTATGCATCAACTTTTACTAAAATAAAAAAAATTATTAAGGGAAATACTTAATATAGCCTGACCAGGAACATAAAAACCTTGGCATAGAGGCGCGTCAATTGCATTTGATAGTGCAACACTGAGTACAGTCGTACCTGTGTTAAATTAATAGGCTAACTTTATGTATCAGGATTCAGGATAACGGGCTAGTTTGATATTTTCATAAATTAACGAAAAAATATTATTATAGGTAACCTGGTTTTAATAAATTAAATGAAACCATCAATCGAGCTGGTAGGATTTATTTTATTATTCATCAATAATCAAATTCAGAACTTGAATATTCAACTGCAATGTCTGCTCATGAACGCTTCAAACTCGGTACTTCTTTCCCAATTCCATAAAATTCAACACGAAAGTGTCAATTTTTTTTTAAATAGGTAGTTGAAACAAACCACAGCTAATTTTCATAGTGGACTGTACTATACGATAAACATGTCAGTCAATTTGACAACCTTTGTCGGAAACATTATTGAATGAAAATATTGTCCGAACCCTTAGTATTTCTCTTCGACAAATACTTTAACACATTGTGAACCACTTTTCTTTCACGACTATAAAAAGATTTTAGCAATTTAATTCACAAAATCAATTGCGCACATTTAAAATAAAGTTTGTTTACACTTTGACAGCAATAGACTGACATGCAAGATGACATTTCAATGAAGTTTTTAGTTACTGTTGCCATTAAAAGAAATTAGTACCATTAGTTTTCCGCAACATGGCGAGGGTTTTTATGTTCCTGGTCGGGCTATACAAAGTTATATGTATGGGTCCGCTGGCCGTCAAAAAGTAGCTTATACGAGAGTTTGCCCAATTTACAATATGTCCATCATTGATAACTCACACAAATATCGTCTCTCTCTGAAGGATAACAAGTTTTTTTTGTTTCCAGAAGCTCTTGATAGGATGGAAGCCCATAAATACTCTCTGAAGCGAGAATGAATCTCAAATTGCGATATTGCCATTTTGACAAATTACATGATGTAACTAGCGCTAACGTTTATCTTCAGGTAGACACAGTTTTAAGTTAAAAGATTGTCTACTATTTCACACTGTTCTTCGTTTTGGAACAGTTCTTTGATTATAGGTAGTCGCTAATTTCGTTTTGTTAGACTCTTTCAGTTTAGCACATTAAAGCGTAAACTAATTCCTCCTCAGAATGATCTAAAAGTGTTAGAGAGCGCCTCTTCTTCTGCAGAAGAAGAATTTTGCATAAATCTTCAAAAGGTTTTTTATTTATACTAAAAGTCGATGGTTGCACATCTACTTCCGCAGTCTCATCAACTGGAGCGTCTTCCTCAGTATTAACGTTGTCTATGCGTTGTGTTAACTCGGTAAAAAACATTGTTTAAATCTATATTTTTACAATTCGGCCAGACAATTTCAGAGTCTAGCCAATGCGAATTCTAGTGCAAAAATGTCTTTTGGGCTCTACTGGAAGCAGACCATATCTTCTTTGATATATTTCTTGTAAAATTACGACTTAATGATTTGATAATTACTCAAATCTTCGAAGACAATTCAATGCCAATACGTTCGTCATTTTAGTCTGAAATGGTCTGGCCGAAATGTAAAAATATAGATTTAAAAAGTGTTCTTTTACCGAGTTAACACAACGCATAGACAACGTTAACACCGAGGAAGACGCTCCAGTTGATGAGACTGCGGAAGTAGATGTGCAACCATCGACTTCTGGTATAAATAAAAAACCTTTTGAAGATTTATGCAAAATTCTTCTTCTGCTGAAGAAGAGGTGCTCTCTAACACTTTTAGATCATTCTGAGGAGGAATTAGTTTACGCTTTATGTGCTAAACTGAAAGAGTCTAACAAAACGAAATTAGCGACTACCTATAATCAAAGAACTGTTCCAAAACGAAGAACAGTGTGAAATAGTAGACAATCTTTTAACTTAAAACTGTGTCTACCTGAAGATAAACGTTAGCGCTAGTTACATCATGTAATTTGTCAAAATGGCAATATCGCAATTTGAGATTCATTCTCGCTTCAGAGAGTATATATATGGGCTTCCATCCTATCAAGAGCTTCTGGAAACAAAAAAAACTTGTTACCTGAGGAGGAATTAGTTTACGCTTTATGTGCTAAACTGAAAGAGTCTAACAAAACGAAATTAGCGACTACCTATAATCAAAGAACTGTTCCAAAACGAAAAACAGTGTGAAATAGTAGACAATCTTTTAACTTAAAACTGTGTCTACCTGAAGATAAACGTTAGCGCTAGTTACATCATGTAATTTGTCAAAATGGCAATATCGCAATTTGAGATTCATTCTCACTTCAGAGAGTATTTATGAGCTTCCATCCTATCAAAAGCTTCTGGAAACAAAAAAAAACTTGTCATCCTTCAGAGAGAGATGATATTTGTGTGAGTTATCAATGATGGACATACTGTAAATTGGGCAACCTCTCGTATAAGCTACTTTTTGACGGCCAGCGGACCTATACATACAACGTTGTATTAAGTATTTCCCTTTATTTTTTATTTTATTTTATTAAAAGCTGATGCATACAAGCGCGCGCGAGTGCGAGTCGTTGTTATGTGTCATCAAAGGTGTCCCTTGTACACCATATTGTATTTTGGCAATTTTTCGTGGAAATATTTAATATAAAAAAATCGATTTTTCAACCCTCGATAACTCAAAAGTACGCAGAGATAAGTGACAAGTATCTACGCATGAAATACTCAGAATCACTTGTTTTATAACATGTGTGATCGGTATCTTGACATCGTTTAAGAATTTCGAAAAATTTACAGAAACGTAATTTCTTCCATACAAAAAATATCTACATATTTTTTTTACTACGAAATAGACGTCGTAGGATTGTAATATTTTTTTGCCTTATTAGTTATCATAGCAGTAACCATCAAAAAAAATTTCGTGCTTCTAGCATCAATGTCCATGTTTTATTAAATCGGGACCACCGTGCGACGGGGACGGGACGGACCGTCACAGTGAGTGAGCGAGCGCGACAGCAATACAATTACGCGCGAGTGATAAGGATGGGTAGCATGGTGTAATTGGACGAAATTCTACGTGTTCGGCGACGATAAATAGAGAGAGAGAAGGAATAAAACATCAGTAAAATAATAATTAAATAAGTAGGTAAATAATATTTTGCCACCTAGGTATATTTTGTGCCAGCTAAAAACATCTTAGGTGCCAGCACGGTATTATTACTCGTAAATAAATAGGTAGGTGCTATTATAATCGCGAGTGACGCGTAAACGAATGCAACAAAAAACCTAAACCTAAATCACAGATAATCCTAAATCTTAAACCTGTATGTGCAAGTCGATTAAAATGTAGGCATATTTTTGAATAAACTACGATACGAGTACGAAAAACTAAAACTGGATTTTGTATTTTTTACGAACAGTTCATTTGATATTTACTTGACTGCTCCAGAAGGAGGGTTATGTTTTTTTTACATAATAATTATTTCTGAATATTTTTATGGAAAAAATAAGTTTTTTATTGATATCTACCTTTATTACTGCATGTTTCGATATTGTCCTGTTTTATATACCTAATAAAATAAAACAAATAAATAAAACAAACAAATAGTTTTAAGATGATAAACTCGTAGCGGGACACGAACCCACGGTACTGGATACTGAGCGTCAGCTGTGATCATTGTGCTACTTGGACATTAATATACCATGTCGAAATTTTCAATAGCGTCTCTAATCTGTTTTTTGCTTAGTTACATGTCTTCATAAACAAAGCAGTAAACGTATTGGCTTTAGCGCCATCTTTTGACCTAGCACGCCAAATAAATACTCCGCTCAAGTTGCTAGAAAGCATTAGCGGGTCGCGAACCGCGGGACGGTCAAGTCCGCTGCGGCACACTAGCGCGATCTGTTATCACCAGTAGGCAACAAACGAGCCAGAGCATTTTCAAGACTTAGGTCGGCCACATTTCGAGTATGGGATGATGCATCTGTACTAGTATTATATTATCTGTGGTAATACTATCTATACAGTGTTCCAACTCGGCCATATTTTCAACCGACTTCAAAAAAGGAGGAGGTTCTCAATTCGACCCGTATGTTTTTTTTTTTTTTCTATGTTTGTTACGCGATAACTCCGCCAATTATGAACCGATTTGAACAAATCTTTTTTCGGCGTATAGGTAATACCTCAAGGGTGGTCCCATTTAAATTTAATAATAGAAAAAACAACCCCCAAGGGTGGAAAATTGGGGATGAACTTTTTTATACGCAATATCTCCGCCGATTATAAATCAATTTGACTGATTATTTTTTTGTTGAATAGGTATTATCAAAAGGGTGGTTTCATGCGAATTTGAAGAAAATATTTCACCCCCAAGGGTGGAAAATTGGGGATGAACTTTTTTATACGCAATATTTTTAATTTTTAGTTTTTTTTTGTATTCACGCATTTGAAGTCGGTTTTATTTTTTTTAAAAGTTAATTATTGAAATAAATGTCAACAGCCCCGCGGTACGTCACGGTATGACAACATGCGATAGGGCTGCCCACCTACAGTACCCATTCTAATTACATCTGTCCACTAAGAATTTCTATCTAGTTTTGTGATTGTAATTTTTTTTTATTTAGACAAACAAAATACTTTTTGAATGGAATAGGATAAAAATGCGTGTTGTTTTGTGATTAGTAGATTTAATTTTAAAAAATATACTAAAATAATTTTGAATCTACTAATCATAATGAGTACTTAATGACCTGTTACTTTAATTTCGGGCTGGCGAAGTCGTGGGCCAAAGCTGGTTTTATACAATATAATTTTCATTTCAAATCGAACTGACTGAAAATGACCATTTCTGACAGTTAATGACTAGTTTTTGACAAATTTGATCGTTTAAGACGGTCAGTCAAATTCAATCACCTTAGTCATTTTCAACACTAGGCCATCGACGTCCGTTCGGCACATTCGCGACACCCCTAACTTTTGGATCTCGACCACGTCCCGTGATTTGAAATTCGAAGGAAAACTCGCGTTTCGTCGGTTTATATGAAGTTACAATACTGTATGATATTATTACCGTGGTTATACATTGGCCTTTAAAGTTTCTAAGGCATAGCTACAGTCAAAGTTGTTAACTGAGTCAATGCCTGAGGTATAGGAGCGACGTGGGAGGGTGACATTGACATAATTTATGACGTGACAGAGATCTGATTGACGTTTGACCGTCACAAAAACTTGACATAAGCGTTGCAGAGATTTTTTATTTATTGGTTGATTTACCATCCACTTGGAATTATTCGAAAACAGTTGTGCTGATATAAGAATAAGAATAAGAATACTTTATTCAGCATAGAAAAATAAAATAAAAATACAGTACATATAACATTAAACTACAAGCTATGCTAAAGAGGCGTCCGCTCAGCTATATTCGCGACATAACAAGCGCCATGTCGAGAAGCTGGTTTTCAGTGGAAACCAACACGAAGATTGCGGATTGCGCGCCCTCTTGACCGGGACCATATTGAGGCTACCAGTCAAGAAGGCGCGCAACAGGGGTATAATTATTGTGTTTTTAGTTTCAAAATGTAATTCAAAGATAGTGCAAATGATCAGAAAATTATTTTTTCCACCATCCAGGGTAAACCAGCGATCGCCCACCGAGACATCAAGTCCAAGAACATCCTTGTGAAGGTCAACGGCGAGTGCTGCATCGCCGACCTCGGGCTCGCCGTCACGCGCCAGCACATCGCCACGCAACAGCACCACCACTCGCGGCAGGGCACCAAGCGGTATATGAGCCCGGAATTGCTCGAGCAGAGGTGAGTTTCTTGAGACCTGAAGCACAGGTTCAAGAGACCAGTAGCACAGAATAATAAAAAGTACTACGTACAGAAGTTTTACTTCGCGAAGGTATTTAAAAAAATGTATGCTCAATGTCATTAACAATATGGTGTAATTTAGCCTGTCTCAAGAGTCAAGCACCATTTTGTTGACAAACGTCAGTGATCGGCACTGCGCCGAAGCTATAGGGCTGACTTCGGTAAAATGATGTGACGTGAGGTGCCAAACTGCGGAAAATGGCGGAGGAAATACATGATTTAGCATGAAGTATCATGAATAATATTAACTACTTATTTACCTCTCAGTGTCTTGAGGCAACTTAAAAAGTACATTCTGTGTTTTTATTATTATTTAGGCAGTTAAATACTGGACTAATGGAGGTAAGGGACATCCTCAAATTCCGTTCGACTATGGATCAAAAGTGGCCCCAGTGGTCTGAAGCCGATCCAGCTAACGAAACCCCCGATATGCTGTGGGACCGTGTCAACTGTATCGGAAGCCGCACCAAAAATTAAGACCTCCAAAAGACAGCACTGGATGACGGATGACACCTTCAAACTCGTCGAGAAACGCCGCAAAATGAAATCAATGGGAGTTGATATCGGGAATCTCAACAAAATGACCGCACAGATACAACTTAAATGCAGGCAAGACCATAATGCCTACCTACACAATATTTGCAATGAAATTGAAACGCACGCTGGCAGGTATGAGTCAAGAGACTTGTATCAGAAGATCCGCCTCATTACAAAAACACTGCCGTCTAAAACCTGGGCTATCGAGGATCATAACGGCCAAGTATTCACTGAACTAGACAAAATTTCGAGAGTCTGGAGAGATTATTGTCAGTCCCTGTTTCAGGACCCGCAGTCGCGAGATTTTGCAGCTACGACACCCGCGAGTGACATGCTTGAGCCTGATATCCTCGAGTCAGAAATAAGAGCTGCTATTCGACATCTTAAAAATGGGAAAGCGACAGGGAAGGATGAGATCCCAATTGAAACCATCCGAGCACTAGGCGAGCGTGGCGTTCATATATTTCACACCATTTGCAACAAGATATGGCTCACGGGCAAATGGCCCTCTGAATGGTGTCACACAGTATTTGTGCCCCTTCATAAAAAAGGTTCCACGAAGAAGTGTGGCAACTTTCGGCTTATTGCCCTAATAACGCACGCTAGCAAAATAATGCTGCATATCATAAACGAGCGACTGAAGGCATATTTGTCCAGAGAAATTGCGCCAGAACAGGCCGGTTTCGTTAAAGGTAAAGGAACCCGTGAACAAATCCTCATCGTACGTCAAATTATAGAGAAGGCTCGAGAGTTCAATAAGCCGACATATATATGCTTTGTTGATTTCTCTAAAGCATTCGACTCTGTAAAATGGCCAACTTTATGGAGAACTCTACTGGAAATGGGAACCCCGCAACACCTCGTACACTTGCTCAGAGAACTCTACGAAGGGGGAACAGCTTCAGTGCGGACGGATGACCTCCTCTCGGATAGTTTCCATCCAAGTGCGGGTGTACGACAGGGATGCATAATATCACCTTTACTATTTAACGTGTACACCGAGCTTATAATGCGAATCACTCTTGAAGACTGGACCGATGGTGTTGCAATTGGTGGATACAAAATTGCGAACTTGCGGTATGCAGATGATACTACCCTATTTGCGAGTAACGCTGACCTTATGGAAGAATTACTTCTCAAAATGGAGCGCGTTAGCCTTACGTTTGGGTTGAAGATTAACCGATCGAAGACCAAGGTTATGATCGTGGATCGCTCTAATGAAAATTCGCCCGAAGTGACACACATTGCGAACTGTGACGTAGTTCAGACCTACGTATATCTTGGAGCTCTCATCTCAAATAATGGCGGCTGCGTAGATGAAGTAAAACGTCGTATGGCCATAACCAGAACTGCGATGGAGAAGTTAAGGAAGTTATGGAGGAATCGCAACATTACCAAAGCCACCAAAGTTAGACTTGTGCGAGCGCTTGTATTCCCCATCTTTCTTTACGCAGCAGAGACATGGACAGTACGCGACTTGGAAAAGAGGAAGATAGATGCCCTAGAGATGTGGTGCTGGAGAAAGATGCTCGGGATATCATGGACAGAGTTCCGTACCAATGTGTCCATACTCCAGGAGCTCGGTGTCACTCAGCGTTTATCAACCGTAGTACAGTCGCGCATACTGCAATACTTCGGACATGTCTCGAGGCGGGATGACAACTCCATAGAACGACTGGTCGTCCAGGGCAAAGTCGAAGGAACCCGATCGCGTGGCAGGTCACCAATGCGCTGGACTGACCAAGTGAAAGCAGCAGTAGGAGACGGCTTATGTGACTGCACCAGAAAGTCTGCCAATAGAGAGAGATGGAGGGAGATCGTGCGGAGAGTTGTATCCGCCTCTACAACCGATGTAAACAACGCCTCAACGTGACCACGACCGCTCTGCCAAGAGCGTAACGACTAAGAAGAAGAAGAAGTTAAATACTACACAGTATTTAGTACACCATTTTCTTTATTTTCTTCCATCATACACAAGAATACGCGTGCGTGAGTCAATGTTCGCTCGTATGTGACGCCTTGTCGAATAGTATCCTGTAGGTGGGCCATCGTGCGTGTTTTGTTTTCGATGTAAACTCGCGGAGATGAACAGGCCTGCCAGTAGTCTTATTCACGTAACAAAACTTCAACGACAACAAATCGCTGAGTTGCAATCCTATTGAGTTTATCGTTCTATCGAAATGACCCTTGTGAATATTTAGAACTGTTTTTCAATAGGACGACTTCTAAATGTCTGTTCAAAAGTCGTCCTGTTTTGACTGTGTGTCAAAATGCGTGAATTAGGCCACAGGTTTCCATCAACGTGGAGAGGAACCAAGAGATGTGCAGTGAAGTTAAACTGCTGGAACAGAGGTGAGTTGCTTGGTACCAGGTTTCCACCAAAGTGAAGAGAGAGGAGAAGAGAAATACATCACGTCGCCACGCAACACCACCACTCGCGGCAGGGCACCAAGCGGTATATGAGCCCGGAACTACTGGAACAGAGGTGAGTTTCTTAGTATACCAGCTTTCCTGCACCAGGTTTCTTAGTTTCACCAGGTTCAGGTTACGAAGCTAGCAGGTAACTTCCACCAAAATGAAGAGAGAGGAGAAGAGAAATGCAGCACATGATGCACATCACATCGCCACGCAACACCAACACTAACGTCAGGGCACCAAGCGGTACATGAGCCCGGAGTTACCGGAGCAGAGGTGAGACTACAAGTAGAGTAAATACAAATGAGTAGGTCATCTTCATAGAAACGCACCGAGCGCGGTTTGTATGTGAGAGCGCGCCAATACGTATGCAGCGCGCACGCACACACTGACAAAATTTAGCGTGGATTAGCGGGATGTTGCGCCGAATTTTGTCAAGCAGTTTTGAAAGCAGAAAGATGCAGCTTAATGAAACCAGGTTTTCGTCAATGTGGAGGAGAGGAGACGAGAGGTGTGCGACGAAACACACAGGTTATTTCCGCCAAAGCAAAAAGGGGATATGTGGAATCTAGCAAGCTACTTCCGCCAATGTGGAGAGGAGACGGGAGAATGTCCACGCAGCACCATCCGCGTCAGGACACTTAAGAGGTACATGAGCCCGGAACTACTGGAGCAGAGGTGAGCTTCATGAGACCAGGTTTCCACTAAACATAAAGTCCAAGAACATCCTCGTGAAAGTCAACGGCGAGTGCTGCATCGCCGACCTCGGGCTCGCGGTGACCCGGCAACACATCGCCACGCAGCAGCACCACCACTCGCGGCAAGGCACCAAGCGGTATATGAGTCCGGAATTACTGGAACAGAGGTATGTTTCTTGGTATACCAGCTTTCCTGCACCAGGTTTCGGCGAAGCTAGCAGGTAACTTCCACCAAAATGAAGAGAGAGGAGAAGAGAAATGCAGCATATAATATCACCACGCAGCACCACCCGCGACAGGGCACCAAGCGGTATATGAGCCCGGAACTACTGGAGCAGAGGTGAGTTTCTTGGTATACCAGCTTTCCTGCACCAGGTTTCTTACAGTTTCACCACGTTCAGGTTACGAAGCTAGCAGGTAACTTCCACCAAAATGAAGAGAGAGGAGAAGAGAAATGCAGCACATGGTGCACATCACATCGCCACGCAGCAGCAACACTAACGTCAGGGCACCAAGCGGTATATGAGCCCGGAACTACTGGAGCAGAGGTGAGACTACAGACAGACTAGATACAAATGAGTAGGTCATCTTCAGAGAAACGCACCGAGCGCGGTTTGTATTTCCACCAAAGCAAAAAGGGGATATGCAGTGAATTAACGGATTATTTTTACACTATAGTTGAGAGGAGACGAAATCTAAACTGTGTGTAGCTGTCAGTTTATTTTTCACCATTTTCAATTTATTATCAGAGGGGCAACGCAAAAAATGGCGAATTCCCAAAAGCGTCAAAGACGCACACAGTAAACGAAAAGAAAGCCCTGGGATAACGGGTCATCCGACCCTGGCTCCTTTGGGCTTTTATTAACTGCTTTTTTATCTTATCGAGTGCGTTGTTGCACCTTACGATGTTGCGTCTTAGATTTCTGCGATGCGACGCGACGCCCCATCATTAATTTATGGGCCTTTTTTTCTTTTTTTTCTTTATTTATTTAGGGACTTTTACATAGATGTACGTCAGACCCATCATAACCTAACAATTTATAAAGATAAAAGAAACAAGATACAAAAAGGATCAGATATTAAAGTATATGTAGTAGTAGGTTAAAAAAACTATTAATTATATTCCTTGATGTGTCATCGAAATCATTGTACTTTTTTTTCAAACTTAAATTGTGTTTAGTTACTTATTTTTTGTTACTAGTATAAAGTGCATTTACAACGCCATTTAACTTCAAGCCTCGTACTCCAGTCCCCAAGAGACAGGTGTTACCTAGTTTGGGGACCACTAGCAATGTTGTCTAAGTTGTTACCTTGGTTGAATAAAGGTTTTTTATTATTTTTTTTATTTTTTTTTTTTTATTTTCCAGCATAAACCTGGAATGCTTCGAGTCGTTCCTCAAATGCGACATATACGCGTTCGCGCTCGTCCTTTGGGAAGTGTGCCGACGCGTGCGGCCCGCCCACGAGTACCGCCCGCCCTACTGGGAGCTTGCGCCGTCGGATCCAAGCTTTGACGACATGCGCAAGATCGTGTGTACTGATGCTGCCCGCCCTACGCCGCCTGCCGACGACCACCCGGTGAGTATGCTAGTCTACTAGCCCGCCCTAGCACCGCTGCCCTAGCACCGAAGTACCGCCGCCCTAGCACCGAAGCACCGCAGCCCTAGCACCGAAGTACAGCCGCCCTAGCCCGCCCTAGTACCGTCGCCCTAGCCCGCCCTAGTACCGCCGCCCTAGCACCGAAGCACCGCCGCCCTAGCACCGAAGTACCGCCGCCCTAGCACCGAAGCACCGCAGCCCTAGCACCGAAGTACAGCCGCCCTAGCCCGCCCTAGTACCGTCGCCCTAGCCCGCCCTAGTACCGCCGCCCTAGCACCGAAGCACCGCCGCCCTAGCACCGAAGTACCGCCGCCCTAGCACCGAAGCACCGCAGCCCTAGCACCGAAGTACAGCCGCCCTAGCCCGCCCTAGTACCGTCGCCCTAGCCCGCCCTAGTACCGCCGCCCTAGCACCGAAGCACCGCCGCCCTAGCACCGAAGTACCGCCGCCCTAGCCCGCCCTAGTACCGTCGCCCTAGCCCGCCCTAGTACCGCCGCCCTAGCACCGAAGCACCGCCGCCCTAGCACCGAAGTACCGCCGCCCTAGCACCGAAGCACCGCAGCCCTAGCACCGAAGTACAGCCGCCCTAGCCCGCCCTAGTACCGTCGCCCTAGCCCGCCCTAGTACCGCCGCCCTAGCACCGAAGCACCGCCGCCCTAGCACCGAAGTACAGCCGCCCTAGCCCGCCCTAGTACCGTCGCCCTAGCCCGCCCTAGTACCGCCGCCCTAGCACCGAAGCACCGCCGCCCTAGCACCGAAGTACAGCCGCCCTAGCCCGCCCTAGTACCGTCGCCCTAGCCCGCCCTAGTACCGCCGCCCTAGCACCGAAGCACCGCCGCCCTAGCACCGAAGTACAGCCGCCCTAGCCCGCCCTAGTACCGTCGCCCTAGCCCGCCCTAGTACCGCCGCCCTAGCACCGAAGCACCGCCGCCCTAGCACCGAAGTACCGCCGCCCTAGCCCGCCCTAGTACCGTCGCCCTAGCCCGCCCTAGTACCGCCGCCCTAGCACGCCCTAGTACCGCCGCCCTAGCACCACCCTAGTACCGCCCTACCACCGCTCTAGTACCGCCCGCCCTACTGGGAGCTTGCGCCGTCGGATCCAAGCTTTGACGACATGCGCAAGATCGTGTGTACTGACGCCGCCCGCCCCACGCCGCCTGCCGACGACCACCCGGTGAGTATACTAGTCTACTAGCCCGCCCTAGCACCGCTGCCCTAGCACCGAAGTACCGCCGCCCTAAACCGCCCTAGCACCGCCTTAGGCGGCCCTAGTACCACCGCCCTAGCCAGCTCTAGTACCACCGCCCTAGCCCGCTCTAGTACCACCGCCCTAGCACCGAAGTATCGCCGGCCTAGCCCGCCTACGAGTACCGCCCGCCCACGAGTACCGCCCGCCCTACTGGGAGCTGGCGCCGTCGGATCCAAGCTTTGACGACATGCGCAAGATCGTGTGCACTGACGCCGCCCGCCCCACGCCGCCTGCTGATGACCACCCGGTGAGTTTTTACCAGTTGGCGCCTTCATATTAACATAAGTTTTCACCAGTTGGCGTCTTCATATTCACATAAGTTTTTACTAGTTGGCGCCTTCATATTAGTATAAGTTTTCACCATTTGGCGTCTTCGTATTAACATAAGTTTTCACCATTTGACATTTTCACCAGTTGGCGCCCTAATACTGCAATAGTTTTCACTAGTTGCCGCCACTGGCTGGAGACTAAATACCCTGAAGATGGTAATTTTCTAAGGCTTACGTTTTATCTTTCTTCCGCAGACAATGGTAGGCATGGCGAACCTTATGCGCGAATGTTGGCACGCGTCCGCCTCAGTGCGGCTGCCGGCGCTGCGCGTCAAGAAGACGCTGCTCAAGCTCGCCGCCGCCGACCCCGCCGTGCGTCTGCCCGCCGCCGGCGAGGACGCGGTATAATGGACTTTAAATTGTGAGCTAGAGAGACTATAATTGATTGTAGATTTTGATAAAGTAGACCGGTGTATAGCGCAGTCACTCTCAACCTTGCGCAGTGAGTGGCAGAGACTGTTTTTGATTGTAACGTGTACTGTAACAAATGAGTGACGCTGTAATGACTTTCAAACTTAATGTGTGAGCGGTAGAGATTGTTTTTGATAGTGTAAGCGGCGGGGACTATTTTTTAATGTAACATACTTTGGTAAAAATAGACTGTTGTTTTGCGAGGTAAAAGTGTGATTCTCAACTTTATACTGTGAGACGCTTAAACAGTTTTAGAATGAATTTTAAAATCTAAAGCAGACTGTTTTCGCGGTCGCTGTTTGACTCAACCATCTTCTGTAAGCTGTGGAGACCATTTTTGTTTGTAACGTATTCCAACAAGATCGGTGTGATTCAATCTTAAACTGTGTAGTTTCTAAATATAGCATTATTCCGCCATATTTGATGCGTGCGCGACTCTCATCTGTCTGTAATGTCATAATCCGACTGTTCGTTTCTTGATCCGGCGCCGTTGTTGTGCGACTCTCGACCTTGTTTTGTAAGTAGTAGAGACTTTTTTAATTTCATAACCCGTTGACTGTTCGTTTCTTGATCCGGCGCCGTTGTTGTGCGACTCTCGACCTTGTTTTGTAAGTAGTAGAGACCATTTTAATGTCATAATCCGTTGACTGTTCGTTCCTTGATCCGGCGCCGTTGTTGTGCGACTCTCGACCTTGTTTAGTGAGCGATAGAGCCCATTCTTGCGCTCGTGTTGGCACGCGTCCGCTTCAGTACGGTTGCCGGCGCTGCGCGTCAAGAAGACGCTGCTCAAGCTCGCCGCCGCCGACCCCGCCGTGCGTCTGCCTGCCGCCGGCGAAGACGCGGTATAATGGACCTTATGTAGTAAGCAAGAGAGACTATAATTGATTGTAGAAGATTTTGATAAAGTAGACCGGTCAACCAGTGTATAGCGCAGTCACTCTCAACCTTGCGCAGTGAGCAGCAGAGACTGTTTTTGTATGTAGCATATTTTGGATTTTTCTCCCGCGGCTCTGTCGTCGAAGAGGACGCCGTGTGATTCTCAACCGTAACTAGTGAGTGTTAGAGACTGTTTTTGAATGAAACGTATTTTGTTGCTCGCCGCCGCCGACCCCGCCGTGCGTCTGCCCGCCGCCGGCGAGCACGCGGTGTAATGGACTTTAAATCGTGAGCAAGAGAGACTATAATTGATTGTAGCATATTTTGGATTTTTCTCCCGCGGCTCTGTCGTCGAAGAGGTCGCCATGTGACTCTCAACCGTAACTAGTGAGTGGCAAAGACTGTTTTTGAATGAAACGTATTTTGATACCCCGCCGTGCGCCTGCCCGCCGCCGGCGAGGACGCGGTATAATAATAATAATACTCCTCCTCAGACTCCCTCAGTCCTCTGTGGTTTTGTCTAGCACTTAATCCATTATCTAACATGCTAAACGAATCCGACGGCGGTTATAAACTAACTACAGATACTCCGATAACCCACTTAATGTACGTAGACGACATTAAACTATTTGCAAAATCTGATATAGGTATGAAAAAGTTAATAGAGATAACGGCTAAGTTTAGTACTAATATTTGTATGACATTTGGCTTAGAAAAATGCAAAACTCTACACATACATAAGGGAAAAGTTAAAGAAGGGGACTATGATATAGGCGAAGGAATAAATATTACAGCTATGGATAGTAATGATACATACAAATATTTAGGTATTAAACAAAACAAATACATAAACCACATACAAATAAAGAAAGAGCTAAAAACTGAATACCTCCGAAGAGTAAATATTTTATGTAAAAGACAGCTAAATTCCAAAAATCTATTTAAGGCGCTAAATACATATGCTATACCGGTACTTACGTATTCATTCGGGATTATAAAGTGGACACCTACAGATATTAGAAATTTACAAATAAAAACTAGAACTACTTTAACTAAAAACAAGTATTTACATCCTAAATCGGCAATAGAGCGGCTATCCGTCAAACGAAATAAGGGGGGAAGAGGATTAGTTGATATAAATGTACTTTGGGAAACACAGGTTAAAAGTTTACGTGATTTCTTTTACACCAAAACGAATAGCCCAATACACAAAGCAGTAATAGATTCTGACGAAAACCTTACCCCACTTAACCTCCTTAATCTTGAAATAGTTTTTCGCACACCATTAGAGGCAGAGACAAAAAAGATAGATAACTGGCGTAAAAAACAACTACACGGTAGGCACATTTACGATCTAGAACAAACCCACATTGACACCGAATCTTCTAATAAATGGTTAAAAATAGGTTATTTGTTTCCGGAAACAGAAGGATTTCTAATAGGTATACAAGATCAAGTAATTAATACAAAAAACTACAGGAAGTATATTATAAAAGACCCAAATACACAAGACGACCGCTGTAGAAAATGCCACAGATACCCAGAGACTATTCAACATATTATTAACGCTTGCCCATTGCTCACACAAAACGACTATACTCACCGCCACAACCAGATAGCAAATTACGTTCACCAAAAGTTGGCCATAAAACACAAACTGATTCCTCCAAACCCCAAACCATACTACCAATACGAACCAAAATCTGTACTAGAGAGTAGCAGCTATAAAATGTACTATGACAGAGCAATTTTAACGGATAAAACCATTCACTGCAATAGGCCGGATATTACCCTTGTAGACAAAGTCAATAAATGTGCATTTATAATAGACGTAGCAGTTCCCAACACCCACAACGTCAAAAACACCATATCTGAAAAAGTTCATAAATACTCCGAACTGAAAGAAGAACTACTTAGAATATGGAACTTACAAAAAGCCTACATTGTGCCCCTGGTTCTTTCTAGTACAGGTATCATACCCAAACACTTGCACCATAGCCTAAAACTCATCGATCTCCCTGAAAATAGTTACATCACAATGCAGAAAGCAGCGATATTAAACACTTGCCGAATAGTTCGTCGTTTCCTTCAGGATGAGCCTGCCACTTCTGCTGACCCATCGTAATATAAACACTTAATTAATCTTATTATAGATCAGGTACTTGGCAATGCCCGTAGCTGATCTTTAATTTTCCAGCTTTTAAGCTGAGGTGGAAAAAGCACAAAATAATAATAATAATAATAATAATAGCTTTATTTCTATTAAGTAGTACAGACTTAACATTTTCAGCGGCTTCTGCACTAAGCTCACGCTTGTATCGCAGCTGCCAAATAATAACACAACTCTAAAAGTAAATTACAGTAGCAGTCGGACAAACAGTTTTACTTTTAAGCTAGTGGCAAAATGATATGTAAGGTAATATTAAACAGTCAATCAAATACTATTTTGATAACAATTACATTATAGGAAATTGAAATTTAGAATTTTTTACATTTTTACAAAATTGGAATGTACGGTTTCAATTAAAAATCTTAATTAAAGTTTGTAATAGGAAGGTGTGTGCGTGTGCGTGTGTGTGTGTGTGTGTGTGTGTGTGTGTGTGTGTGTGTGTGTGTGTGTGTGTGTGTGTGTGTGAGTGTGTGTGTGTGCGCGCGCGCGTGTGTGTGTGCCTGTACGTGTGCGTGTGTGGTGTGTATGGGTGTGTGTGCGTGTCAAAGGAGGATTAGGTTAGAATATCTTCGGTCTCAGCATAATCTTGTGTTTTTAACCAAGTTTCAATCAAACGTTTGGCCTCATACGTAGTAGATCCCTTTATATTTACTTTTCGACAGATGGCATTATATATCCGGGGTAAGAGATTCTGCGGTTGACGTTTTGCGAAGGAGGTTTGAACTGTTGGAACGGGATATTTATAAACACGTCTCTTCAACATTTGTTCGTAGTCTGGCGATTTTAGAGCGATACTGTGTGTCGCGGTTGCAGCTCTTAGAATGTAAAGTTGTCTGACGCGTAGAACGTTACATTCCCTGTAAAGATTGTCAGTGCTGAACCTAAATGTTTTGCGCAGCATTACTTTAAGGACTGCACGTTGTGCCCTTTCAAGTTCAATAAATGCAGATTTTGTTGCACCTCCCCAAATTCTAATACAGTACATTATAAGTGACTGGCACAAGGATTTATATACCAGTAATAGCGTTTGCACTGGGGCTGAGTGTCTTAATGATTTCATTACAAATATCGTTTTACGAATGCGTGCTGACAAGCTGGAAATATGTTGTTTATACGATTGGTTCTCATCAATTGTTACACCCAGATATTTGATGTGCCCCAAACGTTCGATAGAATGGCAATTGCAACTTGCGGGAGTTATCATTGACCTTTTGCAACTGTGTAGGGCAAGTCTATATTGAGGTGATGGTTGGGATGCACGGGTTTTATGAAATGCTAAGTACTTGGTTTTTGTTTTATTTAGCGTCAGTAGATTATTTTCCAACCACTCGATGACAGTCTCCATGCCCTGTTCAGCTCTTCTGTAGACCTCTTCCCACGACGGGCCTTTAAAAAGGATAACCGTGTCATCTGCATAACAGATAGTATCTGATTTTACTATTTGCAGTTCGAAAATGTTACTCATGTAAATGAGGAACAGCGTGGGACCCAAGATGCTACCTTGTGGCACTCCAAAGTTCACGGGCTCGTGGTCGCTGGTCACCAACCCCACTCGAGTGCACTGGCTGCGGTTTTCTAAATAACTACGGAACCAGCATTGGGCAACACCTCTTATCCCCAGACAATCGAGCTTCCGCAGCAAAATTGGTGTAGACACCGTATCAAAGGCCTTAGCCAAGTCAAGGAATACTCCAATGCAACACTCGTTACTGTCCAAAGCGTCTGCAACAGTATTGACAACCCTTGACACAGCGTCCTCGGTCGACCTGCCTTGGCGGAAGCCAAACTGTTCTTCGGGAATCAGTTCATTTTTATTTAAATATTTTGTTATTCTTTTATTCACCAGTTTCTCCAATAGTTTGGAAAAAATGGCGAGCAAAGAAATTGGTCTGTAGTTGCTTGGGTTGTTCTTATCCCCATTTTTGTAAATAGGCGTGACAACTGCTATTTTCCACCTTTCAGGAAAGATTCCGCATGATAAACTTAAGTTATATACATGGGTTAGAGGTTTTAGAATGTTTTGTCTTATAGTATAGTATAATGGACTTTAACTCGTGAGCAAGAGAGACTATAATTGATTGTAGCTTATTTTGGTAAAGTAGACCGGTGTATAGCGCAGTCACTCTCAACCTTGCACAGTCAGTGGCAGAGACTGTTTTTGAATGTACCGTCGCTGTGACGCAAACCTTGTTCTAGAACAGTTTTTGAATGTAACGTATTTTTGTGCTCGCCGTGCAACGGACCTTGTGTGGTAAGCGGGAGGGACTGTTTTTGATTGACATAGACTTGGATGAGGCTGGCGAGGTCGCCGCGCGATTTGCGACTTTATTCTGTGAGTGGCAGAGACCGTTTTTGATTGGAACGTCGCTTTGATTCAACCTTGTTCTGGAACAGTTTTAAAATGTAACGTATATTGATAATCCGACCCCGCCGTGCGCCTGCCCGCCGCCGGCGAGCACGCGGTATAATGGACTTTAACTCGTGAGCAAGAGAGATTATAATTGATTGTAGCATATTTTGGATTTTTCTCGCGGGTCTGTCGTCAAAGAGGTCGCCATGTGACTCTCAACCGTAACTAGTGAGTGGCAGAGACTGTTTTTGAATGAAACGTATTTTGATGCTCGTCGCCGCTGACCCCGCCGTGCGCCTGCCCGCCGCCGGCGAGGACGCGGTATAGTGGACCTTATGTAGTGAGCAAGAGAGACTATAATTGATTGTAGCATATTTTGGAAAAATCCTGCGGCTCTGTCGACGAGGTCGCCGTGTGACTCTCAACCGTAACTAGTAGGTGTTAGAGACTGTTTTTGAATGTAACGTATATTGATACTCCGACCCCGCCGTGCGTCTGCCCGCCGCCGGCGAGCACGCGGTGTGATTGTCGACGCTATGTAGTGAGCGGTAGGGACTATAATTGATTGTAGCATATTCCGGCGAAGTCGCTACGTGACTCTCAACCTTGTTATGTGAGTGGTGGGGACCGTTTTTGATTGGAACGCAGTATAGTGAACCTTGTGTAGTCAGCGGGAGAGACTGTTTTTGAATGTACTCCGATATGTAAAATAGACAATCTGCGAGGTTGTCGCGTCACTCTCAACGTTGACCTATGAGTGTTACTGTTTACAGACTGTTTTTGAATCAAACGTATTTTGATACTCGCCGCCGGCGAGGACGCCGTGTGATTGTCGACGCTATGTAGTGAGCGGGAGAGACTGTTTTTGATTGTAGCAAATTTTGGAATTTTCTATCATCAAAGAGGTCGCCATGTGACTCTCAACCGTAACTAGTGGATGTTAGAGACTGTTTTTGAATGAATCTTATTTTGATACTCCGCCGGGCGCCTGCCCGCCGCCGGCGAGGACGCCTTGTGACTGTCGACGCTATATCGTGAGCAAGAGAGACTATAATTGATTGTAGTATATTTCTGATTTTTCTGCCGCGGCTCTGTCGTCGAAGAGGTCGCCGTGTGACTCAACCGTAACTAGTAGGTGTTAGAGACTGTTTTTTGAATTAAACGTACTTTGCTAGAGTCGTCGCCAAGAGAGTCGCGACCTTATTCTGGAAAAGTTTCTGTGACACAACCTTGTTTTGAGACAGATTTTGTGTGTAATGGTGTAGCGTTATCTATCGACTCGCCCCTAGAGATTTAGTGGTAATCATCAACCAACAGATGGCGCTGACAAATGAGTTACTATGGCATACACCACCGCGCGTACAATCCTGCATCGTGGTATCAACGTGTTAGTTAACAGTGTAGTTCAACCACGACGTTTCAGAATACGACTTTTATAGTTCCAAAATACTGAGCTGTCCTATGCATGACATTGACAGTGGGGCGCCACCGTCAATACCGGATCGCTGGTTCCGATTTTTGCCATGTTGGAAACAATATAGTTGAACGATGGTAGCGCCCCCCTGTCATTGAGTTTGGTGGGACAGTTCAGCGTGGGTCATCTATACCATTGTTCTCACAGATATACATTCATCGTAAATGAAATCCAAAGCATCATGATATACTCGCAAATCGACTAAAATAAGTTGGAATAATGAATAATAATGTGTAATTAAAATTCGTAGAGTAAATTCAAAGTCAAAATTTCTTTATTTGTATAGACTATTAAATAGTAATTACAAATCGTCAAATATTTTGCTCTTAAGGAGCCTCTACATGTCTCATAATCTTTTTACCCTACCAGCGCTATCATACAGTGTATATTATTTTTCGGGCAATGATGTTATTACACAAATGTTTAATAATTAATTAATGTTTTATGACATAGAAGCTTTACATTTTGATATGTTAGTTGCTTGCTATTTATAGCGTTATTCTAAGGTTTGGTTAGTTTTAATTAATCACAGTAATTTGTTAAAAGAATTATGAAAGCATTTCGTATGATCATTTATTTCAATTTTGAGAATTTTGTTGTTCAATTTTGAGAATTTTGTTAAAATTCATGAATCTTTGTTGCTACTATAGATTAGATTTTAAATTATGTAATTTAAAATAAATTCGAGATAAAATGACGTCAAAATCTTAAAAACGCGAGAGAAATGAATCTGTCGCTCTCACCAACTATTATGTATGGATTAGTTACTTAAATATTAATGTGCCGAAATAGTATTGTAATTTACATTTAAGATTGTATAAATAAGTATAAGTTTACTGTAAAATATAGTGTATAATGAAATTGTGGATTTTGACAAGCTCTTGTAGCGTACATATTAATAACGTAACTTTTTATCAAGTCAATGAGGGTTCTCGCGATTGAAAAATCCGCCAGATGGCAATACGTAGACGCGAGGTCCAAATGCTTCATGATTGGTTATTTTTGACATGAAACAATCATGCAGCATTTGGACCTCCTATCTACGTATTGCTATCTGGCGGATTTTTCAATCGCGAAAACCCTCATTGGGTAGTTGTTTCAAATAATCGATTTATTTAAGAGATGTCAAAGCATTTTCATCATCAGTCGGACTAGGATGCACGCCGTGTCAAAATCTTATCAATGATTTTACTTTAGACGACAAACGTATGAGCTTATCGTGTAAAATCGATAAAATGGCTCCATAAAAGCTTATCGTGGCGCGTATCTTAGACCTACAGGCCATCTCTATTGCAAGAGCACAACCGTCTCTAGTTTGCCAGAGGCATCTATTTTTTGCTGTAATGTATAAAAATCCACAATTTTACTGTAGTTGTAAGTAAAACTTAACAAAACTAATGTTGCATTATTTCTACGTTGCGTTGCCATATTTTGTATCGTGTATTATAACTGTTTACTTAGATGGGCAGCTTGTTATTTTTTAACGCTTTGATTTGTCGATAGAATCATTGAGTTGAGCTATAGGGTCCAGTGATTTTTTAAAAACGTTATTTTTCGTCTTTAAAAAATCCATGGGCTTAAATTTTAAGTAATATTCTAATGTGTTATGAAAAAAGGGCTATTTCTATTGTTGCTATATTTAAAGCTGTACGTTAATTCAATTGTTTGTATGATTTTTTCTTTACATCAATTTAAGAGGAAGTTTTTAATTATGATATGAATATTTGTATTTGGTACTTATGACTAATTATAATGTGAAAATGGATTAGAAATATCAATACTATTGATTCAGATTTAAAAACTGAAGTAGTAATTGAATAATTGTAATATTATGATAAAAAAAAATACTATTGATTCAGATTTAAAAACTGAAGTAAACCTTGTAATATTATGATAAAAATATTATATACTACGTCCAGAGGAAAAAAGTGTTTGTATACATAATAGCATTTACAAAATAATATTAACCATTGAAGCGATGTAACCGCCTAGCTAGACTATTTATTTGCTTGTCGCTTCGTCAAACGTAGGGCCTTGTCGATGTGCCTTTATGAATGTTTTTCCTGCAGAGGAGAAGTAGTGTTTTAGTAAAATTTTCTAAAGCCTAGTCCATGAGCACGTAGAATTTTGTCCAATTACCCCAAGCTACCCATCCTTATCGCTCGCGCTAATTATTGGCTCTGTGCACGATTACAGCGCCAACTAGCGTCTATAACTTTGTGGGCTCTGTCACATTGACATTTAGGTCGTTTAATTGTGAAAAAATATCAAAATGAAAAAATAACAAATATTTTCGACTAATAAATTGCTGTGATACCACGATTTGGGTGGAAAAAAGGTTTTGAAATCATTTTGGTCACTCAAATCAAATGAGGTAAGTCCGAAAAGTGTGTTTGATTTTGATTGTGTCAGGGTTTGTTTACTTCATTTATAGTTGTAGTTTTACAGTAAAACAAAAAGAAAAAGCTACTTTATCGGTTTCATTATATTACAGTAAATATATTTAAATGTTCCTGTATCGCTAGTAATAAATTAAATATCGTTTTCAGATCGAAATGAGTATTGTTTTGAAGACCGGGTTTGTGAGTGTTACAATATCAAATTCCAACCACAAACCGTATTTAAAGGAAAGTTGTTGATATTGGCTGGACAAGTCCGAGATGTAGAAGAATTAAGAACAAAACAAGGGCAGAGTTCAATAATTCACGCTCTCATCATAAGGCAAACATCTGTGCACAACAACTACTGTGACTCATTTTTGTACTATCACGTTGTATAGTCTAGTTATTTCCAAATTGTAAACGGCTATTAAACCAGCCCTATCGAAATACAGTCCACTCTTTTATTTAAGTACCCAGTAGGACCCTTTTCATGCGATTAATTAATGATATTAAAATGTATTATGTAGAATCGCTTTGCCATTGACAGATACATCTAATGACAGAGCTTACATTATTTCTACTTTTGACGAGTGCATTACCGCAGCAAAATTTTTATAAATGTTGTGCTTTAGAGAGTCGAGAGTATAGCAGATAATTAGTCCATCGTGAGCAGAAATTTGTCCACTAATAGCAAAATTCGTTCAAATTATAGTTTTAAAGTTATTAAGAAAAAACAGATTTTGCTGGGGTAATGTTTGAAACGTTACCCCAGCAAAATTTTTTTTTGAAAGTCGTTCTATCCCGGAACCAAATACATGGATAGATAGCTTTTGTTGCGTAGTAATTTGTCCACGAACAGCAAAATTTGTTCGTGTTCCGGTTCTCAAGTTATTCAGAATTTTGCTGGGGTAATGTTTTGTGATGTCTTAAATCTCGTAAATGGCTCAACGCAGAAGTTTGAAAAAAATACCAATGATAGACCTTGATATGTCCAAATTAGTTGAAGCATTAGTAATTGATTTGAATGATAAACACCAGTGTAGTTCAATGATTTCGAAAATCAGATAAAACGGATTTGTGAGTAAACCAGTACTCTTACAATCGAATAAAAAGATGTAGCATGTACCCTTGGTACACCTTTATAACCACAGTAAATATAAATGATGTGTCTTTGCGCAAAAGAGAGATTTCAAGAAATTTAATTTATTTTAACAGTCTTACTTTCGTGGCCGAATACGCAATTCCCTTATAACAAGGGAACATAGCATACAATGGACAAATTAAAATGTTTCTTGAATAAGCTATCCTGTTAATTTCAGCTTTATATTACGGCTTATAAGAAAGTTATCGGACTGCAAAAAAATATCAGGAATTCTTCTATAAGCCGATCAAATTATAAAGGTCACAAAAAAGCGACCATTTCATACATAAGGCTTTCCATCTTAAATCAACGGTATGAAATCGAGGTTTCGTCAGTACAGTTGCGAACAAGGGTGTTGTGTTGAGTTGAGAGGTCAGATTATTGAAATAATAAAACGAACATTTTATTTTTTAAATACATTTTATAATTTACATTACAGATAACAATGAGAGGATGACATTGCAAGGTGGTGCCAGTCCAGTCTTAAATCCGTTGATATATGCGGCATCTGCCATCTTTTTGGCTAGAAGATTCTTCCATCTTGCAGCGTAGACCTTTACCTACAGACCTTAGACAGTATTTTTGTGAAAATTCTTACGCATGGTGGAGGAAGGGACGCTCTAGACACTCATGTCTACAAGGAGTCACATGAACTCCAGTTTTAAATCCGTTGACATCTGCTGCATCTGCCATCTTTTTGGTTAGAAGATTCTTCCATCTTGCAGCGTAGACCTTTAGCTACAGACCTTAGACAGTATTTTTGTGAAAATTCTTACGCATGGTGGAGGAAGGGACGCTCTAGACACTCAAGTCTACAAGGAGTCACATGAACTCCAGTTTTAAATCCGTTGACATCTGCTGCATCTGCCATCTTTTTGGTTAGAAGATTCTTCCATCTTGCAGCGTAGACCTTTAGCTACAGACCTTAGACAGTATTTTTGTGAAAATTCTTACGCATGGTGGAGGAAGGGACGCTCTAGACACTCAATTGTACAAGGAGTCACATGAACTCCAGTTTTAAATCCGTTGACATCTGCTGCATATGCCATCTTTTTGGTTACAAGATTCTTCCATCTTGCAGCGTAGACCTTTAGCTACAGACTTTAGACATTATTTTTGAAAAAAAAAACGCATGGTGGAACGACGACGGAGACTGATTAGAAATTTAATATTTAAAAATCGTTTGCACGAATTACAATATTCCACATAACTGTACAAAACATTGACAGCTAAGCTACTAATTTGCAAAGTATACCTGTATGTATGGAGTGATCGCTTTTCTGTAACCTTTATAATTTGGTTGGCTTATAGAAGAATTCCTGATATTTTTTGCAGTTCTATAACTTTCTTTTAAGTCGTAATATAAAGCTGAAATTAACAGGATAGCTTATTCAAGGAACATTTTAATTTGTTCGTTGTATGGCATGTTCCCTTGTCATAAGGGAATTGCGTATTCGGCCACGAAAGTAAGACTGTTAAAATAAATTAAATTTCTTGAAATCTCTCTTTTGCGCAAAGACACATCATTTATATTTACTGTGGTTATAAAGGTGTACCAAGGGTACATTCTACACCTTTTTATTCGATTGTAAGAGTACTGGTTTACTCACAAATCCTTTAAATCTGATTTTCGAAATCATTTAATTACACTGGTGTTTATCATTCAAATCAATTATTAATGCTTGAACTAATTTGGACATATCAAGGTCTATCATTGGTATTTTTTTCAAACTTCTGCGTTGAGCCATTTACGAGATCTGGGACATCACAAAACATTACCCCAGCAAAATTCTGAATAACTTGAAAACCGGAACACGAACAAATTTTGCTATTCGTGGACAAATTACTACGCAACAAGAGCTATCTATCCATGTATTTGGTTCCGGGATAGAACGACTTTCAAAAAAAAATTTTGCCAGGGTAATGTTTCAAACATTACCCCAGCAAAATCTGTTTTTTCCTAATAACTTTAAAACTATAATTTGAACGAATTTTGCTATTAGTGGACAAATTTCTGCTCACGATGGACTAATTATCTGCTATACTCTCGACTCTCTAAAGCACAACATTTATAAAAATTTTGCTGCGGTAATGCACTCACTTTTGACCACCATGAGCGCTGCGATAGATTATGTTACCCCCACCTAGTACTTCGCACCCAGCGAATATTGCTGTCGCGACTGTGCGACGGGCGCCCGCAGTGAGTGTGCGAGCGCGACAGCATCATAATTACGCGCGAGCGATAAGGATGGGTAGCTTGGGGTCATTGGACAAAATTCTACGTGCTCACGGACCAGGCTTTACTAAGGTATGTAAGAATCTCTATACGCAATAATCACTTGTTGGATCCTCACTTTAGATGTAATTCGTTGTGGGGTGGCCACAGTTTCCGATCTGTGAATATGTGACGGTAGCTGTGCAAAATTATTGTAATTTTTCGGTTTGTGTGTATGTTTGTTACTTCTTCATACAAAAAGTAATGGACTGATTTTGATGAAAATGCGTTGATTTATTTTAAATTGATAAACTGACATTTGAATCTTAGAAAAAAACATACGGGTCGAATTGAGAACCTCCTCCTTTTTTTGAAGTCGGTTGAAAACTTAGGTTAACTGAATGTTTGTGTTTCTAGATATTGCAGATTTTTTGCTTTGTTATATCTATTATTACATTTTTGGCTTAAAATAAATTTAATAATAATACTAAGAGTTCTAAAAACTACTTTCATGTCTTTACAGCTCGGCTATGTGGCCGCCCCTTTAGTTATAATTATATTAAGTTATATTATTCGTAATAAGTCCGCTGTCGTGCATTTAATGTTGTATTGAGTTATTAAAAGACAATATTTCAACATAAAAACTAACTACATAACGGTAACCTGGCTTTACAACCTTTGGTTAATGTTAGCAACAGTATTTGACTTGCTAATCAAACATTTTGGCAAAAAACAAGATGTCCGATGCCGCCATTTTGGGGCCAGGATCGGCGGGAAAATCCTGCCTCATTCACATGTTTTCTTTTAAAAATATTATTGGCCCTATTTTGACTCGAGAAATCTCATTGTGCATATAGATCGTTGCATCCACGAAGACGCGCCCCAACATTCTTCCGCTAATGTTTGAGTGTTATCGGTACACGCTAAATTAAAATTATTCATGAGTGGCACACATACACTACAATAATAACGCTCGGATTGCTCGGATCAAATTCCCCGCACCCGCGCTTCCCTCGACCAAAAATTGGTGGGGCGCGTCTTCGTGGATGAAACGAACAAAAGAAATAAACTGTCTCTACAAGCGACATCTAGCGAACAATATGGTCATTTTTCATGGGTTGGTAAAGTCGAGGTTTTCTCCAACAGCGGTTAAATTAACGGTAAACTAGAGATTGTGTTCACAATAGTGTAAATATGGTATAAATAAGTCGATCATAAGTGTACAATATTATTGTAACGCGGACGCGTCGAGAGAGTTAAATAAATATTTGTCTATTAGTTTGAGTTTATTTTCTTTCACTTTATCATCTAAGTACTGCAAATTCCTCGGGGATCGAACCCACAACGACCCTAATCGTTAAAAAAGTATTCAGCTGTCGCTTAATTTCGGTGAGATTTCAAAATAAAATGTCGAAGGTTTTGTTTAAAACATTTAATTATAAATTAATATATAAAAGCATACAAGACATTACAATAACTTAAGCTAAGAAATGCACAGATTGGTACGTTCCTTATGAATTTCTGACTCTTAGCTATCTATAAAATTCACTTTTAAAAACAGACTTCGATATAATACTATTCAATATAATATTATAAAATATTATTTATTATTATCATTTGCACTCTTACGGCGCGTCAACGGCGTTGACGGATAACAGTGCGAGAGGTCCCACGAAGAGTCACGATGCTTTGGTTTTACAGAAGATATCTTAGCCTCTAATTTTCGAAAGTGTAGAAGTGAGATGATGCGGGAAGCCTGACCGCACTTATATGACCAGCATTTTTGACATCACAAACGGTGAAACGCGTCCCAACACGCGGCCTTCTCTAGTCGTGCTGCTCGTCCTGCGCCAGCTCCTCCATGTCCTCCTGGTCGAACTCCGTGTCGTCCTCCGCCGTCGCCTCCTGGTACTGCTGGTACTCCGACACCAGGTCGTTCACGTTGCTCTCCGCCTCGTTAAACTCCATCTCGTCCATACCCTCCCCAGTATACCAATGCAAGAACGCCTTACGCCTGAACATAGCCGTGAACTGCTCCGATATCCTCTTGAACAACTCCTGAATGGCCGTCGTGTTACCGATAAACGTAGACGACATCTTCAAACCCTTCGGAGGAATATCACACACCGCCGTCTTCACGTTGTTCGGAATCCATTCCACGAAGAAGCTGCTGTTCTTGTTCTGAATCGACAGCATCTGCTCGTCGACCTCCTTCATGGACATGCGTCCACGGAAGATGGCGGCGACGGTGAGGTAGCGGCCGTGGCGCGGGTCGCAGGCCGCCATCATGTTCTTGGCGTCGAACATCTGCTGGGTGAGCTCGGGCACGGTGAGCGCGCGGTACTGCTGGCTGCCGCGGGAGGTCAGGGGAGCGAAGCCGGGCATGAAGAAGTGCAGACGCGGGAAGGGGACCATGTTCACGGCCAGCTTGCGGAGATCCGCATTCAGCTGACCGGGGAACCGCAGACACGTGGTCACGCCGGACATCGTGAGTGAGACTAGGTGGTTGAGGTCTCCGTAAGTGGGGTTGGGTACTTTGAGGGTTCTGTAGCAGATGTCGTATAGGGCTTCGTTGTCTATGCAGTAGGTTTCGTCTGTGTTTTCGACTAGCTGGTGGATGGAGAGGACGGCGTTGTAGGGTTCGACGACGGTGTCTGACACTTTGGGCGAGGGGACGACTGAGTAGGTGTTCATGATTCTGTCGGGGTATTCTTCTCTGATTTTGGAGATGAGGAGGGTGCCCATGCCGGAGCCGGTGCCGCCGCCGAGGGAGTGCGTGAGCTGGAAGCCCTGGAGACAGTCGCAGTTTTCGCACTCCTTGCGGACGACGTCTAGGACCGCGTCGACGAGCTCGGCGCCCTCGGTGTAGTGTCCCTTGGCCCAGTTGTTGCCGGCGCCGGACTGGCCGAAGACGAAGTTGTCTGGGCGGAACAGCTGGCCGTAGGCGCCGGAGCGCACGGCGTCCATGGTGCCGGGCTCCAGGTCGAGGAGGATGGCGCGGGGCACGTACTTGCCGCCGTTCTCCGCCGTCGCAACTGGAAACAAGGAAAGGTACGTTTTAATAAGTTATACCTAGTAATTTCTGCATGCTCCTTCAGATAAGTTACTTTTATAGTGGACTAGAATCACTTGATAATGACACGAAACCACAAAATCCATTATGACGACCATATTTGGGACACGTAGTGGTATATTTGAAAGCAGTTGAAAGGTAAAGTAAATTGAACCGTTCGATGGGTTGGTAAATAAATCTTTTTTCGAAAGTTCCCTTACCGTTTAACTGTGTTTTTACTATTAACATATTTTTAAGGCATAACCAACATATTTTATCAAGGTCCCTACAATTACTGTCTACTTCTAGACTAGAGTGACAGTTTCGTATGACCTTTATCGTCCAGCCTTGAGTGAAAAAGGGTAGAAAAGCTGCAGGGCATTAAATATTAATTGGAAAGTGTCGTGTTTTCTCAGACACAGCTGTAGAATATACCTAAGTAGTGTAGGTTTTTTCCCTCGAATTCAAATATGCGTCAACTAACTATATCGCTTAATAATAGGTAATTAAATAAGGTGCCCCAGACAAAGTAATTCAACTTCCTTCTGTTTACAGAGTTCAAAAAATTTGTAAAAGAACTAGCTAGGTAGTTCTAGGACACATTCAGCAAATCAGCTTTTTGTTCTCCAATAAAACATCTAACCTTGTGTTTCTTTCTTTCTAGGTCTGTAAAAACTACAATAAACCAGCCAGCTGGTTAGCCGGTTGCAGATAGCAGTGGGGTAAGTTAAGTTTTTGAATACATTATTCTTTGCACTCTTACGGCGCGTCAACGGTTCCTGCCTAATAATTAGTTATGCTTTTAGTTAAGTAAGTAAGTTTGTTTATGAATAAAACTGTACATACTCGTAGTTATGCTTTATGAATGCAGACGAGGCTAAATCAGATATTATTCGTTCAGATCTGTGGCAAAGTTTTCGTGACTTCGTAAAGGATAAAAAAGTCAAAAAGACGTTGCTAACTGAATACATCCTAGAGATTTATTGTGGTTTTAAAAGAATTTAATTAACATCAATCTAATTAATAGCCCTTACGTCAAAAGACTTAATGATTTGCCGCTTCACTTAGCCCGTGAAAGGTCAAAGAACTAAACTGCATCATTTCATCAAAGAACCAATGAGAACTTCTGGCTAAGGGTATCCTGTAACACGGTGTTTTACCGTGTTTTATTTTTAATTGGTTTCTTGGGAACTTTTTGTGGTGTCTTATTGGAGGAATTTAAGTTAATAGATCGATATTTTTAAAATAATCACACCATCCACTAATGGTGGTACCTATAGCTGGATCAGGGACTTCGTACCTACTAAGTAGGTACGGAAAATTAGTATACAAATAAATAGACATAACTTGAAAACATAGATTTCATAGGTTGCAGCTTTATAGGAACCATTTTTTATGTTCGCTCTGAATTATGAACGTGGACTATGTGATTCTCTAGCATTTTGTAAACTTCGCCTTCAGGGCGTATAAAAGCAGATTAATTACATGCAGATTTGCAGAAATAAATTACTTCTATGACTTGCTGATACTGCCTAAATAAAAAGGACTTGAAATTAAGTGAAATGAGTTCAATTATAACGCTGCAATACGCTATGCGAGTGTATGAATAATAATGAAAGTACTGTTAGCGAACGGTGCGCCGCGCTGCGGTCAGTAAGCCGATCGCCCGATCGCAATCGTTATGGCTTGATCATTTTACTAGATATTGGTTTTATGGATATTGTAATAATGAAACTATTGTCTTGGGCTGAGAAGGACGACTCAGTAACAGGATTTTTTATGAACTCTTTGTCTTGGATATTGTTATAATGAAACTATTGTCTTGGGCTTGGAAGAAGACAGAACATACGAGTACTTAGTAACAGGAGTTCTTTATCCTGTTACAATGATTCTTAAGTTCAATGTTCTTCTTACAAACTGTAACTTTGTAATTTGAAGGTTTTGTGAATTTGGTAACTTCTTGCTTCTTCTCATCACTTCCCCCACAAGCTAGCTATAGCTAATTGAGTTAGGTTTAGATGATCTCCAAATCTCTGACTTTTGACAATGTTTTAAAGTTCAAGGTTGTCACTAAACTGAGTAAACTGTAACTTTGTAACGTGATAGTTTCCTGAATTTGATAACTTCTCATCACTTCCCAATATGTAGTCCCGAAGAGCAGATGGTTAGGCAAGCTCTCAGATCATAGATCTATGATCTGAGGGCAAGCTATAGCTACTTCATTGAGTTAGGTTTAGGTGCTCTGTAAAAAGTTTACGATTACACATACGAGCACAAACAAAGGGTTTGAAGGACAAGCTATCGGATCGATTGAGCAAATACATAAGTAGGTACTTCAGAGGCGTATAGGGGCTTATTTAGTCCGATAAAGCTACCTTTATCTCACAGAGAAAACTAAAATGCTTATTTTTCTTCTCAAATAAAGATACATTTTATATGAAACCTACACCAAGGTTGAATCAAACACTGAAGCCATTGTCAGGATACAATTCCAGAATAGCTTAGTCACCAGTCGTTTCCACATAACTCTATAGAATATAGATCTAAGTATTGTTCGCTCATAAACTCCAATCAGACACGGTTGAGCAGTCTCATAGGAAAGTTAACTGTCTTAAAGCCGTCTTAAGACATAGGAGTCAAAATTAAGTGAGTTGCACCAAACAGACAGTGCAGTTTTTTTTTACATAAAATAAGTAACATTGAACTTTTTTACTGCAGAAGCCGCGTTATGAAGTGTCTTATCTAACTTTTATAAGACTTTAAAGTGTCTCACAACATAACCCTTCCTTATAACACCAAAGCATGTTACAATAGAGGACAATGGCATGTTACAGCGGATTAAGACTAATTAATTCCGAAGCGGGGTCATCGCTCTGGTAAGTGCTTGGCCAATTGCCGTACCCGCGGTAGAGCACAGATTAGTGAAGGATTACAACGACAGCTTTAAGGCGATACACATGCAAGTAAAACCTCAGATTAATAATTGGTAAAACGGAAAAGGGGCGTGCAGACTTAGCTTAGATGAATTGCACCATCTTACGATTTCGAATGCACCAAGTGGTGGGTTCGAAAATTTGTAGGCTATTTCTGCATTTGTTCCAAAGGTCCATTCTGCTTTTTTTTAACTTCAACAAACGTCAAGAGTATCAAACTCGTGTTTGTTTAGTTTGCAGTCTACACTGCGAACTGGAACTGGATGGAAAACTGCGTCAGCTATGCGAGCAAAGTTAAACTTCTCTTGATCTGCATTAACTAACAGCATGTGCAAGTAAATCAAGAATCAGAAATGAGGAGATCCGTAGGAGAACCAGAGTGACTGACATAGCCCGCAGAATCGCTAAAATCAAGTGGCAGTGGGCAGGGCACATTAGCTCGTAGAGCTGACGGCCGCTGGGGCAGGAAAATTCTTTAGTGGCGACCACGAGCCGGAAGACGTAGCGTGGGCAGGCCTCCCACTAGGTGGACCGACGATCTAGTGAAGGTCGCGGGAGGCGCCTGGATGCGAGCGGCGCACCGGTCTATGTGGAAATCCTTGGGGGAGGCCTTTGTCCAGCAGTGGACGGCATTAGGCTGAAACGAACGAATGAACGATGTGCAAGTAATAACAGTCGCAATGTGAATACACCTGTATGCAATTTGCATCACAGTATGCCTCAATCCCAAGTAAGTTTTTCGTGCTAGAGGTATGATAGGCAAGTGGCATGTGTGTCGCCGCCTATGGTATTTTATAAGTTGCAAACGATACGACGATCTGGGAAAAGTAGTGCTCTGTTATGAATATCATTAGAATTAATTCAGAACGGCACTGTATTAATCAACCGCAGAAATGTGGGTACAACTACAAGCTCGAGTGAGTGCAACAAGGTACAGAATAATTAAGATTTATTGGAACGAATGTAAATGAATAATACTAGTATTATTGAAAGTGTATTCAAACCAATATTGAAACGAGAAAATTTCTTTCACTTGTCTCGGTGTCAATTCGAGTAAAATTAAATGTAAATTAAGCTGATAGTTTTTTAACGATATCATAAGTCAAAGTGTTTAATGTTTGTTTCGTGCCATTTACGAGAAAGACGATAAACTACAGGCACAACGAAGTAAGATCAGGTTTAGGAAAAAGTAGCTCAGTTAAGAATATTATTGCAGCTGTCCACACAATGAAACTAGCGGTGGCTAGTTTGAATCTCGTATGGGGCAAATGGAATACCCGAATTTACTTTATGGGATATCTAGCATGGGTCTATCCATAACATAAATGAGAGCAGAGAATGGATGATAAAAATGAGAGAAATCTTGCTTTGTAGCGCGTTCTTTGGGCTTCGTTCGTTTGTTCGTTTCAGCCTAATGCCGTCCACTGCTGGAAAAAGGCCTCCCCCAAGGATTTCCATAACGATCGGTCCTGCGCTCCCTGCATCCATGCTCTTCTTACGGTCTTCACCAGATCGTCGGTCCACCTAGTGGGAGGCCTGCCCAATTCACTTCTTTGGGCTTACTTACACACACACACACACACACACACACACACACACACACACACACATACACACATACACACACACACACACATACTCACACTCACACTCTCACCTCCTGAGTTACATAGGTTTAAATTATCTTAGATTCTCTGGTATATTTTTATTTCTTTTTCTATATTTGTAACTAGTAATAAGCAAAATTAAACAATAACACACGGTTCGGGCGGAGAGTCTGGAGGCCTGAAATACAGGAATTTCCTAGTTTAGGCTCCAGTCCTCTCCAATATTATGTGTTTACTTACCCTATGTTCAACTTAACAACTCTCAACTTCATTATGTAATGCAATATAGTGAACATGTAATGATGTGGTGGAAAATAAAGAATTTATTTATTTATTAATTTACTTACGTCCAAAAATGGACTGCTATTGGCTGAGACCCTGATCTTACGTCCAGCAGTTGTCTACCTTCGATAAGATTATGATGACTTACCAGAGGCCTCATTGTAGTATACGGAGATTCGCTCGAGCTGTAGATCGCTGGTGCCTCGATACACGCCGGCCGGGTCGATGCCGTGCTCCTCCGATATGATCTCCCAGAACTGGCGAAGAAGAAAGGTATCGTTAGTGTGTGGAATTACGCTTAGGTAAAGCTGTGGTTCTGGATTGACGCCCTAAACTCCATGGAACTGCTCCCTCGAAAGGTATAGTCAAACAATTTTAAACGTCTATCCTCCTGTATAAACGTCATAATTTAAGTCCATTTTTGGACCACCAGTCGGAACATTTTTTTCTCAAAATATTTTATTCAGTACATAGGCCCTTTCCAGGGCACTTATACACTAATCTGGTGAAAACCTAGTAAGTAGGTGCTTTAGTTAGGATACAAAATGACATTATAGTTTTCAGGATTCTTTGTTCATAATAATGTGGAACTAGAAGAGTTATAAGTATTACATTTACTCCTCTTTGGAAGTCCCAGAGACAGAATGTCACTGTGGTCATGTAGTCACATTAAGGAATATCAATATGAAAACATTATTATAGGAAAGAATATTTATTATAATTAGTCATTGCATTTTGGTGCCATCTCCAATTATGGCGCGTATTCAATAGGTAAATGCACCACTCCATAATTATGTACCTATTGATAACAATCGTTCTCTTTTTATAGCAGTCATTGTATCTAATTACAAAATCAATATGAGACACTAATATCATTGTTTTGCCCTACTTCCAAACATAAATGTACCATATTAAACTAAGGTATTGTCTCCGTGAGGAAGAAATGAGGTCACCAACAACTTTGACCTGGTGACACTTTAAAAGCCGCCCTAAGTGTCAACAAGTTTTATCTCTGACCACTTAACAGGCATTCTGAAGCAATAAAACCTATTTTGATCTATATCATTTCGTACAATTCTACCTTTTACCTGAGAATAATAATACGTTTAAAAAAATTTTTTTACTGTCCCGCCAGAGAATGGATCCCAGGAAGTTTTCCATTATTACAGGTCAACTCTTTAACCACTAGGGCAAAGGGCAGGGAACTACTGAGTTTGTGCTGATAAGAAATCATAAAAAATACCTATGTGAATATCGTTTCATGTTTGTCATAGTCCTCCTGCACATTGGAATGCCAAAGACCTTTCAACAAATCTAAAACGAACCTATCATCGTTATCAACTACATACCCCTCTAATGTAGGGTAGTCACTCGTCAGTCGTTCGTCCTCACCCAAGGGGTCGGTCGAACCGATTTCCGTCCTTTGACCACTAATCTATCGATTACTCGCTTATTAATGGGCTGTCCAGAAAATTGCTTTTGCAGATAAAATAAAGTTGTCGCCAAAAAGCTTTTAAAGTTATCACCGTTAAAAGAATCAGCATTTAAAAGAGCATTAGAAATCTGTGACAGACAACGGTTTGTCTGTAGTTTTAGTTTGTTTAATCTTTACTAAACCATTAAACTAATTTTGATGAACTTTAGTATAAAAATAGTTTGGACTTCGAAAAAGGAAATGGTAAACTTTTGGTTTAAAAACCCTTCAAGAAGGAAGTAGGACGTTCGGGGAATCCATATTTTTTCAAGTAGTAGAACTTCTAGTATTAAGATTATGTATTGTATACCAAAATCCTGCCTAAACTATGTGTGCATTGTCGACTTAACGAGTTAGAATCTTTCATTGTCCCTCTTTAATGTTTTAACTAAGCCATCATCATGGTTCCTTCAAATACTAGTTATAATAAATCAAAGGAAGGTCCTGTCGTCCGTATTGGTTCAATTGATACACAATAGCTCCAGATTGGACGTGATTGGCTTTAGTCAACTTAATCTCCTTATTGCCAGCCAGACCTTAATGTTTTGGTGGGGATATCGTAACCGTAGCTTCAGTAAGTTGTTTTATTATTTTATGCCTAGCATTGTCTTTGCCAGTGTCACTGATCGTTTGATAGTTTTACGCATGGCAAGCATAACAGTGTGACATTAGACTAACAGCATTTCAGTTACAATAGGTCTGATTTTGCTAAGGATTTTGCAAAAAAATGTTACAACAAAAACTGACTACACAAGAGAACTATAAATTGTTTGTAATAAAATCGTACACGATGACGATTTACAATTGCTTTGTCTGCCCAAATTATTTAAAATATTATATCTGGGGGCACGGCAGTGCCCCCACCAAGTCGAGCAAAAAAGCGGCACGGCCGTAGCCGTACCTACCATCCTTTTCTCGAAGCAATTCAGGCCATTTTCGACCGCCTGTAACTTCGTTGTGGATAAAACTAGGAGGCTGAATTTTCATTAGCTATGCAGGCATTGTAAAGACACGGTATATTTAAAATTTCATTCAATTTGAACCAGTAGTTTCAGAATTATAACGGGTAAAAGTTTCTTAATTTTGTCACTCACTGACTGACTCACCGATCATCAAAATTCTAAGGCACTTCTAGCAGACCTAGAAGCTTCAAATTTGGAATATAAGTAGTGTTTGGTGTATGAATCAAGGAAAAACTAAAATATTTGGGGGCACGGTAGTGCAACCGCCAAGTCGAGTAAAATTTTTCAATTTCGGTCCAGTTTTCTAGATACATAACTGCTGTCTACAAAATACAAAAAGAAATGAGATGGAATGAAAACACATGTAAATTAAATTATTTAGTGCGATGGCCAAGTCAATAATTTATGTAAAACGTTAAAGATTTCCTGGCCTGGACTTGGTATTACATGGATCTCACAACTTTTTACCGTAGAACAACTGAATTGCGAGACTTCGTTTTTTTGACAAGTATTGTTTTTGATGGGATTGTATTTGCTGTAACATAAAAAACTAACGGGATTTACTTTAGTAAATTAGATGACTAACTTAAAACCATCAATTTATTCAAACTGACCACGTTTGTTTGTAACGACCATTAATCCCTTGTTTTTAAATGTTGACACGCAAAAGCATACACAATTCCCCTTTTTAAAACTGTCCACCCGCCGCGGCGGCGCCACTGTCCGGTAATCGGGAAACCCGTCAAGTTACCAGTAATTTTAAACCGGTTCCATGAAAAGGGTGCCATCGATTTGCAAGCATGGAATTCTAGAATTTCTAGATAGAGCCTTTGTATTGGACGTGGATACGTCATATTATTGTCAAGTTTAGAACGCGTACTGTCAATATTAGTTAGCGGAGCATAAAATATAAATTGATATGAAAATTAGGTTTAAAATCAAATTAATTCACGTAGTAAAAATAGAATGCAACAGCACAAAAGAATAAAATAATTTACGGCGGACGTTGTTATTTTGTTCAGAGGTTAATGCATCCGCAATAAAAGAACTCAATCAACATGAAGTCGCTCAAAGTGAAAGTAATAAATAGTTCGTCTGTATCAGTATAACAATCGTCGCGTCTGTAAAAGCGCGAAACTCCCATAAATATGAGAGCATGACCGATATGGCAACACCGCTTAAAATTGTCGTAAAAAGCGCGCCAACCGTGTAATCTGTGGTCTGGGTATAATAGTTTTTTTTACAAATCTTAAGCCGTGGATATAAAGTTGAAATCCTACGACAGAACTTTCCTTTTAAACGATTTTTAAGTGAGGGGCTTGAGACAGTAACTGCTTTGACATTAATAAGTTTATGAGCAATCATTTTTACGATGACATAACAAAATATGTTTTTACTGTCGGTTTCATAAGGTGGCAGGCTTAAACTAAAATGATACCAAATTCAAAGATTATTAAATATTAATAATGCACCACAGATTACACTTAGGTACTTGTTTTATTTTGACAACACAAGAACAATAGTGTTTTTCATCCATAGGATCTCAAACTTTTTGCCAGCCCCCTTCATTTTATAATCTCGTAAATTCCCTTTTTTTAACCGACCGACTACTGTTTAACTTTTTTCTAACGCAATCATAAGAAGGAATAAACCTCGGCAGGCATCTACGCGAGGAAGATTTTTTTGGAAAATATTACGCAAAATCGTCATTTTTTAAAATGCCTTTTATACGTCTGTGTTGGTAGACAAGCTCAGACACTTTCAGCGAGAGCCATCCTCAAGAATGTCACTCCTAAAATACCAGCGACACAAAAAGGCCATTTTCGGTGGGAGCCATCTTGCATCCAGCTGAAATAGAAATGTCTTTTTTTTCGTTGCACCGCCGTTGGTCGACATCCAACCAAGTGCATTATTTTCGGAGGCGGCGTGTGTCTGCTATAACTGTATGTAATGTGACACTGCCTCGGGACAAAGGAACTTATGGATTTGTGCAAGCTTAGTTTCGGAAGGATTAATCCAATTGGACAGTACACTAATCGGACCAAAATTGCATTTTCATAGTATTTTATTTTTGTTGTTTTGGAATCTTAAACTTGATCCTTGTTTCCAACATAAATAAATTATGACTCATGTAAAATTTCATTAAATGTAGTACAGACCTATATTATTAAAAAAGGATCAGTTTCCTGAGTATCCCGTAAAATCTTAGCCACGGTGACATCCCGTTTTTGCAAGATCCCTTGAAAAAACCGATCCGTTCCAACCGAATTCCAATTGCCCAGTTTTGCCGAATCCATACTGGATTTCGTAAAACTGGATTGTCAAGAGAAAGGGCCCTAAAAGCTCATGTTCAACATTAGTTCCTGCTAGATTGTGCCCTAAATTATAAGCTGGTCTGGTACATTACAGGCGGCAGTTGTCAAAACTATAAAAATAATTGCCAGGATACCATCGCTTGAGGCGTAAACAATAAACGCCTCATTCTTTATTAGTTCGCATTGAGGACGTACAGATGTGGCGATGACAGAGCTCCGGGATGGAAACCGTAAAATGAATGGTCCTATGATAGGTACCATTGCTGGGCATGTAATAGATGACAGCATAATAATATGTCACAGAAATATAGCTTCCGTAGCTACAAAAAATTATAATAACGTTAAAAACCTTCAGACCTTTCACATCCAAAACTTCTCTGGAGATGTCATACTTACAAGAACTATTTTATGGAAGAAAAATCCTAAAAAAGAAGTTTTTGGTGAATGAGTCACATTACAATCTATGGTGGTAAAATATTATTTGTGATTTGAATTAAACTTATGAAAAATGGGTTTGCGAACCTATGCAATATAAGCAGTTATCTGAATTGTTTTTTATGATTATTTCTCTTTACCAGTATCATTATCACACCTACACAACATCAGCAATGCTCGATAGTAAAGTAAATAGGGATGTAGGTCGTAAAACAGATAGGCTTGTGCCAATAAACTGCATTTATAACCATGATTTAGATAAACTATTGTTAACGAGGTCATTCAGAATAATCTACCTTACGGCCTTTATTTTATGACACATTTGCTGATGTTTGTAGTTGGAAGGAGTTTAACTATTGAAGTTTATGATACTGGCAGTTATTATGCGAAATAAACCGTTATCGAATATTTAAAAAATAATGTTCTTTATTAAAAAAACAATGGCGGATCACACGTGACGTTCCTTTACAGGCGTTCATATTTTTAAACATCTAACAAAAACAAACTGCACGCGGTGTTATAACGTTGGCATTCTGTAAACATTCCTTGGCCACTTACCGTTAGTTTGGTGAAAAAAGAACGGAAGCCGACGCCATGTCGAAACCTCTCGACAAGGAAGTGGTGATATTTTTGGAAGTATTAGCTCCAAATTTTTTATGGTGAAAAAAATAAGAATAGAAACACAATATCACAGGGGTGGCCAACTTGGTTAGACATAAGATCTACTGTTTACTAACGAAACCCTGGGTGATCTACCACTTACATACTTCTTGAAATCTTAAATGAAACAGCATAGTTTAGTATACAATCATGAGGCATTTTTTGCCTTGCCACGAGATCGACTGGTATTTAAAAAAAACAATATTAACATCAATGAGTACATCAGTACTGAAAAAGTACAAAACTTTACATAATCAATCACTTTCACTTAGCATTTGGTTCTCAAACATTTTCGGTCTACATACTTTCATCTACCTACTCTATTTATTATACAGTGTGAGTCACGTTAAAGTGTACATATGAAAATAGATGAAACTAGACCTATTTTTATCGACAAAAAAGTGGTCAAAAATTTTTTGAGATTTTTTTTAATTTTTTATAGAATTTTTTTTCTTCCAATTACTTATTGTAAAGAAAACGTAATAACTTTTAAACTAAGCAGTATATCGTGATAAAATAAAAACAGTAACAATGCTAAATAACAGGCAATACTAAAAAAATACATAAAATACACAAAAAAGGCCAACAAATAATAAAAAAAGATTCTTTTTGAAAAAAATCTGCTTTAAAATTCGTGTTTTTTTGGTTATTTGATAAATTTCCTCAAAAAATGCCCCTATAACAGGTGGTTTTTATTACTTTGTATTATTCTCTATCGTATTATCTTTGTAAAACCAAAAATCGCATGTCTCTATCCCTATTACAACATTTGCTATGATCGTTTGAACAAAGGCCTGCCACAACATTTTTCTCCGCTACAGTTAGAGACAATTTTAATTTTAACTAAAATGCTTATTTTACTTTGAAATCTTTTGTTTCTATTTGAAATCTAACTTGTCTTTATCAAAATAACAAATCTAGAGCCATTTTCAGTTTCGTTGTTAACGAAGCGTTAAATGGCGCGCCCGGAGAGGCTTAGTTCAAACGATCATTGCAAACGTTATGATAGGGATAGAGACATGCGATTTTTGGTTTTACAAAGGTAATACGATAGAAAATAATACAAAGTAATAAAAACCACCGGTTATAGGGGCATTTTTTGGAGAAATTTATCAAATAACCAAAAAAACACGAATTTAAAAGCAGATTTTTTTCAAAAAGTTTAATTTTTTATTATTTGTTGGCCTTTTTTATGTATTTCATGTATTTTTTTAGAATTGCCTGTTATTTAGCATTATTACTGTTTTTATTTTATCAGGATATACCGCTTAGTTTAAAAGTTATTACGTTTTCTTTACAATAAGTAATTGGAAGAAAAAAAATTCTATAAAAAATTTTAAAAAAATCTCAAAAAATTTTTGACCTCTTTTTTGTCGATAAAAATAGTTCTAGTTTCATCTATTTTCATATGTACACTTTAACGTGACTCACACTGTATAGTATTTTAGAACAATTAATAATAGCACACATTCTCAATAAAATTATTATATGAAATCGAATATTTTAAAAGCTAGTCGTTTATTTATGGCTTTTATTAATGTTTACCTTGAAAGTACCCTCCTTAACCCTTAACGTTTGTTTTATTCAAGCTACGAGTACTTTAGTACGGATACACCTGTCCACACTTGTGTGTTTATTTTTTAACTGTGGTTGGCGTGTCTGGTGTTAATGATAGGGATTTTTGTAGTTTTGAAATTTTTATAAAAAATACATAAAGTTTTGAACTTTTTGATGAATTTGATAATGCTTTAATTTTAGTGTTTGAGTTAAAGACTGTATTTATTTATAAGGCATACAAACAATTACCACTCTTGAATTACTGTCAAAAAAGTCTTAAAGAAAATCCGTTAGTTTAGTGCGAAGGGATATACCTATTTCATTTTATTCTCCCCGAGTTTTTTAATTATAAAATTGCCCATATTACTTGTATGTAGGTACTTGTTTATAGTACCTTTGTTATGATTTATTGATAGGATATGTCTGTGATTTCCAAATGATTACGTTTAAAAAAATATGAACTATATGCTACAAGCATAGTGAAAATTAATTGCTCAGCCTTTATAAATTAATAGGTACGTATACAATTATTGTAAAAAGTTGCTGATTCGTTCCACATCATAAATAACGCGATACACGGCAATTAAGAATATCTATGAAATACTTAAATTTATATCATCAAACCATAATCTACTAGAGGTTTTCGTAACCTTTTTGTAATCTCGAACACCAATCCAAAATAAAATCGGAGAGATCTTTTATTGCGTATAGGTACGGTACCTAAAATAATTACTTACAGAATGATGTAGTGCAAAATTGAAGTAGGTAAAAATGATATTTTTTTATGAAACAATAAAATAAATATCACAGTATTGTCATGTCAGTGTCACATAGATAGTGCATTATAAAAAGCGCATAAAGGCGCAGGCGCAGGCAGCACGTGCAGACGGGGTCAACGACCGCGCGAGCGACGCCGGAGCAAAAACCTATGCCAAAATTAATTGTGCAGAACCGTGAAGGGGTTAACTTAAGATTTCTATTTTAGATGCGTTTCAAATGTTTGCATTTAGTTTATTGTTACTGATCAATGACTATTGCTATTTAAGTTGAATCTATTTGATATAGTAGGTAGTTACAATTAAAATAAAAACAGATTCATTTAAGGTTATTAAACTCTATCCTGTAATAGCGTGATGACGATTATATTTTTTTAATTTATTTTTATTCCTAGTATCTTTAGTAATAGAACTTCCTGAATGTTTTTTTTACCTTTAACTTAACCCAAAAAATATAAAAATTATGAAAAATTAATATTACCTACCTTGTCTTAAATAGCTAGAATTTAAAATCTATCATCATTAGCTCAAATGACCCACTCGTGCCATCATTAGGAGGGAGGGGAGGGGCACTGTCGTCGGGACAAATTACGTGACACACGAAACACTGAATTAGTAGAATTATCCAATTAGATCGTCTGTCCTGTCTTTTGGGGCCCGAAATTGGACCTAACTTGACATTTTGACCTTTGTTACGTTAATGGAATATTTTTTAGAACTTTCGAAGCATCCGAATACAAAATGAAATAAAATAATTAGAAAGAAAAAGTCCAATATTCATAGAGAGGGAGGAATTGCAGTCAACGGTATTATCACAGTGAAAGAAAATACTTTCTTCTGCTATAATAATATTTATTTATAAACGGTTTTCTTGTTTAAATATTGTAAATTTTAATATAAATGCAAGATTTATTTTAAACATAATCCCATTGAAAAACGAGAAAAGTTTTAGAAACAACTTCAGTTCAGTTCAGAGTCCAGGCGCATGTTCAATGTCATTCAGTCATTGACAGCAAGACAGACAGGCACTGTGCAACTAAACATCAGTAATCAATAAATTACTGATGACTGCGGTCAGTCAATGGATCACAGAGAAGTTGATATACAGTGAAAAAGAATGATTTCATTCTTAAATAAAATATCTTAAGCAATCTTACAAAATGTAAAGAGGCAGTAGAATAGGTAAATTAAAATAGTTTTAATCATTGTATTTAATTCAATTTAATACTGCTCGTTTGCCTCCTGTACTCCTGTCACATAATAAAATCAAGAAAATTTCAATTGATAGGCCAACCATAGTACACTATAAGAATAATTCAATAAGAGAAATTAAATTTCGGGCAGTACCTACGAGTACTTACAAATTATAAAGCGCAAGAAAGTGACAGTTTCAGTATTTTTTTCTTAAATTCATAACCCAGCCATTTTTGTCGTAGCATTTAGTTATTTGTATCATGAGAGATTTTTCAGATAAACTGAACTGAACATTTTAAAACTCATAAACCTCATTTAATTTTTGCAAGTAGGCTTTTAAAAAGCACTTTCACACGTCCTAGTGTTAACCCTACCACTGCTTTGGGACAATAAATGGACCAGTGAGAAGAAGCAATGCAACGCAAGAAACACAGTCTCTATTGAAACATCGATAGTGGAAGTATCAATTAATGTAAGGGACATTTTGGCCAAAATGAGTTATATATACCAACGCATTCAGAATTTTCGGCTCTATCGATTGGTATACTTGAAATGTTGATATCTTTAAAAAAATGTCCCTTACCTTAAACATTTTTAGTCGTCTGAATACGACTTTTGGGGAAACAAATGATTTAAAGGACGTAAATTCCTTTTAATAATACAATTCAGCCCTTACCCTAAACTGTTGGTTTTAACTTTTAAACTCATTGAACCTTACTTCATTTAAAACTTTTTGATTTATTATAATTAGGCCCTTACGTTAATATGCATATAGGATATCAATTACTTTTTTTGGTGGTGATATGCATTTAATGCCTCCAACTCCTACTGCACTTATGAACACTAAGTTGTCTTGTTTCTATCTTTTTTTCTGTTCATTTTTACGCAGTTGGGTTTTTGACCGAGGGGCTGAAGGCTCTTCAGAAGCTGTTCAATTCCGTCATCCTCGAAGGAAAAACGCCTACGGTATGGCACAGAAGTGTGGTGACACTCTTCTTCAAAAAAGGCGACAAAACCTTGTTGAAGAATTATAGACCCATCTCACTTCCGAGCCATGTCTACAAGCTGTTTTCGAGAGTCATTACGAATCGTCTCGCTCGTAAGCTCGATGACTTCCAGCCTCTCAATCGCTTTAGTACACCACATACATACGCCACGGCAGATTATACAGAAGACCGAGGAGTATAGTCAGTCACTTTGCCTGGCGTTTGTGGACTATGAGAAAGCTTCGATCGAGACCTGGGCAGTACCTACTACAGTTTCTCCAACGGTGTCAAATTGACTACCTATATCGATACATCGAAATGTTGAAAGGCTTGTACGAAAACGCCACAATGTCGTTCCGTCTCCAGGATCAAGACTCGAAACCAGTTGCAGCAGCAGACAGGGGGAACTGAAAACTCCGAAACTGTTTCTGGACTGGAACGGATTCGGCATAAATATCAACGGTGAGTAAATAACCCACCTTCGATTCGCAAACGATATCATAGCCATGGCTGAGACCGTGGAAGATCTAGGCACAATGCACAATGGCCTGAGTCGAGCCTCTCAACAAGGGGGTCTTAAAATGAAACATGGACAAGACAAAATCATGTCAAATGTCCGTGTTGCACCCACTCCTCTAAAGGTTGGATACTCTACACTCGGCAGTTGTTGACACTTATATACCTAGTACAAACAGTCCAGTTAGGCTGGTTATAGTGTCACGCGGACCGTCCAGTGCGGATCCGCTTCACACAGCCGATCTGTAAACTTCGAGGAAGCGTTTTAGAGTAATGCGGTCCGCAGGAATCGCTCGCTCCCTATCAGTTCATACAGATTGGCTGTGCGGAGCGATCCGCACTGACGGTCTGCGTGACACTAAAACCAGCCTTAGGTAGGTCTAACTTCGAGGAAGAGGTCAATCGTCGAATCCAACTCGGCTGGCAACGTTCAGGAAGCTTCGTGATATTCTCACGTCTGAAATATCGCACTGTCTCAAGACAAAAGTCTTTGATAACATATGGATCTGAGACGTGGTCGCTTACTGTGGGCCTCATAAGAAGACTCAAGGTCAAAGGCGATGGAGCGTGCTATGCTCGTAGTGATTGAACCAGAAATGACGTGATCCGCAGGAGAACCAAAGTGACTGACATAGTCCGCAGAATCGCTAAAATCAAGTGGCAGTGGATGGAGCTCGTAGCTTGCAAAGCTGATGGCCGCTGGGGCAGAAAAATTCTTGAGTGGCGACCACGAGCTGGAAGACGTAATGTGCTGCAGACCCCCACTAGGTCGACCGACGATCTGGTGAAGGTTGTAGGAGGTGCCTGGATGCGGGCGGCGCAGGACCGGTTGTTGTGGAAATCCTTGGGGGAAGACCTTTGTCCAGCAGTGGACGTCATTCGGCTAAAACGAACGAACGATGATTGAAAAAAAAAAAACCTAACTGCGTAAAAATGAACAGAAAAAGATAGAAACAAGACAACTTGTTCACAAATGCAGACGTAGGCATCATCAGTGACTAAATGTTTTGTTGGTGATGTGTATTTGATGCCTCCAACTGCATTTGTGAACACTAAGTTGTCTTGTTTCTATCTCTTCTCTTCGTTTTGTTAATGAATACTCGAATGCAACCTCTACTTACATCAGGTTTCAATGTTAAAATTGTCAAGTTACAATAATATTACTGTCGTGTTTATTCTTAAATGTACCTTACAACATACATGACATTCCATACTGTGAAATTTCAACATTGTAAGGTACAGTCAAGCTCGTTTTTTTAATGTAAGGGACATGCTATCTTTTAAACTACCCATTTTTCGAAAATTTGGCGTTTATATTATGAAAGAACAGAAAATTCATAGAAACTATTTAAATCGTAACATCACATAAAAAGATATTGAAGTATAAAGAAAAAAAAAATCGTTTTTTGGCTCTCCTGAAAAGTCGTGTTTTGTCCCTTACAGTAATTGATATTTCCACTATCGACATAGCACCTTGTGGCGACAATCCTTGAACTCGTGCGCAGACGGCCGTCCTCAAGGATATTTATTTTAGCGCGAAGTTTTGCATACTGCAAACGATTTAAGTAGGATATTGGGAATTTGTCTGGAGTCTAGACTGCTTTTCTGAATTGGGAAACCTTCTTGCAATAAAACGCCAGTAAATGGACTATTGTTGAACAAAGCATTTTAGGTTTCCTAAAGTTTATTAGTTTAGTCACATAGTAACTTCATTTTCCTTGTTTTCCATTAGTTACCACTTCGAGACGGCCAAATGCATCCATCCTTAACTAAACCAATTTTAATCACTCGGGAAATTGTATTCTTAAATTTTTTTGGCATGATGAATTTTATAAAACTCGCCAAAAATGGCAATTACTATCCTTCTAAATATTGTGTTTGTTGTTGTTTTGCCTTACTCACGGTCTAGTTTTTCTGTGAACACAATCAGAGGTGACTAAGAACGGCTTAGTTGGGCAAATACAAGGAAATGAACAGGCGAATCAGTGCGCGGCGTGATAATGACACGATTTTGATAGCCATCTGAGAGATAGTCTGTGTTTGTATTTGTAGAGTGCATGAAACATGTTCGAGATTAAGATGAATTATACATTTACGTAGATGGATTAGTGATAGTGTAGTTATATTAAGTTGTTCTGATTCAATTAATCATTTATGATTACTTTATTAACTTTACCCAACTGGCTTTAGGTATTTGCCTTGCTTTAGTATTTAAATAGTACTAAACAAATAAGTAAAACAAGGTAAATAAAGCCAGTGGAACCCATGGGTATATTAGTTTAGAAAAGTAAAATACTACATAAACTGGAATTTACATTATATGTAGCTACATTTAATTTATTTAATATGTTATCCTGTTTTAATGACAGAAATACAATTTAATAAGGATAACAGTCATGATCTATAATTTATGAATACCATATCCAGTTATTAATAAACAGAACACATTAATTATAACTTATCTAATATAAGCTACATCACACCTAATTGTTTTACTTAGATAGGCATAGGCCTAGTTTAATAACCTAAAAAAAAAAATATTTTTTTAGCGTTAAGAGTAGTATCTCAAAATGTGTCTTTGCGTGCAAGACGGTTAACAATAAAAGAAAAAAACATTCGAAACCACTGGTACAGTGAGCGGCGGATATTCACCTTGATAAATTATTCGTGATCATTACTGCTTTAACCTAAGGTTCAATTTGTTAATCCAATTCAGCCTAGACGGTCGCCAGACTCGACAATGCCAAGATCGCTGATAATGTTCGACGACCCGGACCAGTTTGTACTTTGTATTGTTCAATTGCATGCGTCTTACGTTTTGAATCGCAAATAAAGGCGGTTTGCGACGCCCACAGAAAGAGAGATTAAACTAGGTATATAGGATTTTTTATGCAGTGTGTTGTTGCATTTGATCAGTAGCATCATCATCCCTTTTTTATCAAGATTAAAAAAAACACTCTGTATAGGTACAACTACCTAAATAATGACTCATTATTTCACTACTTATGGTTTAAAGAACTTAACATTTTTAAGGATTTCACGACAATAATATTTTTATTTTTTGAACCAATTATTGGAGAGTAATAAGTTCAGTACAAAACAAACTTCATCATAAGGATTAATCGCGGTTTCGACAACTCAATAAGGCAACTGTACAAGAAACAAAAGAAGATTATTCAAATATAAAAGAAGCCGCTATACGAGTACAACATAAAAACTTCAGTCGGTCAGTATGGTAATTAATAACATTCGCATTACAATGCATTGAACACACGAAGTCGCACGTTTGCTAGCATGGAACCTTCCTACTGAGAAACATTATCTAGTACGCATTATTTATGAACGAATATATTGTGCAGTTATATGCAAAAAAGTATTTTTAGAATCAGTTTGTATTGGCATAAGTTTTTAGCGTAAAAAGATGTGTGCTTGATATTTTAACTTTCATATTGCTCGTCGACAACTTGGTTTAAATAATTATTTCGCAAGAATTCCTCTCTATTTTAATATTATATTATTAGTATCTTTATCTACTCGGTGTTTATTTATAATTAGCAACACCACACGTTATAATAGAAGGAAAAGTCGTCCGAACAATCGCACGGGGTTTTCAAGTAGACAGCTTAATTGTACTATGTAGGAAACAGAAGACTTATATTGGTACCAACCAACTCTGTACGCTTTATCATACATTTTTAATGTTTTAGCAATTAGCAACAGTGCTGATTGTATCTTATTTAATTTAATTAAAAAGTTAAATGGTTTAATTATCACCCATGTGGGTCAATAACCCAACAGTTTGAGAACCAGCGTTCCATCCGCGCTGACAGACAGAAGCTGTCAGTCAACTGTCGAAACAAATGACGTTTCGCGAAATTGATGATAAACGAAAACAACATGATCTATGATTCATCAATCAGCAATAACAAGACGTAAAATTGCACAAGAATGGACCCAGACAGTTAAAATGAACGAATAGGTAGTAAATTGCTAAAAAAAATGCCTTTTAGCGCGTTCCAACTAACTTTGGCGATAAAACTCGACCTTTAGCTGTAATTAAAAGTAGCAATGTTGAAAATAATTTGTTTATTTACTCACATAAATCAGGAAAAACACTGCACGTCTGTCGAGCGAGGAACGTTGGTTATGACTAAAGGAAAAGAGGTTCAGCAACAAACTCGATGTTAATAAATACATACAACGAAGGCCGGGCTTATTTTAGACCTGTGAAAAACTATACTAAAACAGATTGCCCGGTAGTTGTAATTAAAAGCCCTACTTATGAGAGGCAGTGGTGTGGCGGTTTGTGTATGGTGGACATTGTTTCTACTGTTTCCTTGCTGAGACAAAATCTAAAAAAATAATAATAATAAAGGGAAAATTATTTAGACGGTCTTATCACAAGGAAGCTATTTCTTCCCGACAACCCAAGGAGATAGATAGAACACACTTTAAACGAGTGAGTGAGGTGTCCACCTCTTAAGACAAAAAAAGAAATAAACAAAGATTCGGCACAATTTAGGCGGCCTTACCGCTTTAAAGCGATCTCTTCCAGACAACCTAGAGGACAGTACAATGCTTTATGTAAAACATGCCATAAAAGTTTAATATCCTAAGCATAACTCTAGAAAACACCCAGTAAAGACGTCAAATGACCATCCGCGGTTTTAGGGCATAGACAAAAATGGCCGGCCATCGTCAGCTGTAGTCTATGGCACAATGGCGGCGAATATGGCGCGGGGCATTGTTCCGATGTGTCATTGCCGTTTAAAAAGTCATAAGCTTGAATCATGATCTCTAGGTGTCGTTAGTTTATAAAGGACAATGTTCGTTCTCCATACATTGTACGCCTAAGAACCAACAATTTTGACATATTACTACCCGAAAGCGAAATAATACGATTCTGTGTGTAAGAACAATGATTCCTGATGGACACTTGCCATAAAATTAATGATTAAGAATATTAAATCACAGCGATTTTATAATATGTCGTTTATGACAACATGGCGTCTAATGTATTGTGTGAATGTATGAACACCGATTCGCGAAAAATGTTTTGTATTGTCGTCACGCCGAGTCGCAGCCAAATAGTATAAAATAATAGAACAAGTTTTAGATATACAACTCGGCATTCCACTTTTATAATATGCCCACATATTGCACGTAAATAAACAACATGAATCGTAGGTTGTTTCCACCCTTGTCATCTGACACATGAAATAAACTCCTGTTGTATTATAGATATCGAAGCCGAATCGTACATAATAATAGAATGGGTTTTGGAGATCACTCGGGGTTCCACTTTTATAAAATACCTACATATTGCATAAAAATAACACGAATCATGAGTTTTCTTTTCACCATTTACATCTGACACGAGATAACAAACTCCTATCTCCATGACTACCGTCGTAGTCTATGCCAAAGACTACAATATTTTAAGCAAGAAGTTTCAAACCTTAGCGGCTACAGTAACCCCTGGGCCACATACATCGTGATAACATTCGGTCGACACCGGAACGAAGTCTTGCGATTATGCAAAAAAGCACCGTATTCTAGTGCGGCTATATCACGTTCAACCGGGGTTTTAATTCGACTAAAGTCCTGACTAAAGACTAGAAGAAAATACGCCGCATTGTATGAGCACTTCGTGTTCGTTAAAGCGGCTTCAGATCTAGAGCCTACACAGTTTTCTTTCCAATAATATCCGCAAGTAGCGCTGCATGATCTTTACAACAAAAACGGCAATAGTTATTAAGGTGCCAAAATTATATGATTACTTTGACACGGTATTATACACGTTCGAAGATTTGTCATTTTCATTCATTTCATCATCATCATCATTTCATCCACAGGACGTCCACTACTGAACATAGGCCTCCCCCAATGACTTCCACATCGCACGGTTGGTAGCGGCCTGCATCCAGCGCCTTCCCGCTACCTTTATCAGGTCGTCGGTCCACCTTGTGGGTGGACGTCCCACGCTGCGTTTTCATTCATTTATTATTTTCTTAAAGTGCCGGAAAAAAAATAGTTTCTAGCTGTCCCAGCAACTTCGTCAATAAAAAGTTGTCTTGTCTTATCTTTAAAATCGTAATATTAATTTCTGAACGTATCCTGTTTGACACCTAATAATATTATTTGACATAGCTGGCTCGGCGAATTTCGGCAAATTAATTTTGACATTGCAGAATATGACTTTTGATAGGTTTATCATAGAATTCGGCGGGGATATCCTCACGGAGGAAGTTCGAAAAATGGCGGAACAAGATCTTATAATAATGCAAGGCCGAAGCTGTAACGCGCGTGCTCCTACGTGTAATCCGGCGAGTATACAATAAATAGTAATGTCTGGTAAATACTGGTAATACGTATCGTTCGTTCGTTCGTTTCAGCCGAAAAGACGTCCACTGCTGGACAAAGGCCTCCCCCAAGGATTTCCACGAAGACCGATCCTGCACCGCTCGCATACAGGCACCTCCCGCGACCTTCACCAGATCGTCGGTCCACCTAGTGGGAGGCCTGCCCACGCTACGTCTTTCGGCTCTTGGTCGCCACTCATGAACTTTCCTGCCCCAGCGGCCATCAGCTCTACGAGCTATGTGCCCCGCCCCGTCTATGTCTATGTCGCAGTCGGATTGTATAATCCGCCGTTTTACATTACCACTAGGCATTTTACATTACAGCTCTGTTTTGTAATACGGCGGCTCAACGTTTAGGCGGATTGTCATTTCAATACGTTCTTCAATACGGCGGCCCACGTTTAGCCGCATCGTACTACTATTTAGATTGTAGGGTGACCATACTTACAAAATAAACCAATGTTTAATGAAAATAAATTTTAATAAGACAGATTTTAAAAATTATTATCTTCGTTACTGTATACTAAATAATATATTTGGCCTCAGTAATTTTTTTTTACTTATTTATAAATCACAAGGGATAGGATGATAAGCCATATAAAAAAGGTACTCAAAACAATTATTAAACTTTTCTAAACATTTTAAAAATAAATTATATATTTGGCTTTAGCCTTTTTTAGACATTAAAAATGATCACAGGGGACAGGTAACTCAAAAAAATAAAGTTTTAGTAATTTTTTCTGGGTTATTTTTCTTTAAGATAAAATTATCTTCATCGGCCACAGCCATAATGTCATATTTTTACACTAATAATATTGTGTAGGATTCCGCCGAACACCAGAATCCATAGCCACTTTAGCTGTTTTGATGTGGGTTATAACCTCTAAAACTCGTTCCCTTGTCCACGGTTGTTTTACTGTTCTACATTGAATTATTTAATTGCACATTATAATTATTCTTAAAGTCACTGTCGACAGACATATTATTTATCACGTTTTCTCTGTTAAATTCACAAATAACTACGCAATTTAGCAATACAATTTCTGTATCCGATGCCATTGTTGTTGTTATGTCAGGCAGCGCCACGGTATTGAAAATAGGAACTAAAAACTGTCAAAGCGGCGGGTAATTGACACGCTGTTTTACATTACGGCTAGCCGTATTGAAGAACGTTTGGCACCGAATACATTCCGGCGGATTTTCATTCAGCCGTATTCAATCCGGCTAAACGTTAAGCCGCCGTATTACAAAACAGAGCTGTAATGCAAAATGCCTAGCTGTAATGTAAAACGGCGGATTATACAATCTGACTGCGACATCTATATGCGCTACGATTACAGGGTATCATTTTGCATAGTGGCAAGACTTCACTCCGCTGCTGTCAAATCAATGTCGCATAATGTTATCGCAATGTGTGTGGCCCTTGGCCAAATCACAGAAGCCTATGCGAAGAAAGAGCACTTGAATGACAATGAAAATCAGGGTTACCATTTTATAAGATCTCCTCACTATTGAGGGTAACAAAGTAACATTAATAATCTAGCCATTAATTACATTTATTACCTATCCTCCTGCGTACATTTGTCCTACACACAGTACATAAAAAATAAAAAATTCTGTTGGCTTCATTTTACTAGAAAACACTAAACTATGTAACTTTTAATGTTACTTGGCAACACTAATCTATGGTAAAAAATGAAAACGTCAACTATTATCTATAATTTGGTCTAAAATGGCGTCCAGAGATAAATCTGTGACTTTGATTCCGCGCAAAGGTAAATAAATCTTTATTCATCTATAGAAATAATAAGTAAATATGTGTTAGTTTGTGGTAAATAATATATTAGTTGTATAAACTAAAGATTTAAAGTTCTATTTTGTTGAAGAAATAAATACTGTGGTCTTACCCTCAATTTCATTTTTTGTCCTTTGCAAAGTACAATAGCATGTAATTAATACTAAAATTCTAGAGTTCTGATGTTCTATGTAAAGTAAAATTTAAGTTTTTTACAGCGGTTAAAAAAAGATATCATTGCAGATATCTTGATGACTCCAAATCGGACTTTTCTGGTGATGATTCCGATGAAAATCCTAAGTTATTCCCACCAAAATTCCAACAAAGAACAAATGACCATCGTATCAGTGAATCTAGTAGCTCGGATGAGGGAGAGACAGCTTTGATCACTCCTGTGGATTCTCAAACATCTTATGCATCATCAGATTCCTCATATCTACCACCAATAAGAGGATGACTTAGTATTGCATCGCGGGAGCGGGGATGTTCGCGTGGATTTAGTCGTGGCCGTACCGAGGTGTTGGTTCGCCATCGCTATCTACGCTAGATAGCTATGCAAAACAATGCTAACACTCAAAATAGATGGCCAAATGACACACTAAAAACAGAAAATTAAAAAAAATATGCAACCTGCTTATTTTCCAGAACATAGTGTAAAACAATCGCGCTGCAGAAGCATTGGTTGTAATAAAAAACTACAGTTCTCTGCAAAAAATGTGGGATCTACCTGTGTTTCACTCCTAATCCCAACTTTTTCACCAATGACCATGTAGAATTCATAAATATGAGTCTTAAAAACTAACTATTATGAAGAACTGACTGGTCTCTAATGTTTCTAATGTTTAATTATAGTGATTTTGTAGGAGAAAGTTAAATTTTGAGAATTGTGTTGATTAAAATTTGAATTTCGTTAATTTTGATAAAGAACAATAAAAATAAATATTATTCATCTAAAATTATGTTTGAAATAACCTATTATTTGTAGTATATCCTAGATTAACCCGCAAAAAATGGCTATGTCCTTTACAAATGACATGTTGATTAAATACCGTTGTCCTTTATAAAGGACATAGTGAAAAACAAGATTTTCCAATTTGATAATTTTTTTTCTATTTTTTTTATACTAACTTACCATAATGTAGTGCACTACAACATAACGGAACTCCAAAAAAAGTATGTCTGGTACTCAGGAGGCTATACGAGAAAGTAAAGCAACATGCGGTTTTATTTTAATTTGTAAAATATTTGTAACAGTTTGTTCTAAGTTTAGTTTTACAACAGTATTGCTGTTTCAGCTGTCACTGTGAAGCTTTGGGAAAATAAATAAATAGAAAAAATATTAACATAAATATTTATTTAAGTTTTTATGTTCATTATCATAATATGCCAATTTAAGTTACACTGTGTGACAGTCTTTGACACTAAACAAACTCTTCAGCTTAATAATACCTACCTACAGGGCGTTTTTATAGTTACTCTTGCTGATGAAACAAGAAGGGTTGATTCTACTACTGAAATACAACTACTTTTCTTACAGGACCAATATCAAATTCTCAAAAAAATTCACATCCTCGTGATGGTGATAATTTCTATGGAGAGATTTTTTTTTTATATTCGGTCTCTTGGGATAAGTTATTCCATTTGAGCAGTAGCATTAATCCTTTTTATTTGATCACATTCAAAAATAACACAAGTGTTTAGGAAAACTTCTTCTTTGGTATGGTATCACCACGGAGTTATAATGGCGGCAACTCTGTATCACTGACTTGTAACTTTCAAACAGTATGAATAATTAGGGCACCACATTGGTTTTCTTTCTGAAAAAAGGCTTTCACTTTTAGTACTAACCCTTTAGCACTATTTCATTGAAATAAAAATACAATAAACGCACAGAAGACTGAAATTGAGTCAACTGACGTGACATTTATAATTTGTTGACATTATGACAGTTTGACAAGACTAGGGATTGAAAAAGTTTTAATTGAAAAAGTAAAATGACAATTTATTAAAACGATTCACAAGGATATAATCGATTAAAAATATTTATAAAATGTTCTGATACTTGCCTGTAGCGATTATCCAATCCTGGTTTCTACTGAAAAACTACCTCGTGGCAAGATTTTAATAAAATAATAAAATCTTTATCTTCTCTTTCACAATCTATAAAAGTTTATTTGGTCTATTATTATACATGTGCTATGAATGAGGGTTTTCGCGATTGAAAAATCCGCGAGATGGCAATACGTAGACGCGAGGTCCAAATGCTGCATGATTGGTGGATTTTGACATATCTGTCAATGTCATGTCAAAAATAACCAATCATGCAGCATTTAGACCTCACATCTACGTATTGCCATCTGGCGGATTTTTCAATCGCGAAAACCCTCATTGGCATAGATTATGAGAGACTGGCAACTATACTAGGTTGATATATGTTTCTCTCACTTTAACTGGCATTGGATTCAACATCGGATTCTGACACTTTTACAGTTATGATACCATGAATATCAGTTTATGGTCCTAATTATTTTTATTTTATTTACGACCTTCGACCAGTTGGACACTTTAGATAGCTTCTTGTAATAGTGTCAATATCTTTTTAGCTTTTATAGCAAATCTAGTCTTCAAAGCAGTTTAATCGATTTATTTTATTTTCAAAACCGATATTTTATTGTCTATGATGGCCGCAGGAACATCACTATACATGGACTCCCAGCAATAAAGTACGGTAATGCCTCGTACAGATTTTATCGGCAAAAATTATGGAACTTGATAGGTTTTAGACCATGCCACGCACCAAAACGTCCGGAAGTTGTAATAGTATTATAGAATAAACGTTAAAAGACTTATTTATTTAATTTTTCAATGCTTAAGTGTCCATTAGAATGAATGGGTGCTTAATGTATTAAAAAAAATAGAAAATAATTATGATGGGTTAATGTTTTTGGGCGGTTTTTAGGCGGTTTCTGACAATGTCCTTTGGGCATTAACCTACTTATTTTGGAATTGCAGGCCAAAATGAGGACTGCAGTGCAATAAAAAGTTTGATTATCTCGCAAAAAATGTCTACTGCCATCGCAGAAAACTATAGCACAGTAAAGTAAACATATTTTTAACTAACTATGACTTTTTTGACAAACTTTTTACAGCGTTTCTGGTTCTGAAACCAGAAACTTAGTTACACCAGCTGTAAAAAGTGTGTTTCTTATTTTTTCTATATTAATTAGTTATAATAGCAAATTAATCATCAATAATACGATGAGTTGACCTCTAAAGTTACTTCACTTACTAAATACAAGTGAAACCCTCCATTTCTCCTTACAAATTCTAATTGTTTATGTGACGGTGTCACGAACCTATTGTGCCAAATCAGTAAAATCTAAGTTTAGTTAATAGACCGATAAGCTGCCAGTATTTTTAATTTATTTATTTTTCCTTTATCTTAAACATTCGAACCACGCACGGCACTTCCATGCGTGAATCACGACGTTCATTTTGAATTTGAATTTCGCATTCGTCGCTCGCTATTGTTTTAATGCTGATTCGTTTTATTGCGGGCAACGGAAATAATTTTACTTTTTTGGGCAAAGGAATTAATTCAAGGGCACTGCAGCATTCATCTTTACATTTTATTTGAAGTATTCATGCTTTTATTTACAGTTTTTCAAATGGAATTGGATGCTTTTGACTGTGACCGTATTTTAGTAATGGTAGATGTTGATGCTAGATTATAGATCAAGTTACAGTTATTCACGATAATAAATCCGCTTTCCAATTAAAGTTAAAGACAATGCTGTCTTTGTGCGCACTTCGCGGTATCGGCGCGTCCGCGTAGGGCTGTCGCTTCCTCGTCGGATTGAATTACCATTCAGTTTCGATGTTATCATTCATGAAGAATTGTGTTTGGTTTATGGTTTACCTACCTAATGTCGTATTTGGTACGAACAATCAAAGTCCGTTTTATTGTTTAGCGGTAAAATAAATGTTTGTTTTGGAAAAGATGGATATCAGCAATAATGGTCAAGCAAGCAACAAATATTTAGGCCATAGAAAAACAAATATTTACTCTGTCTGAACTGTCCCAGTGTCCCATTCGTGATATTGATAGGGGGGCGCCACAGTTCCGATTTTGCCACATTGGAAAATACTGAAATGTCATTTGCAGGAGGGCGTTGCCATCAATGCCGGGTTACGATTTCCGATCTTTGCCATTTGACGCTTCAAAATCGTTCAACTATATTAGTTGGTGATTGTCAGCCCTACACTAGCGCCACATTTCAGCCGTCAATCAAACTATGCGCTCTCAATTCAAAAATTTGAAATTACCGATTGCTTTCTTTCAACCGTCCATTTGCTTGCGATGTAATCGGCATTTTCAACGGATTCCATATTTGAAAGTATTTTTGTATCCGTTCTTATTTTGAATTTGAACCGACTTGTTCCAACATGTCATCAACAGTCAAACATCAAATTGAACCTTATCGTTATGGTACATAAGGAAAAAATAATCCACAGGAAAAGGGTCGGATACTGGGATATTTTAAGAAAACTAACACAAAACAGGGAGGGTGAGTCAGTCTGTACAAGTATCAACAAGTTAGGGATAATAAGAAAAATAAACATGCTGTAGCACACCGGCTGTTCAAGGTACAGTAGGTATTTTTTAATTCCTGACATCACCACAGAACAGAATTTTCTATGTTCTGTGGACATGACAGCAGAATTGCCTAGGAAGCTTTTTTAAGTTCATCGGAAAGGACTTTTACGGGCGTAAAAGAAGTCCCGTATTTTCCTAGGTCCTTTCCCTAGTTTCCGTATCTTTCGATACTTCGCACTTCTTCTTTGCCTAGCCCTTTTCCATTTAATTTGGGGTCAGCCCTCCGTATTATGAGTCTCCAGGCGGCTCGGTCCTGGGTTCTCTAGTTTCGATCCTTCTCACTACTGACAGAAATACATGAGATATTTCTTAAGAATAGTCTCGTCTAGTATCGTGATAACAGAATATCATCTTTAGGATCCAAATTAAGGTTCGCTCCTGCACTTAATAAAAAGCTACTAGGTACTTAACCAATGATCTGGTGGGGTATACCCGAGTGGTACAGCGCATCCGACTGTACATTTTTATTGCAAAATAGCTGCTATTAGAACCACATAAGACGCCAGCGATTAGCTTGACAAGCTGTACAAAAAGACGAAATGCTAGACAATAGTCGCGGCGCTCGCGGTAGCGGGTAACGGTCGCTAACGGTCGCGTAATGACAGCGGACGCTACAATTATTTCACCGAATCTCCAGGGTTGCCAGTTACCAGGGTACTTTTTTATCCACGAGGAAACTCTTGACCTGCATCACACCTGATGGAAAGTGATGTTAAGCCGAAGGAGGAAGCTAGCTTCGCCCGGAATCCTCTACTATAGAGGATTGTAATAGTGGACTAGCGTTAAGAAAATTGGAAGAGCTGACCAACAATAAAATTCAGATTTATCTCTTACTGTTATGTTATTTATAGACCCCAAAAGAGCTTGATTTTCATATGCCATCAACGGAAATCACCTACATTAATGGAGGCAATAAAAGTACATAGTTTATGCAACATTAACGTCGCTGAGTCGACCTAATCCATGTCTAGACAAACCATTACTTTGGGGGTGACATAATGACTCATAGGATTAGTAAGGGGTGACTGATTCAGACTTTCAGATAAGTGAATCACAGCTATTCAGCCAGACGTGAAAAACTGTGGCTAATCTAAACATGACTGTAAGGTTAACGTGCTCTACGAAGCATGGAATTATCTTTTTTATTTGGAAAATAGGGTGATTCAAGCTTCAAGGAATCATTTCAAAGTGATTTATTTACTTCTTGCTCCAGTCGTCAACATAAAGAACTCATTTGAACAAAATATAATATGGATACGGAGACGGACGCAACATTAATGAAACCTATTGTTTTTTAGAAAGGGTAACACTATTTAGGGAATACAATCGGCAGCGACACTATCAGTACCAGGTTGTTTGTTCAGCAAAGTGAATCCTTTATTTTTGCTAATCAGGATCAACCCATTTTCGTGTAACGACGCGACATTCTGTATCATTTAGGTCGTCTCGTAGGTATAAATTACCAAAATCTAACGGCAGGCAGCCCTACACAGCCGCAGAGATTTGGCTAATGCATTTTTGGCTAAATATGATTGAGACGCCGCGGCCTAGATGCGCGATTTCTTTCGCTTTTCTTCGGATTATAGTTCGATCGCAAGTGGAACTTTAGCAGCTGACAAGAAGCGTAGAATGGGCTGTTGTCTTTGATATGATTCTGATTAAACTACTGACAGGCTGAGGGAAGCATACTCTCATTACTATAGCAATCACGCCAGTCCATAACTCGCTCAAGTTGCTCATAATCATGGACCTATGAAGAGGCCAACATTTATCTCTCGCTATTATTCTTGCTCACTCATTGCTAGATGTTACAAGAGAGATAGACATAGCGATAAACAATCCCAATATTATTATGGAAACCACTTCTAGGAATAGATCTACAAGTCTCTCCCTTATCTTAATGCACTTCAGAAGGCCTTTTTCTCGCTTATTTCAGCTGCATTTCCATAAAAATCTATCTTGTTTGAGAAATGCAATACAGTTTCCTTTTTATTTGAACTTGGAGTTGGTTCTCTATTCTATTCTTTTATGTTACGCAAAAAAATCTGTAGAGGCTCATGGACCAACCACTGCTAAAGGGATCATCTTCATTTTAAGCCAGCTGAACATCAATGTGTGAAGTCTAGCTCTCTGATCACTCAACCATGGGCACTTATTCTATTGTTCGTCCGTTCACTCCTCGAAAGTACGAAAGTAGTCATTTGAGGCATTACCCCCGGTCATTAGGGTCTACACTGACCGCGGCCTGTCGGGTCACGGAATAGTGACTAATTACGGTGGTGAATAGTTGATGTATTCCATCGATTCAGGACAACTCGGACGATTAGGGGAAAACGGGGCAGTGAACCTTCTTGAAAATGTTGATAGCTTTGTGATAGGAATTTTCCGGTGTATACACAGGAATATGTGGGTCATCTGATGGTAATCAATCATCATGGCCTATTGACATGTTCAGTAGAGGAGTTATCGGTGGTTTCTTGCTGTCTTCAGCATTGATAAACACCGAAATTCATACACTAGCCACAGGCTCTTCAGGACACTTGATTTCATTACCTGCATGTTTCTCAATCTCAAACATTTCTGTTAGTGTTAGTACCTAATTACACTATTATGTTTTCAAATAGGAAATGACCCGTCAATTGAGAACATTGAACTTGTCACAAATTACAACGAAACGGAACTTTGACCTTAGATAAGGAAAATTGTGGATAAGCACACCAAATTACAGGTCTGTCTCGAAAAATTGTTAACTCTCTTTCACTTAGACCTTTCAAAGAAGGCAATCAACCTCTTTGTATACCAGCTTAAAGAAAACGATGAGGTCATCCTTCTTATCGCCCTAAGTGCTCATTAGGGAGGGACATTAGGACTCCTCACCTAATGCTTATGTTGCCATATGTTTTTTTCTACTCCAAAGGTAATAAGTTCTTGTGTATCTTGTATTATTTCTTTTTCAAATCTGTACCGTCAGTTCATGTAACATTTGCCTTTCCATCGACTGCAAAGTACGACAAAATAAAAATAAAAACATAATTCGTGGCAGTTCCAAGCGTAACATAAGCTCCGGTGTCTTCGTTTTTTACCAACGACCTGATACCTAAAAATTGCAGCTTGTAACATTAGAAAGCATAGCCGCTTTGCTCCAGTAAAAGCGAAAAAGCGTATTAGTTTCACCCGTTCAATGAAAGTGGAATATATCCAAATGCGCCGACAAAAAATGTATTTTCAATCAATTCAAAAGAACGAAAGTGAACAAAAAATTTGGTAAGAGTCAAAGTGTTTAGCGCAAGTTCAAATCAGTACTTTCAAATTGAATTTTCAAAAGTGAATTTTCTTCTGGGCAACCCTGTATTATGTTAATTTACAGTTTGTTTTTGTATTTTTTCTTTGTTCTGACTGCTGACCCATTGCTTATTACTAACTAAATAACTGCTAATATTTGTTTAAATGATTTTATCAACTCATTAACATTACTCATGTTAATATTTGTTTAGCTATTAATAAAAATGACCGTTACAATGTTCGTTAGATAATGTTCAAAACGATAATTACTAGGTAGTAGGCTGATATCTGATAATAATAACAACTCTTCCTTACATTTGGTTCACAAATGGCCACCGTCGGGTTCGAACTCGGGAATAACAAAAACAGAACTGCGTACAGTTGACAGCACGTCGGAATCTTCATTGCTGTTGCAAAATCAAACTTATTCACAACAAAATAGAAGCTGCAATTCATGTGCTGTCGTCTGTACTCATACATTTATCATGCGGGCTGAATCTTTATTCGGTATTCCTTTGACTTCGTTGAAGTTTCAATGCAATATTCATACTGTATTTTAATACGATTAAAATAGGTTGTTTATTTATGACCATATTATTTTCATATAACTGAAGACGAGAGTAAAAGTTTTTATACTTTTGCCAACCCTGGAACAGAAAGTCGGATTCCTATATTTTTGAATTTTTTGACATCTCTTGTAGTTGGACATCAAAAAGGTTGAATTCAATTTTTATTGTTTTCTTTTTTTATTTTCATGGTGAATTATTTTCAGCTAATCCATTCCCTTTGTTCCTTATTTAAAACTTCTTTGAACTTGCATTTATTCGACAAGATGTTAAATAGATCCGTGCAATCCAATACGATTTTCATCGAGTTTTCACAAATTATTAATTTTATGATTAATTAGTTGTTTTAAGTAAATGAAATTCATCGACCATTGCGACTGATTGTATCGTACGCGTGTAAAATTAGAAATCATGCAAAAAATATGTAAGTGCACATAATAAATAATACGAGTGGCCGCGAAAATGCAAGTTAGGCAAGAATTTTATTACATTGACTTAGTCGGGCTAGACTCTTTCTCATAATTGGCTTTCTAATCTTTACTGTCTGTAAAAGTAACGAGATTTTATAAAAGTAATTAACTACAAACGGTATTTGAAAGTAAATATAGTGGATTAACGTGACAGTACAGTCAGTGGCGGGGCAAGACCTAAATTTGATGTGGGCAAGACAGATTTCGCGAGGCCTTTTTCTGTGGCGACCTGAAGACGGATTTTATATAAAAAAAAAAAACGGGTCAACGGTCTATTCATTGACAGTTTCTGATTTCTTGATTCAGTGATTATTTTTAAAGGAATATTGCGCCAAATAATAATGTTCGTCACTTAAAACCGTGTTGTTGCTTAATTTTGTGTCTGATTATGGCTGAATTTGTTTGGAAAAAAATATATTTTTTTAACTACATTGTTTAGCTATCAAGAATTTATATTTAATAGTCAATGTTTGCATTTATTGTCGTATTGTGATATTGTCATCTCCACCTTGTATACATTTTTTCAAAATTTTTGATGCGCGAGGCCCCTTGTTCCGCGAGGCCGTAGGCGGTGGCCCACGTCGCCTACGCCTTACGCCGCCACTGAGTACAGTTGCTTGAGTTCAGCGATGTAAACGGGTAGATAAAAATTTAAGTAAAATTGTTTAGATTGAAGTAAAAGCAGTGAAAAGTCTAAATAAAAACAAAAACATGAAATAACTTCCGTAATAAACGTTCATAATAATTTTGCATATCAGGACTTAAATATTTTTAGTAAAGTAGAAGTAGTATGCTTTAAAAATAATGATAATCTCATTCATGAGATAAAAATCTAAAATTGTATTGACAATCTCTTCAAAAGGAAGACTATCCCCTTCCTTGGTACGAATCTATTGTCCAATTGACAGAGCAGCTGTAGGTTACCGGTTGCACTTACAAAATAAATATCAGAAGTTAGATTGCGATGTTTCAGATTTAAAATTTAAATAAAGAATTGAATTAAAAAAAGAAATTCAATTTCTGTAAGAAAATGACAGTAATTTTTAAATTTAGAACAAGGAGTTCCAAATTTTAAATCTGCAACTGTCAAGTTTCAAAAAATATTTTTAAAAAAACTCACTTTAGCGCCGATCTGGTTGCCGCACTGGCCAGCCTGCAGGTGCACTATTTCCCTCATTGTACCTTATTTGTGACTAAACCTAGTGGATATGTGTGGACGCCGCGACAGTGGGTTTCGGACTAACGGCCTCCCGAGGCGAGTAGAGTGAAGGAACGGCGAGTGATGTGGCCTGGGGTGTGGGGAGGACAGCACGAGGTTTTACCCGATTTTAGGGAGAATTAAAGGCTGTCTATAAATTGGGATGGTCGTAATTTTATTTATTTCATTTATAAATAACAAGAAGTTTACTTTTGAGTTCATGCGTGAAGAGAATTTAATAACAAATTCGCAACAATCGACATTGTGACGACATACACGACCACAACACATACAAATAAAACTGCTATTTATTTTGTATTAACCCTTTTTTAATTCACCGATTTCTTATTTCCTTATCAGAAAGATGATCAGCATCTTTTCTTGGTCATGATCCATCTACCTCCAATTCAGATTTCTTCTCAGTCTTTTCCCATCTAGTAAATTTTGGGCTTGTCCAAATTTATCATTATACCGTCTCATATGCTTTCTTATTTCCCATAACGCGAGGCGGTCCTAATTTGAAGGTTCGATCTACATATTGTACAAAATATTTAAATTGTAATGTCAATTTTTTTTTTAAACAATAATATCCTGACCACTGACGGTATTTACTAAAATATCCGGGTAAATAAATTCCTCACTCTGGCAACACTGTGCATGAATCACCGCGACGACGAAACCATAAATTAATTCCCGCGCTAATTGCAACTCCGATGCGCTACTCGGGCGACCATGCGGTGCGAAGCGGGTGGATATTTTATTAACCGCAAGTAGAAACTATACTCCTATGTTTTATCACCATCATCTTTCCTGTTTAACACGAGACGTAAAATGGTTGCTTTTAATAAAGGAACAGGAAAACGTTCTGTAATTTTTAGAGAAAAAAAAAGAAAACGATTAGGCAAGTTTATAGTTTTTTTTGCCTAAATGAAATGAGGCGCTTACCCTGGGGTAATTTGAAGTGAAAAAATATTTGAAGTTTCCCCAACCTATTAGAAATGCTTTTCGTATTGGTAAGAAATACATTTACGTCACACTTGTTTTGTCTAAAATTTTGAAAGTTTTGTCCACATTTTTCCAAAACGGTGGTTATCCTAGCCCCATATTCACATGCACTGCCCAGAGTAGTCTAATTTGCTCATTATTGTTCGCTAATACTTTTGTTTTCCATTAGAACCACTATGTAGTTGGGTATGATAAATTGAAAGAAAGTTTCACTTTATAGGTAAACGAATATTGATTGTGATGCATCCTATCATTTTTCAGCAAGTACAGTGTAAACCTTTTTAACCAAAGAAATTATTTTTCGTTCTTTCTTTCAAGAACAGAGCTGAAGCGTCCTTATACATGCTTGAGGATCCCTGTGCTTGGAGAGATCTTGGAGCCCTTCTGATAACACTTGATATTGCCTAGGGCTAAGGGTGGCTTGATAATAAATAATACATTGCAGTCACTCATTTTAGAGGAGAATTATTCATCAAAGTCTGCTTTGAGACTTTGTGTAATTAAATATCTGCATGAGTAGACATTTCTTTCTTTATGATTGAAGCTACATTTATAATGTCTATAATTAATAATTTTACATTTTGTTTTACATAGTGGCTTACAAAATGCCGGTATCCGGACTATGACTGTCTGCCCGAACTTTCTCATTTATAATGAAACATTTTACAGGAATGTTTCAGGTATTTTGTTAAACTTACGCTGCGTTTGGGATTTATAATGTCATTTCCAACTTTTTTTCAGAACTTTCCTTCCAGTGATAACCCTGCTTGGGACAAATGGCAAAATTATACGGAACGGAAATAAAGAGAACCCCGATACCAGCTTTTTCTAGGTCTGTATGCAATTTGGACTCATTTTGGATAATTATTTGCTCGTAATGATTCGCAGTTGGTTCTGTCTGAGGCTGACAAAGAGATTTCAGTCTGCAATTTGAGAATCTGTGCCCGCCAAACAATGCGCAATGGCGGTACGCGCCATTTTTACTGTCAATTTGATGGTTAATCTGTGGAATCAAATGATACCTTTTTAGGGTTGCCAGGATTTATATTGTTTACATAGTTCTTTCTTATGCTATTGTATAAACAAACTGGAGCAAAACTGAACTGAAAGTTCCGTAATTAAATTAGGAACAACATTTATTTCACCTGTAGCTTTCATTAAGATATTTTGTTCCATGAAATTGTAATTAGTTTATTAATTAGTATGCTCCCTTGCTAAGAGAGATTGCCGTGGAGAATACCTAGGCTATAGTTTCCATTTTATAAGTGTGTCAGTGAAAACATACTTAGGCCATAAACACTGACTCAGTCAACAACTCGGGATTGGAATTATAAAGTAGGTAGGCTACTCCATTTCAAGTGTAAACTGACAAATAATCCATAGGCACATCAATCAAGTAAGAGCACCCGTTATCAGATAAATAAGTAAGCAACTTAAGTACAGAAAACACGATAAACTAATGTTTTTATTCTGCGAAGATCGAACCCACGACCTCTGGCGAAGTAATCATCGACCACAGCGCAAATCGGTCTATGACAACTTCCTAAAGGGCCATCCTTCCATATAGGTGTATTCTTAATTATCAAGAAGTAACTAGTATTACCTCACCTTCATCCCTATTTTTTTGACCGTTAGCCAGTTAGGTATGTTTTGTCCCTAGCTTGGGGATGAATGTTCCTGCGGAGGACACAGTCATCATTTGTTAAGTCAGGGATATGAATATTTTATAACGGTTATGGTGCTTAACGCGCTTCCTCGTTTTTAGATGAACTTGGTCGAATAATAATGTTCCCGACTAGAGAACTAACTGAGAACTAGCTCATCTGGCCGCGAGCCAAGAGGTCGTCGACCCTTCGCGCGGGAATCTAATGACATTTGGCGCCATCTTGACTGACGGACTTGCATTTTCTATGAGATAGACACAGGTATTTTTTTTAAAAGTCGCATAAAATTAATTCTACAGCCATATAATGGCCGTTGATTTATTTCTTGCCTGTAAAAAGTGACTGCATTTTCCAATACAATGGAATTCTCTGAAAAAGAAAAGGAAATTAAGATTTAAAGTACCTAGCTGGATATGCATAAATGCTCTCCTCTATTAATTCACACTGACTATGAATGCACTATACTATACCTACCGCTTTATTAAGCTAAGTAGGTAGGTACCTACCTATGTGGTTAGTTCAGTTTTTTCTTTACTTCCGTATTTTCCGGACTGTGCTCATGTGGCCCTTGGCTTTTAAGTTGATGGTGACAAGGTGACAGAAATACCTACATACCAAGGATACCCAATCATCTATTAAATTAGTTAGTAGCTTCAGAACGGAATATTTATGGTTAATGTTAATTATTATTCGTATTATCTCAAATGGAAAGATCTTGATCGTGAAACAAACAGCTTTGGGATAAGATAAGAAGATTCAGTGTGTTCGCTTGAAATTAGAAATATTTTAGGCTTATGTAGGTAGCTACGTAGTAAATACTACTTTATATTTTTTTTAAATAATCTTATTACCTACTTTAGCTCTTTTTCAAAATTATTTGTTTAAATTAGGTACCTATACGATATTGAATACCCGTCACATCCTACAAAGTAGAGTAGATAGATATACTAGTTAGTTGATCGCGCTTTTTTACAACTACCCTCAAAATATTTTTTTATCATTTTGTTCAACATTTTTTAATATTATGTAATATTTTTCATTCCAGTCACACGATCGTCACCATCATCATCTGCTGAACAGGCTCCACTTTTGACATCTAACAAGTGATGTCCAGCATGATCTTGCTACATTTATCAGGTTAGTCCATTGAGGATTCATTTACTTATTCCATTATAGCTTTATATAAATTACTGTATTGGATTGAAAAAGAGGGTGACATAGGTGAGTTTCTTCCGCCACTTCTTCTCAGCATCAGCCCATATTATGTTGTCCCGAAGTGGTGGTGGGCAATCTACATAATGTATTTGGGACGTGTATAAGTAAGTGCCCTGGAAAGCTCCTCTGTACTGAATAAACTGTTTCATTTCATTGTGAAATGGGTATTTTCAAGTATTTTGTGACCATGGTGATGGGACGTGATAGGTACCTACTATACAACTAATTGACACTGACCACCTCACTCGGATATAAAATCCAGTTAAGTGAGATTAATAATAGCCCCGTAGCTATCTTAAAGTTGGAATGCAAATCAGTTTTTTCAACCGTTTCGTCACTTCAGTCTGTCCCTGTGTAACAGACGATATTGTTATGCAATGCTTGTGTAAGTTTTGATAAAGTTTCCGATAGCTTATTAAAAGAATTAATTTTTCGGATAAATTAGTTAAATTACACTACAAGTTACAACTCTAAGGTCCACTCCACAGCCTAGGTCTTGGATTTGGCAGACAGACTTATCCAGAAGTTGAATCTGCAGGTAAAGACACTAATCAACAACCCCGAGAATAATCACATAAACTGTCAACAACTTACTCCGGGCACACCAGCGCCGAAAGGACACTAAAATAATAATTTAACTGGAGTCCACTTTGATCACACAGGGCATCGTATCCGTGGGTGATTAAAGGACACTAAATTGTCACTGGAAGTCCACTTTGATCACCTGGGTCATCAAAGCCAGGTGATCAAAGTGGAATAGACCTCTGAGGTAGACCCCAGAACATGACGCTGTTATTCTGCGGAGGCCATTTCTTTACTTCAAATAGAAGTTACCAAAGCACGCAAATTGGGCAACGACCAGTAACTAGTTGTTATAAAAGTGTCTAATACTGGATGTTTACATGATCCGGTCGATTACCTGATCGAAATGGGTTTACGATTTTTTGGTGAAATTCGGTAGTTTATGGGAAGATGACGCACGAAAAGACATGGTCAGCTTTCTTGAATTTTTTAGTTAGTAGGCAGTTGTTTGTCTATTTATAATACTTACATAATATAGATCCTTATGATCAATTATAAATACGAATGCCTATCTGTTTTCTATTGCAGTTCAGGAACAAAGTTCCTTAACCTGTAAAATCACTGAACTAATTTTTAAGAATTTTTTAGTAGAGTCGTAGAATTTTTTTGGTATTTTTAATTTTGTGGTAAAAACACTCTTCAATTTACGAGAGGTACCTACTTAAATGGCAGATATGGAATTAACTAATTAATTTGAAAATGCTACATTTGCTAAATTGGATGTCTTGTCTTGGATGGTATTCACTAAATAGTAGTTCTTTCTTACCTAACTGTTAATTTTAAAAGTAGGACCAAAAGGAGTAGCAGCTAGAGATTAAGCAGCCATTCAAACTGAGGGACTTTTAGTTACATTTACATATTTCAAATTCTCACAGAGAACTCTTTAAAATAGCAACATGTATCCCGTCATGTACAAAAAAAGCAAATCAACTTGCTTTCCTTTCAAAATCGTCCAGGAGTTTCTACCTTATTTTCTTCCAGCTAAGACTTATTTTAGTCTAAGTACTGATCATGCCGCGGTGTTAAGAAGGAATTTGTGGTCTTGATGCTGATATTTTCGGAGCCAGGATGACAAAATGACAACTTAAAACCAATCTTAGCCGAGATGAGACTCGGAATGGGCTCTTTGAGATTGTATCGACTGGGAGTGTTAAATTAAATTAACTTTTAATTTGGAAGTGGAAATGTCAGAGATATTTTTTAGTCAGTTAAATGACACCAAACATAGTCAATTGACACACTTTTTTAGCTGTAAAAATGTTACTTTCTTTGGGTTTGTATGAGTTTTCCCTTCTATGATCTGAGGGTTTCATACGAAATCCCTTCTACTCGTATTCTATTCCCACTATTCTAGTAACGAGGTTCAAGGGAACGTACAACATCATCCTGAATTAAAAATAACAGTACCTTAACTTACTGGTACTCCTTAACATCATAACTCAGGCGGAAGGTCGTGGGTTCGAGTCTTCGAATCTTCCTACAAGCAGTAGATTTTTCTCGTCAAATCGAATTCTGGTAATCAGAAAACTCATTAATCTCATTAGGCGAAACTCAGCTTAATTGGCTCAAATTATGATGAGTTTAGTAAACTGAACTAAAATATAGAGGGTGGAGTTACTTTTCCTAGCTAGGCATTTGTTTATGATTCGGAAAAAGAAGGCTCCGTTACAAAAAAAAGCACCTTAAAAAGCGCGGTAAAGATTTTTAACTCCATTCCAATCGTTGTTTTGAAAACTGAAACCCTCACGGAAAAACCCGCGAGCACCACCTAGTATGGACATAAAGCATCAATCAATATTATCTTAATGAAGTCGCAGACCAACTTATATAGAAAATGTTTACTATTCTGACTCATTAGTGCTTTGATATGTGAACCGTCTACACCTCATATCCGCGTAATAAATAAATAAATATTTACCTAACAAGTATAACTACCATTTACTTGGAGAAAACTGTGCTTTTGGTGATTTTGGACTGTAAAGTGCGCTGAAGTTTCGTGGTTAAAGTTGTAAACGTAAGTTGTTTGATATTTTTTTCTGTATTGTGAAAGGACGCTACAAAGTCGATTTTGAACTCGAGAAAAGCACCTTTAATATCAAATATTTATTGGAAATAACGAAAAAACCTACAAAACAATTAATTTTAGATACAGTTAGTCAGTAGGTACTGACACAAAAGCTCGCAAAGGTTCATGGCACTCGAGAAATTGTGAAAATGACACTTTTTTCAGTTTTTTGGAAAAGTCTAAAGGAAGCCCTTTTCAGGGAACTTTTCCATACTTCTGTAAAAGTTTTTCTCGAGTCCCTCTCATCTTAGTTCTTTAGGTAAATAGAATACAATTAAATAGTTCTTTTTCCTACATTAATTTTTTATTTTTATTGAGGCATGCTGAAGAGGCCCCAGCAAAAATCGTGACATGACACAAGTCACGATGTTAGTTTTCAGAATTTTATTTCTTTCTTTTCTTGTTTTGTGTGGTGTACTTACAATAAAGTGTTTATCTAAAAGTATCTAAATATCTGTTTATTTATCTATCTATCATCAACCAATCTTTGCAGTTCCCGACATGGGAAAATGGACCCCCATTTATGAATTAACTCAAAGTGATACCTTAATAAAAATTCAATTAAAATTGTGTCGTCCAAGATTTTATTAATATGACGCGTGGTCTTTAAGATTAAAATAAACAAATCGCTCTCTTATTTATTGGATCACTTAATCTCTACTGACCTTTAGTGTGTGTGTAAAATTGTACCTAAGTACCTAATGTTATAAATTGAGAACTCAAATTATAACTATTTATAGCACAAAACATAATCATTAGTGTCATGTTTATTGCTCTTAGATCCACTGTAGACGTTTTTTATCGAAACCTGATCCACTTCTTCTGGTAAGATCATAAAAAGTTAGAATATAAAAAAAATTAAGCAAGTCTGTATTATGTCATACTAGACATAAGAATATAAGAAAAACTTTATTCAGCATATTAATTTAAAAAAGTGGTTCTTAACCGGTGGTCCCTGGAGGCATTCCAAGTGGTCCGCGAAGACATCGTAATAAACAAGTTACGTGACGTGATGAGTCGAGTTAACATAACGCAAACGGCGCACAGTGGGCGAGAAGTCGACCTCCCCTTTCATTGGATTTTGAAAAAAAAAAGTGGTCTCTGACAAGACAGAAATTTGGTAAAATGGTCCCTCGTGAAATAAAAGTTAAGAACCACTGATTTAAAATATGCTGAAGTGGCGCTAAGAATTTATTGTAACCTCGCAGATATGCTAGCTTTTCTCCCGATTTTACCTGCGAAGAATTTCGCATTTAATATTATACTTTAGTTAGTGTGTGACTTATTATTAGCTCAGGAAGGAAGAACATGTATACCTAACTATCTTAATTACTGTCCACGAGGGTGTAAGTCAAAAAGTTCCTTTAGCATGGTGATTGGTAACTTAGAGTTGTCGCACTGCCTGTACTCGTACTGTACACTCGCACGCACTGTATAAATTTCTTTGAGGAATCTCTTCAGGATAGATCAAGTCTAGGCTTTACGGACGTATGGATTAAACCCTAGAAAATTAAAAGTGCTCTTGACTGCACCTACCTCATAATGTAGTGGCTTTTTCCTGTGATGCGGATTAGAGATGTCATCATCATTATCATCTGAGCCACAGGGCCAACAGGACTTCCACTGCTGAACATAGGCCTCTCCCAATGCTTTCCATGTTGCCGTTGGTAGCGGCCTGCGTCCAGCGCCTTCCTGCTACACGATGTCGTCGCTCCACCTTGTGGGTGGACGTCTCACGGTGCGTTTTCTGGTACGCGGCCTCCACTCCAGAACCTTGCTGCCCTATCGGCCGTCAGTTCTGCGTACTATGCGCCCTGAGGTCCTGCCCATTGCCACTTCAGCTCGCTAATCTGTCAGGCTTTGTCAGCGACGAGATACGAAATATAATGCTGAAATCCGCATCACAGGAAAAAGGGCACTAACTGCGCAAATGCACCTTAAATAATAAATATCCACTAAACGTTTTGTAAAGTAATTTACAAGTATTATCTCTGGGAGAAAGCACCGCTCACGGCCACCCGGCCGGGCCGATGATAACGGAAGGTCGCACGTCATCCAGTGGGACTTGGTCTACGACTGTCAACTGATTTCATCACAGCATGCAATATGGACTGATAAAAGCAAGAGTTACTTGGAATTCGCTTGTTTATTTTTTTACAAATGACCTCCCAGCGTAGGGAGTGTCGGCCAAATGCTCCATAAGCCTCTGAAAAATTAGGGAGGGATCGTTCTCCTACAGTGTAGACTTTATGACTTGATGATGATGATTTTTATTTTTCTTCTACTAGCTACCAGCATGTGACCTCCGAATTTCAGTTTGTCCTACTGAAAGTTCGTTCAAAACACTAATTTATTTTATAAAAACCTATTTTAAATAAACAGATTTTAAAAACATGTGAATTGCTTGTTTACTCAGAGAAACTTATCATTCAAATTTTATTTTTGCGACAAATATTTCAATTTTATCCGCCCTTGTTCTCATGTTTTTAAGTCCCTGAAAACGAGCCTTTTTTTGTGTTGTTTTGCGTCATGTCATGTCATGCATCAATTATGATGATATTTCACGAATGTTAGAACATTCGTGAAACACTGATGACAGAACCATAGCAGAACTATAAACTAATAAATACCTTCCCAGTTGTTGAATAGTTAAACAGTGTAATTAATCAGATATAACCAGTTATGGGGTCAAGGGACATCTAATTAGCGATTGCAGAAGTATAACGGCTATAATTAGATTAATACCTAAATAATTATGTCATACTTCCTAGCGTTTAAATATTTACTTATTAAACAAGTCGCTACCCTGAAACTTTTTAAAATGTATTCTTATATAAAATTATCCTTGGGCACACAAGAATGACTTATCTGCGTAGGGTAGGCTAGAGATTATGGCAATTAGAAGCTTGATTTGAACTTCTATCATTTTTATTGTAGGTACCGTTATACTATTACTTATTCTGTGGTACCGTGTAGTACCCTTAAACAGATCACAATCAGAACCAACAATCAGAAGTTTAAATCGAATCCACGTCGTCTCGAAAGTATGAAATATTTATTTTCAACGTAATCAAATTAATTTTCGCCTCTGATAAAATGGAGACTCGTGTTCCCGCAGTGAAGACTCTAAGAACTTAATGATGATGATGATGTGTTCCAGATGTCATCCCTACAACAGCTGGCGCTGGAGTTGTTCGACGCAGGCGCCGTCCGTCTGGGAGACATCGAGGCCAAGATCGGCAGGCGCACGCCCGTCTACTTCGACCTCAGGGTCGTGGTCTCGCATCCGAGGATTATGGTCAGTATCCTCACTATCATCACCAATAATTTAGATGGCAGTTAATTTCTTGGCGTGATGAACGTCCCCAAAAGAAATAAGAAATGCATTAAATAGAGAAGAGGTTCAGCCTGATCATCACTTTTCATCAGTTGAGATGCAGGCCAAGAGCTTCCTTGTTGTGAATAAAAAAATAGTTAAGATGCCAGGGGTGGGAGTGGCATCTTAGTGGGGCCGTCAGCCTAGGACGGTGTCCTACCTATAAACCTACCTAATAATGTACAAAAAGTGCTTAGAAGTAGCTTATACAGTGTAAGTCACGTTAAAGTGTACATATGAAAATAGATGAAACTAGACCTATTTTTATCGACAAAAAAGAGGTCAAAAATTTTTTGAGATTTTTTTTTAATTTTTTATAGAATTTTTTTTCTTCCAATTACTTATTGTAAAGAAAACGTAATAACTTTTAAACTAAGCGGTATATCGTGATAAAATAAAAACAGTAATAATGCTAAATAACATGCAATACTAAAAAAAAAAAAAAAATACACAAAGTAGGTCAACAAATAATAATAAATGATACTTTTTGAAAAAAATCTGCTTTTAAATTCGTGTTTTTTTGGTTATTTGATAAATTTATCCAAAAAATGCCCCTATAACCGGTGGTTTTTATTACTTTTTATTATTCTCTATCGTATTACCTTCGTAAAACCAAAAGTCGCATGTCTCTATCCCTATCACAACATTTGCTATAATCGTTTGAACAAAGGCCTGCTACAACATAATTCTCCGCTACAGATAGAGACAATTTTAATTTTAACTAAAATGCTTATTTTACTTCGAAACCTTTTGTTTTTATTTGAAATCTAACTTGTCTTTATCAAAATTACAAAGCTAGAGCCATTTTCAGTTTCGTTGTTAACGAAGCGTTGAATGGCGCGCCCGGAGAGGCTTAGTTCAAACGATCATTGCAAACGTTGTGATAGGGATAGAGACATGCGATTTTTGGTTTTACGAAGGTAATACGATAGAGAATAATACAAAGTAATAAAAACTTTCGGTTATAGGGGCATTTTTTGGAGAAATTTATCAAATAACCAAAAAAACACGAATTTAAAAGCAGCTTTTTTTCAAAAAGTATCATTTTTTATTATTTGTTGGCCTTTTTTGTGTATTTCATGTATTTTTTTAGTATCGCCTGTTATTTAACATTATTACTGTTTTTATTTTATCAGGATATACCGCTTAGTTTAAAAGTTATTACGTTTTCTTTACAATAAGTAATTGGAAGAAAAAAAAATCTATAAAAAATTTTAAAAAAATCTCAAAAATTTTTTGACCTCTTTTTTGTCGATAAAAATAGGTCTAGTTTCATCTATTTTCATATGTGCACTTTAACGTGACTCACACTGTATAGCAACCACTTATAAAGTTGTTAAAATTATTGAATAACTTTAAATAAAATATTTTATTTCTATTTCAGTCTGCAGTAGCAGAGCATCTTCAGCGGCTGGCCTCCGAAATAAACCACGACCTTCTGTGTGGGGTGCCGTACGCCGCACTACCATTCACAGCAGTTATGTCCGTCAACACCGGCGTCCCCATGATCATGAAACGCAAGGAAACCAAGCTGTATGCCACCAGAAAACTCATCGAAGGAGTCTACCACAAAAACCAAACCTGCCTCGTCGTGGAGGACGTAGTGACATCTGGCGGCAGCGTACTAGAAACTGTTCGTACGCTACGAGACGAGCAACTAAACGTCACGCACGCCATAGTAGTTCTCGACCGCGAACAAGGTGGCGTTAGTGTACTAAAAGCAAATGGCGTCAAAGTAGTATCGCTCTTCACACTGAATAATTTAACAAAAATTCTGAGGGATGCCGGCAGAATCACAGATGATACTGTTGACATTATTTCAGACCACATCAAAGGGTGCCAGTTTGGTGTTATGTACAACAGCGGAGATGCCATTACTCCTAGTTAACATACCTTTAAAAATATTGGAGTTTTTCTTACCTAGGCAATGGTTCTGCAGAATTATTAGATGCACAAATAGTATTTATTTATATAAAATAAGCACCTAATTAACACTTAATTAAATGTATTTAATTAACTCTTACTATTATTACGCACAATTTAAATAAATTTCACTAGTTGTACTAATATTAATTAATATTTTAACTATGAATAGGTAATTATATAAGGTGTTATTTTTTGTACTGATCATACTTTACCAACGCATCTAATAAAATCATACAAATACAACCCAAGTGTTTTTAAAAAAAAATTCAGGCTAGTTTTCGAGTAAAACGACAAAGAATGTTTCGAAAAAAATAAAAAATAAATCATCCTTTGAGCGCGGTGAGTATTCGTTTGTACGCACTATCGTAGTAGCCGGCCGAGGGCAACGACCACTGCCACGTGCCGCGCCGCGTGAGTCGGCCATATTGATATCGCTGCCAGTCGCTCCGTGCCCACAGCCCGCGCCGAGCCGCCGATCGGCATGCGGGAGCGCAACAACATAAATAATCGTCCCAGTCCGTCCAATGCGCCCAAACGTATTGCAGTGTATGTGTGATTTATTACAATGCCGCGCTTGATCAATAACAAAACGCAGGTGAAATTATGTTTCGGGCACACTAACTGGCCGACGAGAAACATTGACGAGTCGAAAACCTTCATACCTTGCTTGTTTGGAGCCGCGCAGCGCTTCAGGGAGCGCAGCCGTATCCTGACTTGACGAGATTCCGTGCGCTTCGAGGACGAAGTTCTGGATTTCAATTTCAATCACCGGCACAGTGCTGGCGGTACCCAGATGCAAGCGCCGCAGACGGCGGCTTTTGCGTAAAAATACGGAATGCCTTATCAAGGAGTTGTTGCCAGAGGGCCACGACCGCGACCTAGTTCTATCGATGGTTATTGCGGAAGTCTACCTAGGTACATACCTACAGTGTGATTTGGACAGATGAGTGCTTGTTTACGCGAAAGGGACTTTTTCCGTAAAAAAGTTAAGTGCGCGAATTGTGAATAGGTAGGTACAACATCCGACGTGGTGTCTAGTGAACAGCAAGCAAGTGTGCAGCCCGAAAGCATTACCTCAATTCGATCGTGGCTAGATTAGACAGTGCAAGACAGTGTTTACGTGAACATTCAACAAAGGCTTGACGTTCAAAATGTATTGTGATAACCTAGGAACTTTAAATAACAACATTCAAAATAGGTAAATGTGTGAATAAGTAAAATCAATGAATCTAAAGTGTGATGGCAAATCATAATTTAGGAATTAAAACCAGGAAAATTGATCAGTGAGTTTTATTTACAACACCTAACTATTCATATTCAATATTAGGGTGCATTTCCACTGAAGCGAAGCGAAGTAGTAATAGGTATGTACCTATCAATTTTTTATTACGTCTCTAAATAAATTGCGTAGGCATTACGAAACCGTAGATATTGAATTCCAATTTCTATCCTTTTTTAAATTTCTAGTTTAACGCGGATGATTCGCCTCGGTTCGTTGGAAAAGTCCCCCGCTATTACACTAATGAAAATACACTTATTTACCTACTTATGTAGCTAGATTTTGTTTCTCCCAGCGCGTAGTACCTATTAACATGACGTAACATCGTACATACTCACGAGTGATAATTTTTGGTAACGTAGGTTTAGTGTAATCTAACCTTTATGTGTGTGAACGTTGAATGAATGCGCGCGGCCATTGTTCGTACTCGTATGAATGAAATGAGTAAAGAAAGAGAGAGAGGCAGTGAGTGAAGACAGGATGGTTGTAAAAATAATATCTTTTTTTTGTTAGGAAAAGTAAAAACAAAAACTAGCCTGAATTTTTTTTTAAAAACACTTGGGTTGTATTTGTATGATTTTATTAGATGCGTTGGTAAAGTATGATCAGTACAAAAAATAACACCTTATATTTAAATTAAGTAATTAAGTTAATGTAGATTTATGGGTCAGCGAAATGGAATTAACATCACTAAGCTTAGAATAAAGCGCTGAAAGGTAACTTGATATCTTCAAAATTAATCTTAAGGTATTAAGTAGTAGGTACCTACTACACTTTCTTTTACATTAGGTACCTACCTACTTCATTAAATACAAGGCTTCTTTGTTAATTTGCTCTAACCGGAATTAGGGTGAGCAGCCCGTTAAGTTTTTTTTGCTTGCAATTTCTTTCTTTATCCCACTAAAGTTTCGGTGGGGACTACGGGTATAAACCTAATGCATGACCCATGAGATGTAATGAAACATCCATGGCATGTAGGATTGCCAGGCGTCCGGCTTTAGCCGGACATGTTTGGCTTTTTAGGGTCTTGTCCGGCCAAATATTACCTTGTCCGGCCTGTCCGGCTTTTGTTATGCTTTTTATTTGGTTGCCGCGCCAGGCGAAAGTCGAGCCACAGAATCATATGAAGCGCACGCATCAGGATGTTGGTGATGATAGTACACACTCATGAGCTGACCCCCCCCCCCCCCCCCCCCGGTCACATGTCCGGCTTTTAGGGTAAAATGTCCGGCCAAATGAAACACGAAGTCCGGCTTTTGTGATTTTGGACCTGGCAACCCTAATGGCATGGCATGACATAACCCTACACATGAGTAAGAAGAATCAAATTGACCAGTGAAGATGTTGCTATCTATTTCATTGTTCTATGTTGTGTTCGGTAGGGTACCTACTTACCTATTGTTCAATTTATGCTAACTATTGTATAGTGTGAAGTAGGCTGGCTAATCAGCGCCGTTATGCGAGGAAGTAGCGACGTGTGCGTCCGGCGCATTATAATAATGTGACTAATCATATTAATGGTGTCTGCTGAATTAATGGACTGCATTAACTTGCGGTTCAAATACTGCAGTTAGTTGGCAGAGGCAGTAACCTACTTACTGAAGGAATGTCGTGTGTGTGCAGTGCAATATTACCTAGGTATTCGTTTTGTTTTTTGCAAATGAAGATCTAGAAGTAGATAGGTGTATGATGGGTGTATGTGGTGTAGTAATAATAGAACAACGTAATGTGTGACCTAACATGGGGAACTGGTAACTAGCTAGCTATTGGTAGTTTGAGTATCTTTGATGTGTTAGTGTGTAATAAATAAAACAACCACATAAAATCATTGTAGTTTTATTATTCACCAGCTGAATATAATAATTAAAAACTTTGATCGACTTCGAAAATTGTACGTTACTAGCTTTTTAGTTTACCAAAAAAGCCAATGTAAACTCATCACACTGGTTACAATTAAAAATTAAACTTAGGTATTAAAAAATCAAGTTCAGCCTTATCAAAAAAAGATCATTTCCTTTTGTGTCATCGTGTGTTCACAGCACCAGATGGTCAGGCGAAGGGGCCACGTCGCATGGGGCCTGTTTACCAAGTAAACACCCGAGAGCCGCCCTTCGGTCAAGGAAAACTGGGGGAATGTAAACGCAACTTCATGTTACCAGACATCAACGTGTACTCCCTAGGTAAAACTAACATTCGGAACTTTTGTTACTGTAAAATACCAAGCAAAGAAATGCGGGCGTCCCGAGGGACGCGGGGGAGGGTGGTAAGAGTGTGAGAGTGGAGAGGGTTTTAGTTGTCTTCGATTTCCTGCTCCTGCTCCTCGTCGAACTCGGCGTCCTCGTCGGCGGTGGCCTCCTGGTACTGCTGGTACTCGGACACCAGGTCGTTCATGTTGCTCTCGGCCTCCGTGAACTCCATCTCGTCCATGCCCTCGCCGGTGTACCAATGCAAGAAAGCCTTGCGCCTGAACATAGCCGTGAACTGCTCCGAGATGCGCTTGAACAGCTCCTGGATGGCGGTGGAGTTGCCGATGAAGGTGGCGGCCATCTTGAGGCCGCGGGGCGGGATGTCGCACACGGCGGTCTTCACGTTGTTCGGGATCCATTCCACGAAGTACGACGAGTTCTTGTTCTGGATGTTGAGCATCTGCTCGTCGACCTCCTTCATGGACATGCGTCCACGGAAGATGGCGGCGACGGTGAGGTAGCGGCCGTGGCGCGGGTCGCAGGCCGCCATCATGTTCTTGGCGTCGAACATCTGCTGGGTGAGCTCGGGCACGGTGAGCGCGCGGTACTGCTGGCTGCCGCGGGAGGTCAGGGGAGCGAAGCCGGGCATGAAGAAGTGCAGACGCGGGAAGGGGACCATGTTCACGGCCAGCTTGCGGAGATCCGCATTTAGCTGACCGGGGAACCGCAGACACGTGGTCACGCCGGACATGGTGAGCGACACCAGATGGTTGAGGTCGCCGTACGTGGGTGTGGATAGTTTGAGCGTGCGGAAACAGATGTCATAGAGAGCCTCATTGTCGATACAGTAGGTTTCGTCTGTGTTTTCTACTAACTGGTGGACTGAGAGTGTGGCATTGTAAGGTTCTACTACTGTATCTGACACTTTGGGAGATGGTACAACTGAGTATGTGTTCATTATTCTGTCGGGGTATTCTTCTCTGATTTTGGAGATAAGAAGTGTGCCCATTCCGGAACCGGTGCCGCCACCGAGTGAGTGTGTGAGTTGGAATCCCTGGAGGCAGTCGCATGACTCTGCTTCTTTCCTTACGACGTCTAAGACTGAGTCGACGAGCTCGGCGCCCTCGGTGTAGTGTCCTTTGGCCCAGTTGTTGCCGGCGCCAGACTGTCCGAAGACGAAGTTGTCTGGGCGGAAGATCTGTCCGAAAGGTCCTGAGCGGACAGAGTCCATGGTGCCGGGCTCGAGATCGACTAGGATGGCCCTGGGGACGTATTTGCCCCCGGAGGCCTCATTGTAGTACACGTTGATGCGCTCCAACTGCAAGTCCGAGTCGCCATGGTAGGCGCCGGTGGGGTCGATGCCGTGCTCATCGGAGATGATCTCCCAGAACTGAAACAATAAATTTTCTTTTACAACCTCTGTTTATAGACAGCATTCAGACTTAGTTATATATTTGGCTTCCGTTTTACGATGCAGGGATTATCGCGAACCGGCACCGCGCGCGCCCGGATGAGTCACCAGTTGCCAAGCGACGGGGTTCGCAACAACAGTCCCTTGGCGCGCCATATTACCATAATATTTATGAGGTCGCTCTACTTAGCTATCGATTTTACAGGTACCATTCCGCCTACTTAAGTCACGACTCGGTTTAAGGTAATGAATAAACATAATTGCCGCAAAAAATTAACAGTACGACCGTCGCCTACTTTCCGTCCATATGTAACGGCACCATATAAGTAGAGAGCGTCGAGCAAGTTTCTTATTTTGTACTTCACAAATCAGCGGGTCGGGGTCTGTCGTGAAACCTGACATTTTGAGGACGGATCGCGCATAATCCTTTGTACAATATTAATATTGCGGCGTCAATTAACGCGCGTTGCCAACAAAAGATTATATCGCGGCTTTCTCGGCAGCCAGATATTATCGATAATTCATTCACAATGAATTTAGATTATACGATAACGGCCGCTTCATGCCGCGCTAATAGAAAATTTAGAAAGCATATTTTATCCGTTACAAGAAAAAGTCTCTATCATAATTATTGCTATCTATAAATCTAGACTAAGGAAATAATTGTCTATCGGTGAACGCTGACCTAGACTAGTTGGAATTTACGATTAGAAAATAGTTATTAAAATAAGTAACATTTCATGATCACAAGCACAACTTTCGTATAATTACAGGTTGGTCTAAATATCATATTTTATTACCGTTTTATAAAGTGAACAATATGTTATGGCAAGACTCCAAGTCGCTTGGAAGAAATTTTGCAGTCACCGTCATTACGAATCATATAGGTATTCTGATAACTGGATGATGAAATTTATATGGAAACATAGTCATAAGTTCATAACTTTATTATTTAAGCCTTAACTCGATACTGAAATAGTTTAACTGACAACTTGGAGAACTTTACGAAGCGAGTGGATAAAACTGTCTAGCTAGATTGTTATAGCAATTGCATTGCCATGATCTCAGCAGCCAAATTGGTTGGGCAAGTGGGAGCGGTGCCAACTCGCTGGAAAAACTGCTTCCTAGGTATTTGTCGCGTTAAAATTGAGACCATCCGTTGCGGACATTGTACTACCTATGTGGAGTTTGCCAGTTTAGTGCTGGCAAATTGAATACATAGTTCCCTTATTTGGCTGAATACTCATTTAATCCCCTACTACATACTCGCCTATAAGAATCATATCAAAAACGAATGAACGAACTTCTCGGTATTGTTTTATTATTGATACGAATTCGTCACCGTATTATTATTAGGAGTCAGTCTGCATAGTTGCGAATTGCGAACATGATTCATAAGAAAAAAACTCATTCGTATAAAATGTTGCTTCTTTTCTACATTGAAATATAACCTGACTTAGTTGCATGTATTTCCTGACAGAAATTGATATAAAACTTATTGACTACAATAAAATACAACTTTCAGAGGTACCCTGCGTTTCACCGACTGTAGTTTTACCAACACTATGACTACAACGGTTGCAATTACTTTGAATTAACTTTAGCACATAATAGTCGTCAACTGAACGTTGTAATCAGCTAAGAGTATAGATCGTTAATTAACTTCTTTGGAATTGGCTCGGTTTTTATCCAATTAACAAGACTAATAAGGTTTCATCTGCTGGGAACTTGACGAATGAGACTTTAATCATTTTGGTTAGTGGTATCTATTTGAAATGTTAGAATAGACTGAATGAAGATTGTTTGTTACTAAGACAAAATAGGTGTTAAACTTGTAAAAGCAGATTCATTACGTCAAATGTATCAAATAAACTTTTAAAAAAATTAAAATAAGTATGTATGACTTTTACTGAATTTTAAGAAATTTTTGGACATTAACACCTTAATTTTTAACAGAAATAAAGGAAAAACAAAACATGACTAACTATCTAACAATATCAGCAGTGATGTCATTTGTGAAGAAATTGATAATGAAAGGGACATCAGGCTGATAAGATAAAATGTATTGAAAGTAAACAAGAAAAATATTCCTGTATATTTTAATGCTTTGATATAACAAAGTTACATTAAACAAAGTTCTCAAATTAGTCTTTTAATCTTCTTTTTAAAAAATATCTTTAAATAATTTCAAATCAATTCATAACACTTTCAGTTACTTCATCAAAACAAAATAAACATTTAGCAGCTAGAGCTTGTTTTAATTTTTATTGTTGTTTTTCTGCTGATAGCTTGTTATTTTCAGTTAATTATTGATCCCATCAAAAACAATACTTGTCAAAAAAACCAAGTCTCGCAACTCAGTTGTTCTACGGTAAAAAGTTGTGAGATCCATGTAATACCAAGTCCAGGCCAGGAAATCTTTAACGTTTTACATAAATTATATTGACTTGGCCATCGCACTAAATAATTTAATTTACACGTGTTTTCATGATAATTCTAGTCATTTTTGTCTGCTAGATGCTAGACTAGGGACAGGTTTTTAGGTTGAATTTGTGACTGCCGACAGAAAATTTACATCTTAATGTCGTCCAACTTTAGTTCACTAGAAACATGGAAACCTGGTGTAAAGTTTTACGGGCCATTTTGGGAGTTCCAAAGCAGTCTTCATATCGTCATAAAACTGAATGCTCTATTTTAGCACGCGGAAGCGCGCGGGTCGTCGAACCCAGTTCCTTCCTATGCTGTAATTATGTTTTTGCCGTTTGTGCATGTGCCATAAACGCGTTTTTATAGTAATTTCATATTTTTACAAGACTTTTTAACGTATCTCATAAGTTTAGTCGAATAGAGCCAAAAAATCGCCCACGGAGTTATTACTTTCCGTGTTTCATCTAATTCTTTGCGAAGAACCAATTTTATTACTTATCACAAGTGGTACACCTATTTAATCAGAACCAAATTATTTCTATGAGTCTAGTCCAATACAATACAATCAATAGGTGGGTTCTTACTCCTTTGTACACCCACCAGACTTCTTTACATTGCGTAAAAAAAATTCAAAGGCGATCGACATCTGGCCGGTAAACATACTTTATTATTATTTTGTTACGTCAAATTTCGAACGTTATAAAACTCGCGCGTTGATTGGTCGTCCCTTATCAAAGGACGCGGGGCGCAACCTTGGGCCCGGTTAAAATGCGTGCCCTATTCTATTGAACCGGTAACGGTCTTTTTCTGGCGGGAAAATCCGTTACGAGTTGCCCGGTAATAAAAGATACGTTCTTAGATTACATAATTCTTATGTGACATTAATTAATTAATTTATGCAACGCCGTACGACTAAATAAGGTGTGTAGTTCCTTTATTAGAATGGACCCATTGTTGAACACCTAACAACTTTGCCTATTTCATCTTGGAAGTACACACGTCAAAGCCGAGTGAAATGCGTCACGTCGGACCATGGCAGTGAACGAGCTGCAGTACAAAGAATAGCAAAGGCGACACGTGGAATATCTTGCCCACCCGGCAACCTACTTGAAGTTTCGTCGATCGATACTCAGTAGGTGGGGCCAGACCAAAAATCCGCTATTTCATCACTTTTCACACACATTATTACCGTAAAACGTGAGAGAATCGTCGACTAACGGTCTTTTGAATGATTGACATTGCAATTTTGATCGATAACTTGAAGACCACGCCCCGAGTTGCAAAGTCTAAAATGGTCAGATTCGATATCAAATCGGCTCAATACGCCGCAATTATCTTAAACCGACATCTAATGTGGAATTTAACACTCAAAAAAGGTATTCGTAAGCAATTTAATGAGACCACTGGGGCGTCACAAAATGCCGGCCGACCGACTCTCGCACATTTGAAAATGGAATTTCTAGTTAAATCAAACAAAAGAAACTTAATTACCTTAGCACCGATCTGGTTTCCGCACTGTCCGGCTTGGATGTGCACGATTTCCCTCATTTTGTTGTGTGAACTTAATAAATTACTTAATCACTAAAAAAATTTCTGCTCCGCACGCACCACGTACTGCCGTGGCTGGTTGAAGAATAATCGCGATTCGCTCTGTGCAACGAACCAAAGCTGCGTATTTTATAGTGATGGGGACGAGCCTCAATTGGGCTATCGATAAAATTTGTCGCATTGCGTCATTTAATAGTGATTTTAGCCACAAACTTTTAGTTTGATCTAGTTTTAAAAATATATAAGACATACTCATAAAATTAAAAATTCTGAAATAACGAAAAATAAAAAAGTTCTTCATAGTGGGATCATCTTTCTTGTATTAAGATATCGCTGTGATTTGATTGTTTATAAGCTTTATTTCGTTCATTTCATTTATATGGCAAGTTTTGTGAAAATAAGTGTTAAAAATTTGAATATTTCGTTAAAATATCAAATGACGTAGAAAACAGCACCGTGTTCCATATTTTTAAGATTACATTTCCCCAGAACCTTTAGTATTTATTTGAATGCTCAAGAAAAAAAATCTTTTTTTTTTTAATAACTTTTGCATAATTATATTCAATGGGCCAATGGGGATACACGTTCGGCCATAATATCATCATTATCAGCAATCAGATGACTCAGTTTTTAATCGCATATTCAAGGTGTCCCAAAAACAGCGTGCCAAACTTAAGGAGATGAGTATGTGTCACCATTTCAAATTTTTTTCATAACTTTTTTCTAATCCCTAATTTTGAGCCTATCTCTTAGTGTTTGTATGTACAAATGAGCAGATATTTTTCTTATTCGTCGTGAAAATATCACCAGGAGGCTATTCCTAAAAAATGTTCTAAGAAGGAAGTGGGAAATACCTATTACAGAGCCTCCAGGGTCCCGATTGCGCTAATTTGTAATGTCTCCAATTCATTTGCGTTTCATCTCCAGTAGCGCGCGAGTAGCGCTCCATTTCATTAAATCCAGCTGATATTGACTTGCGTTTGAGAAAAAGTAGCTTACTGTCAGCTTTTACTCAAAGGCGCAGTAGCGCTCCAATTACGTTACAGCATCATTTGATCTAGCTGTCATAACGACACCGCGATACGGATTTGTCAAACAGCAGATTTTCGTTCGTCGTCCAATCGCGTTGCAGCTGAAAATTTTTAGCGAAATCGATGCCCATTTTTATGAATACAATATGCTGGTCCATAAATGGCCAAAAATGCTTGATTTCCCAACTAATCACAAGTAAATAGATAATAAAAAGATTTCCGCAAAGTAACCCCTGATACTATTAATTACACAAATAGTAAATAACCCCCTTACTAATAAAACTTACTACCTACCTACTTACGTATGCAAATGTCATCTTAAAACAGTGTTCAACAAACTGTGTAACTTTTTATTAGTAAGGGGGTAAGTAAGTAGCCAACACGAATAACAAAATGCATTTTGAACTGCGGTAAACAATCATTGTGTGTAACAATTTTTTAAAGACAAAATTAAAAGTGATTTTGTTCCAATGTAATAAATTGTAATAATATAGCAACGACTGAAATGAATATTACACTTTAACTTCATTCCAAAACTGATTTTTTTTTATATTATTATGCGGGCATCTACAGTGCATGCCCACGGCCGCCATGCATGCTCATTATTTTTTACTTCTACGTCATGGTACTTTCATTTCATGTACCGGTGTTTACTCGGCGATACGCGGGAATAATTAAAATGTGGCGTCGCATCACTATGTATATTTTAAACTAACAAGTCTTTTGACAGAAGGACCACATTTATCTATCAAGGAAACAAAAAAAAATGAATATACAAAAATCTTTATCGATAACGGTATCGATACTATCCCAGCGCAAACTTTGTGTGGTCGCCTCCTATTGGTCGACGACGCCATGTTGTAATCAGTGGTACCAACACTACGACATATGCGGTATCGATCTATTTTTTTTAATAATTTTATAAGAACGCGTTTTTTCCTCTATTTACGATGAGAAAAGTTCTTTTTAACTTTTATAAACGTATTTTGATGATTAATTTCATATCAGAGCTGTAAATATTGCTAGAGAAAATATGAAATTCACGCAGATGTTTCAACGTTGTTAGGTTGGTACTTGGTGATACAGCACGGCGCCGGCCGGCAAAAAAATGAAAACAGATTAACAATATTAGGTAAATTGATGTTAATTTTGATGTAGGGCGTTCTTTTGTTTTGCAATTAGCAGTACATATTTACAAGTAAGTAAAGTACCGATAAATACAAATCACTTTTACTGTTGTATAAGTCATAACTATTTGTAAGCCTATAGCTACCAATTTAGGAATAATTTTTGTGTAGGTGGGACCAACTATATCTAATGTTAGGTAGGTAGGTAACTACAAGCAAGGACTTGAATTTAATTGAACTCAATATTAATGGCTAAAAGAGATCTTGTTAGTAAATTACCTACCTATATCATCATGACGATAAATATTACCGGATCCTGTTTCAATAAACCTATAATTACATCTACAGCACAAAATAGAATGGAATTTGTGTCTTTGTAGTTAGAAAAATATCTTGACTTTAATTAATATTCATTTACAGTTTCCTAAGTTGATAGAAATTAAATAAATAAAAACTTAACATATAACTTACTTAGGTAGGTCCTACTTAGATTAATAAAGCCTTAGGTACTGAAATGATTTACCTACTCAGACCCATGGACCAATAAAAAAAATTGTAGGTCCATGATCAGACCTAACAGTTGGTTATTGAGTTGTCAGTTTGCCACAAAATAAGCCTGAATATCTGTATTTTATTGCATTGCAGGTCTTGAAGTCTTTTCACCGCATTTTTCCGGGCGTGTCCAAGCTGGCCGCTGCCAAAGGTTACTTAAGGCTAAGTCTAGCCATAGAAGGTAAGTAACCTTTTCTGTAGTTTAGCTAGACCCAATCCTCGTTTGCTAGGACTGCTAAGCAAGGCAAGTGCAGTCTAATTAGAGAATCTGTAGGTTTTACTGATGAAACTTGACCTCTACTAACATTATCAGCAGTGGTGCCAGGTAGGTCTACAGCCGAGTACCTACCTAAGGTAGGGAACATTACAGGGGGACACCCGTAAAAACTTTGTATGGGAAGACGAGTTATTTTTATGCAAATTTGCAAGTCATAGAACAATTTTTTTCCCCATGTCCATTGACTCCATTGTCCATGCCCATCCCCATTGTCCTTGATTTAGATTTACGGGAAATCTTGTTAGACCTAGCACCTACCCAACCTACCTATAGGTAGGTTGGGTTAGGGACCCCAAGTAGGTATAGGTACCTACTTGGGGTTTTTGGGAGGCGCGTTATTATTTTTGTTACGAAACTGGCTTAGGTAGGTACCTACCTATTTAGGCAACCTGCAATGGCTTAGATGCAGTCAACTGTCAAGGACTAGCTAATCTCAATACATCTCAATATTCCATCTAACCTATTTACCTACAAAGCATGCACTAAGTGACGATACTTATTTGCGTACATTGCGTACATCGCTTAAGTCTGCCATCTGTTCTTACGGCCTACAAACAAATTGTACAATTTCACCACTGTACAGTGGCGCCACCCAAAGTGATTCGTCTGGCGATACTTACTCTTTGCAACGCATACATTGACGACCAAAATCAGCTTGTAGAACTGGAGACATCGCCAAACAAATCTATAAACCTCAAAACATTGTTAGCATACAAGTTGTGCGAGTCACACGTTAACTTTTCTATTTACTGTCACATTTTGAAGTATATTCAATAAATAATACATAATTGATTCCCGAGCTATCAAGAAATGAATATTACATGTGATTGAAAGTAAGCCAGTTCATAAGACGTTATCAAAATAACACTCAATGACAGCCCAGTGTAAATTAAAGATTAAAAAAATAGAAAAGTCAAAGTCAAAGTCAAAGTCAAAATTTCTTTATTTGTTTGGACTAATAAATAGTTCTTACAAATCGTCATTTTGCTCTTAAGGAGCCTCTACATGTCTCATAATCTTTTTACCCTACCAGCGCTTCGAGACCAACATTTGGCAAGTGCTGAGAAGAAGCGCCGCAACAAACTCAGTCACCACTGTCTGCCGGTTAATATAAATAAATAGAAATAGTAGTAGTAGGTACATTCGATTCAGGAGCAGTTCACTGAATTTACCATGCATTCTTGTATGGTGTATCTTATAAGAATGGGTATACAAGATTGCGTGGTATATTAAACAAGGTAGTGACGTGCTAATATCTAGACTTACATATTAAGATACTAGTAGAAATGACTCGCATACATAAATTTGAATAGGTAACTTGGATTGACCAGTCCCCGAAAGCAGCGCCTGTTCACAGACAGAAAAGCAGATTGTTGATTGGCTGACCGACAAATTCATTTTTGCGGCAAAAATGACACCTACTTACTTGATCCGATCTACCTACACATCGCTTTCTGCAGTCAATACTGTGCAAGTATCAATTTCTGTTCATTGTGGAAAACCTTGGGGGAAGCCTTTGTCCAGCGGTGGACGTCATTTGGCTGAAACGATGGATCAAATTCTGAGATGATTAAAACCTCATTATCTTCAGCCCACGACAGTATGGCAGTCCACTGGTCAGATAGGCCTCCCACACATAACAGATTAACCGACTTCAATAAAAGGAGGAGGTTTTTTTTCAGAAACTTTAAGCGATATAAAAACCCTGGACAGGGCCTAAGTACTGAATCAATGGTTTGATTGATTCCCAGCACGATAGTTGGTTATCGTGGCCTCTTTCCATTTCTTTTTCATCATCATTACAGCATCGCCAGTGTCCTAAATGTACAACTAACAATTGATCTTTATCATACTATTTTATACAAAATGCTCGTCTCTTGACACAGAATTGAATCAAAATAACTACCAAAATAAGGCCAGACATGTACACCAAACAACTGCAAACCCTCCGGCCAGATGTCGTAATCGCTGAGTCACGACTGGAGACTTTCACATCGATCGCCGCCCAAAAAGGCACTCATCTCAGGGCGCCTGGTCCGGACACCATTTTCAGATTCAAAGTGATATTTATTAAGCTTTTTGGCTGGTGAAATTTTGTGCGTTTTCCTGTTCGTACCTACTTTGATGATGTATGTGTTTTCAGCTTAATGAACTATAGGATTAGCTTAATGAACTATAGGATTAGCTTAATGAACTATAGTATTGGTAGCTAGATAGGTAATTCAGAATGAAATTAAAAACTTTCCTCACTGAATTCAAACTTATCCTAAGACGGTTTTCTGTTTCTAACCCATTATTTTATAGGTTCATATTCTACCTGCTTTGCCGTGCTATCAGCAGTAACTCCAATTTTTGCTATGAAAAATCCTTTCAGCTCATCTGAAAGAGTTCATTACGCTGATTCTCCATCAATGTAGCATAACTGCATAACTCAGTTTCATAAGTGGAGTTACTGTAGATTGTAGATATCGCTACCACAGCAGTGCTGATCTTGATCGTATTAAATTGTATTCACGCAACCCATACATTTCGCCGAGATATCAATCAAATGACAGCGCAAGAGGACACGTCACTCCATGTGGGAGGACTTCATTCACCACAATCACCACGACAACAGGAACTGCCTTCAGCTGACCTCGCTCACCACGCAACGCGGTCATTGCTAATCCTACTTACTAGCAATTTAACTATCTTCAAAGATCTGACATAAAAATATAGAAGCTTAGGAAGTGGAAGAGATACTGGACGTGATTTTCACGTCACTCATATCACGTTAATAAGTAACTAAGTAAGCATCCTAGCAGTGTGAAGGCGACGCGATACATCGTGGATGAGCAGATCAGACGAGTCAATATGGCATATACCTACTTACAACCATTTTACCGCTATGTTACCATGTGCGTGGATGTCACTGTTCCTCAATTTAAGGGATGGCTCAGCGCCTGGGCACAAGACAGGTGTCTGGGGGCGTACCGGAGCCCTGAACTCACTGCTTGAGTGAGTGCCCATCAACTTAGGTAGGTAGGTTATGTAGGTACTTTTAGTAGGCGTGAATCGTAATATTTTCAGCCACTCTCTGGTAGTAAATTTTAGTTCAAGTCCAGACAGTATGAAATTTTTATCCATATGACAATTTGTTTCCAACACGAAGCAAATGAAAGCTCACTAAAATAGCTCGCATTAAAACTGAACTAAACCACAACTACTTAAACTGCGTGAAAAACCGCGACTTTGTAAACGCTCTGATACGTTTTCATAATAAATTGTTTGATTATTAGAACTTCACGCCCCGTTTCACGGTCCAAGTCTCCATGAACGTGTGGCCTAACTAAGATAGTGCATATCTTAATGCATACGTGAATTCATACATGATGGATATGCAAAATACTTTTATTATTACCTACTGTCTGCATAGGAATCTCTTATCTGTACATGTTTAAAATATTATTGAAGATACATAAGTTTAAAACACTCGCACACACTTTACTCTTATATTATTTGACATTAGGTAACTTTGTGAAATTCCTATTGTGAATTATATTAAAATCAACATTTTCCCACTGCTTTATTTTCAACCTGATTTAAAAAAAAAACTTCTACGGTTAGAATCAGATGATGGGTAATCCGTAAAATCAACCAAGTCCACCAATGACACAGAGAAATCACATTCATGAATGGGGTGGTTTCCTTTTGCATAAAAATATGGTTCTATTTTTGAATCTCCTTGGAATATTTTAGTGGGTTGAAGATTTAGGAAAACGACACGACACGACCCGTTTATTTGTGACAAGTGACAGTGACGTTTGATTTGAAAATTTGAATTTCGAATCAGCTAGGGTTGAACAAATTGGAAAAAAATCAAGAATACAAAATTTTAATGAAGAATGTTCACTAATTTTGTTTTTTAGCTTTCTGTATTCTCTGTTAAAAATAAAAAATACACGTGAAAGATTTATTTCGATACGTCAATTAGTTTCCAAGATATTGAATTTTAAAAGTGCGGGCGGCGGCCGGCCCGCCATTTTATGCGCGTGACGTCATATTACAGTGACTGGTTCATATTTGTATGGGTGGAATCTTGCAAGCTGAATTAAGACCCACTTCCAGGCAACCGATTAAGCTGAAATTTCGCAAACACATGTGATTTGGATGACCATGCAATATTATGATGACTTGGAGCTGATCTGATGATGGAGCTGGAAGGTGGCCATAGGAACTCTATAATAAAACGACTTAAATGCATCGAGTTTGGGCTCGTTCGTTTTGTATTGATGAGTATTTTAATTCTATATAGTAATCGAGGTCTAATGATGGAGCTGGCAGGTAATTCGCAATAAAACGACACAATCGCATCAAGTTTGGGTTTGGTTCAATTTTAATTTCTGTGATGGGTCTGGGTGTTAATATGTATAATAAGTTTGTATTTACAAAAAAAAATATTTAAGTATGTCTAAATCCGTTTTCTAGTGAGCGGGGACGCTGTGAATGTACGTCACACGGGGTCACGTGACCGTCGGCGGGACTCAATATTTAAGCGAACTTTGAATGCCTATAAAATCATAACTACTGGGTATTTTTGAATGAAATAAAAACTAATGTATTTGTAAATGTAAAAGCTTAACTGTAACATAGGTTTCAAGTGATTTTGCATACCTAGTAACATTCTCAATTATAACTCTATTTTTCTCTTAACATTTAGTCACCGTACCTATTACTGTGTAAGTTTTATTTAACAAACTCAATACTACGAATGCAAACAAAAAAGTATGCGTCATATTATACTTACTTAACCAATTGACTCATGCCTTATTTTGGATCGAACCTTGTGAGTAGTTTTGTTTGTAATTTTTTTTATCGGCTCATTATTTTGTGTGTTAAATTACATCGATTAAATAATCGCAATATTGTGTATGAACTACATTATGCAATTATAAAAAACATATTATATTAACAGATAACAGATACGCAAACAAGTTTGTCTGATAAAAAAAATGTTTTTCCTTTACTAAAAAGGTTACATACAATAAGCTTTCAGTGACCTCCCCGAGTTTTTCTTTTTGCTTGTAGTTTCCAAGAACTTCATTAACATTAGCATGTATGCAAATGTAAATAGTTGAACGAAAGCGTTGATGATCTAATTAGTTAACCATGTCACTTACAGTAGTCAACAGTAATCATCATTTCCAATAGACTCGTATGTGTCGCTCGCGTGATCTAAATATTTTAACCTGTTTGCACAAACTGTCGTGACATAAGCACGGTTGTTTGTGATGAATGTGTCGCTGACATCAGAGATATCATGGCCAGCATAACTGGATCCCCACGACAGCAATTTAATATCAAAAACGAACGGACGCCGCTCATAACTGGGACCGACAGAGGTCTTCATTGTGTGGTCGTTATGTATAAATGCATTTCTAAATATAGAAACAAGGCGAGTGATGTCAGGTACCTACGTGCCAATGTAGGCCCTCCGAGCCTGACCAACTTGGTACTTCTTAAATTGGTCAATAAAAATTACTGTTTTAATGATAAACGATAAGATTTCGTCGATAAATTCTCGGAAGCCAGTCCCCAGAGGGAGTAATTTCCTTTTTTCTGACCGTGACATACTTTATTAATTCATAACACAGGCCTGCAAAATGAGGGTCATAACTTCCTCTCTAGAATTTGATAGCTGATTCTGAGGTATTTTGGTGCGCTGATTACGAATATGTACTTAGTTTTTCTCCATCACCTCCAGATTTTTCAAAAAAAGGTACAGATAGAAAATAGGAAAAAATCAGAAGTTTTCACATAAAAAAAATATATATTTAAAGAAGTACATTACTTTTAACTTAAAAAACTACTAAAATATAATGATAACTATTTACTAGTCTAAATTACATGTAAATTTTATTTGTGAAACCTGGTCCTTTTTTTTCCTGGAAGCTTCGGTTGTTCGATTTTCGCTTAAATTTCCGGTTTGGATAGTCGTGCTTCAATAACCAACAATAGTCCGTTATCATGCTAGTATTACATCTTCCTTGATACCGGACTTCAAGCTCTTTCAAATCTTGGTGAAATCTTTCACCTTGTTCTTCGCTAACGGCTCCTAGATTTTCTGGGAAGTAATCAATGGGCGAATTAAGGAAATTAAGTTTAATGTTCATGTTACAACCCATTACACCAAAACTTGCAATCATTTTGGCCACTATTTTTTTATAGTCGGAGCATAGACATATCCATAGCATAGGCGAAACGATTTTGAAGCATTTTTTCTATCCTTTTGACCACTTGCAAAGTTCTAATAAACAAGCCTTGCAAATTTTATGAGGAGTCCAAGTTTTGTCTTGGTTACTTTAAACGTATCCAAAATAACTTTAGTAAATATTTTTCACAAAATCTGTAATGCTGTTTCGTTGTTTTATAACCATAAATTTCCCGCAAATATTACAAAAACTGATCGGAGAATTTAAACAACTTTGCGATGACATTTTAAAGTTTATGTTGCAAGATCCGCAGTTCAATAACATAATTTGCTAAATCACTTATACAAAAACCCTTTGTTTTGTCTTTATTACACCCTTTTCTAATAATATTTACAATAATTAGGTAATATTACTTATTCATTATGTATGAATGAGCTCATTATGAAATTAAGCCAAAATATCCCTTTTTCGACATGTTTAATGCGAATTACATATACTCATTAGGTACTAATTAACAAATTACTGATTTGCATTAATTTATATGTCCCCTTACATTAATTAAATGGAATAAAAATTAAGCTGAAGTAATTTAATGACGTTTTATAAATTTTAAAATGTAGGCGCTCAGACTATTTTGAGCAAAATCTTAAATATTCAATATTAAAAATTCCTGACGTGATGGAATTTTTTTATTATTTTTCTCGTAATCAGCACATCAGAAACTATAGAAAACGTTACTCAGATTTCAAAGGGGAAAACCATTGCAGACCTGTGTAATTTATTTATTATACCTACCTACTTACGTACTTCTGACTAGTTTTTTTTTTACAGCTATGACATAAGATATTTAGGTAGGTAGGTAGATGGTATTTTTTATTTATTTAAATGTTAAGCGACGTGGATTTTGTGTATTAAAATGAACTTTGATAAAGTAATTATCACATTATCAAGGTCTCTCAAGGTTGTTTATTTGTAGAATTGACTTAATACTTTAGTATATTGATATCTTGATATATGTATAGCAATAGGATTTTATCAGGAATGACAACAAAACAATATTAAATAAATAAAAACTTTATTATATACATTAAATTATATTGTTCAAAACAATTTTAATCGTAATAAAACTTCGGTTATTGAAGCCTTCATAATTATTCACGTTTGGCCCTTGGCGTGGCGTCCAAACTTCATAAATACATAAAGAGATGTCTATATAATAGATCAGCCTTTACAATTTCAGATCTAGCTCTTAACGAGGCTTGGTAGAATCACAAGGAATGTATTTAACAATACAAATGCTTTCGATTCATATTATGTCATGACCGGGAAATTTTAGTCGTGCTTCTGTTAAAAGTTAGAAAGCATGTCTAATCAATACTCAGTAGGTATTTATAGGAATCATTAATGTTACTTAAACAAAAAGTAACAAGACATATAATGGCATGTACTTTTAAAGCGATGAGCTTTTTATCGCGAACATTTAGTGGTGGTCTTCGATCTCCTGCTCCTGCTCCTCGTCGAACTCGGCGTCCTCGTCGGCGGTGGCCTCCTGGTACTGCTGGTACTCGGACACCAGGTCGTTCATGTTGCTCTCGGCCTCCGTGAACTCCATCTCGTCCATGCCCTCGCCGGTGTACCAATGCAAGAAAGCCTTGCGCCTGAACATAGCCGTGAACTGCTCCGAGATGCGCTTGAACAGCTCCTGGATGGCGGTGGAGTTGCCGATGAAGGTGGCAGCCATCTTGAGGCCACGGGGCGGGATATCGCACACGGCAGTCTTCACGTTGTTCGGGATCCATTCCACGAAGTATGACGAGTTCTTGTTCTGGATGTTGAGCATCTGCTCGTCGACCTCTTTCATGGACATGCGTCCACGGAAGATGGCGGCGACGGTGAGGTAGCGGCCGTGGCGCGGGTCGCAGGCCGCCATCATGTTCTTGGCGTCGAACATCTGCTGGGTGAGCTCGGGTACGGTCAGAGCACGGTATTGTCTGCTGCCACGGGATGTGAGAGGAGCGAATCCAGGCATGAAGAAGTGGAGACGTGGGAAGGGAACCATGTTGACAGCCAGTTTGCGAAGATCAGCGTTCAACTGACCGGGGAACCTAAGGCAAGTTGTGACACCAGACATTGTAAGTGAAACCAAGTGGTTGAGATCACCGTAAGTGGGTGTGGACAGTTTGAGTGTACGGAAACAGATGTCATACAGAGCCTCGTTGTCGATACAGTAGGTTTCGTCTGTGTTTTCTACTAGCTGGTGAACCGAGAGAGTCGCGTTGTAGGGTTCAACGACGGTGTCTGATACTTTGGGCGAGGGGACGACTGAGTATGTGTTCATGATTCTGTCGGGGTATTCTTCACGGATCTTTGAGATGAGAAGTGTTCCCATTCCTGAACCGGTACCACCGCCAAGGGAGTGTGTGAGCTGGAAGCCTTGTAGGCAGTCGCATGATTCTGATTCCTTGCGGACTACGTCAAGTACTGAGTCGACGAGTTCAGCGCCTTCTGTGTAATGTCCCTTGGCCCAGTTGTTTCCAGCACCAGACTGTCCGAAGACGAAGTTGTCTGGGCGGAAGATCTGTCCGAAAGGTCCTGAGCGGACAGAATCCATGGTGCCGGGCTCAAGATCGACGAGGATGGCGCGGGGCACATATTTGCCACCCGAGGCTTCATTGTAATAGACGTTGATGCGTTCCAACTGCAAGTCGGAGTCTCCGTGGTAGGCACCGGTGGGGTCGATGCCGTGCTCGTCGGAGATGATCTCCCAGAACTGTAAAAGAAAGAAAAAACGTTATAGACACGATTGCAAGCGCAAACTCGAACAATATCTATTAAAATTCCAACACGAAAGCTCTCGGGAGTCATTTGTAAGTGCGCCTCGCTTTCGAACCGGTTTAGTGCATGCCCTAAGTGATATCTCGAAACGTCTCCAGTACATGGCAAAGCAAGTGCCGTAACTTTTTAGTGTAGAATGGTACACAAATGGAAAGTTGAGTTGGTTGACGCGAGCTCAATGAACCATCGCGTAAATGGTAGACAGGATACATAATACATCTTTAATGACGACGGAGAAGATTACGCAAGACAATGGTTTGAGTTATGGCGGGCGTGTACAATGCACTCGCCTTGGCGACGGGCGACGCCCACGCCTCGTCCCTACTTGCTTTATCTCTCCATATAAGTAGTGAATGTCTTGTACGAGCTTACGATATAAATTAGCATTCAATTTTCGGCGCTCGTTGAAATCCATGGCCTGATTTTCAGGCGCTGACCATATGGTCAGATGTTTGTGTAAATTATTGTAATCCAGTTGGTCGTCAACTCGTCACATGAAAAGAAATCCTTGACGAAGCAAGGCCTCCTAGAGTAAACGCCTAGAGACTGTTTGAAAAGTATTAAAATTCAGCAGCGAGTACGAACACCGATAAGAATGATGTCATCTGTGGGCGTCTGTGTGGGTAAGGCAAACGTGGCTCGCCTGACACAGACATATAAGGCAAAATGACTAATACGGCTCGTTCGACTCAGGGCTTCGAGATTCGACGAATAACATCGAGCTATGCTAATTTTGCCAATGCTATCGGCAGCTCTGTAACTTTATTGACCTGTTTTTCCTCTTGTTAATTAAAACAGTTGATATCGTAGCGACAAACATGTTCATTTTGTTGTTTTTAACCAAAAGTTGTAAAATATTACACCTGGCACAAGTGATTTTGCTTTTAAAAGGAGAAACACGGTCTTTTCGTTAGTCCGCAACAAGCTCATTTTGCCCTCTCGTCTAAACCAAATATGTTTCGTAACCAAGAAATCGAATATGACTTTACAGATCCATCAAAAAAAACTCATCAAGATACTTTCAAACATCATGACAGTAATGATTTTAATAACAACAAAAAGTGAAAGGTGATCGTGTTCGATTGTGCGAGGCTGCTTTCGAAGTAACTAGATAAGTAAGCAAGAAAGTGCCGTGTGACCGGCGCACGCGCAGGGAAACCCTAACCTGGCATTTACAATGGGCTTTCTTAGACATTCTTAGTGCAGGTGTAAAGTGGCTTTGAGCCTTATTCTGAGAGTCTAGAGACCAAACCGCAAGAGCCTTGAATTGTGGCGAACATTCCTCGGACCTTTTCTAAGTACTGAACTCGGACCTTTTGTGTAGGTCATTGTTAGGTCTGCAAAGATGTTTTTATTTCACAAACTAATTGTGATTTCAAGACAAGTTTTTATTCAACAACTTTAAGCATAAGTTTGTATTATTTAACTATTGACTATTATTAGTTCTTATTTCAATTGTTCACTATTTATTAACTGTCTATTCAAATCTATTTTGGCAAATTCCAGCCGAAATACTAAACATTTCTGAGCTGGTTTGCTCTTTGAGCTTGGAATTTAAAACAAGTTTAGACATTCAGCAAGTATTTTGCAACTCCACTCCCACCTTTTCTGGTCATAAGCACCATAGCAGTACATAACTAAATAATTCATGGGCTCGCGGCTTGGGAATCTCTTAACGGTTCTCGAGGCTGAAATATTGCGTTTTAAAAGAGAGTGCATTCTGCTATGGCTGTGCGATGGAAGTTATTTATAAGCTCGGACGTCGACCGTCGGGTCAACGCCCTCAGTAATCTATCGACTTTAATTTCTATTGGAATATAGATAAGATAGTCTTATATGAGCAGTTATTGCTCCCAAGCCGCATATTCGGTCTTATTACTCTCCACGCGATTTATTATCCAGTTATAATAACCGCACAGTAAAACTGCGCGAACGGAATGCCTACATTTATTGATCATTTTAGTTTTTCTCCAACATAACAGTGTTTCTGTTATGAATCATTCTCGAATTTATCATGATCATTAGAGTATGAAAAACGGTTGAGGTCATCACATTTTCAAAGCTATTGTTTCGGTCGCAATCATTTGGTGAAATTGCCCGTAACGCCATGTCTGCACTAAAATATACTGCTAAAATATGGTTCAAAGAACATACATTTGTTTAAAGTACTTTAAAACAAGGCAGCCAAAGAGATATTGGTGCGGGCTGTTGATGTGTATATCATCCATGTATATTTATTTATAAATTGTTAAGTACACATCTTTCCTCTGACCAAATTCCACGGCATCTTCGTGATTCAAAATCTGACTAAGCAATGACTTGTACGGACATAAATAGCGAAGTAGGTAATAAAAGAAGAGAAACTATATGCATTGGATTGAAATGCTATATTATAACGGGTCGATCAATGGCATCTTGTCTTTGCAAATCCGATATTTGTACACGCCCCAGTTTTCGGGTTTCGTGTAAAACGAGCAATTAATATTACGGTACAAGACATTGGTGGCTTGATCTATTGGCCCTAATATTTAACATTTGGTTCAGCTATGTCCATTGGCTGCCTTTCGTGGGAATACAAATGTCTAATTTGTAACAATAGAACAACATTGCTCCCAAGATTTCTCTTTTGTTTTCAGAATGGCATTGTCTAATTGTCGTCTGTTGTTACATAAAATTTGAATACTATTTTTACTATTATGTTGTGAACGGACGGCGGCCTAGATTATTATCGACAAAGATAAAGCCGGTGGTTGAAAATTGCATGTAATTTATGCACCGTGAGTTTCACCGATAGATTTGATAGGAAAGTTGATAATTGCACATAATTTACGGTTATGGTGAATTTCTAAAATGTGCCATTTTCTATGTCGGTCGTAATATCGGTGCTATAAATGCCAACGGGATGTTTATGTTAATTCATATACTGCTTAATAATTATTATTTTATTACAACAAAACCGGTTAGTTTGATAAATAAAACACTAAAACTCCTTGACAACAAAAATAATAAATTGCTTGTTAATGAAAATCACGAACGAGTTCATAAATTGGCTGTGTGATTGGTCATTGTCTGTATAAGGAATGATGACCAATAACACCAAATAAATCAAAAGAGGAGAGAAAACTGTTATCTCGCTCGCAACCCGCAAGTTACTTATAAATACTAAAATAAAATCATTATCAAAGTTATGTAGCTATTAATATGCAAATTATCTTATAGCGCCACGAAGGACGTATCTAATCATCAATTTGCATAAGACATGAACTACTTAATTCGATGTTGAAAAACCTTATAATTATCATTATTAGGTATTAACTTTATTTGAATCCGACACAAAAGTCTAAATAAAACAATAATTAATGCAGCATAAATTAATTATAAGGGCGTGACAACCCTGCCTATTCGCGCGTGAGAATTTCAAATTCGGAACACACTCTTCCTTGTCTACTATTCCTGTCTAGCGAACGGAACTATGCAATAAGAGACAATCGTAATTCACAATCTATCGTTAATTTATAAAAAATCTTACAATAATTAAATGAAAACGAGCATCTAGTGAAGCGAGTCGTAAGTAATTTCTATTGGAATTCCATGGTGATAACGAAAACCGTTACACCCGTTATGAACTCGCAATGGAGAACTAAGATAAAAAGTAGAAAAAAATAGATTTACCTTAGCTCCAATCTGGTTGCCGCACTGACCGGCTTGGAGATGCACGATTTCCCTCATTTTGTTATTTGATTTTAATAAATTATTTTAACACACCGCGACTCTCGCACGGCTTCGAAGATGTGATCTGACAGCGAGCGCAATCGGTGGGGGGTTTTGAGGCGATCGTCGCCTCCGCGGAGCGCGGGCCCGGCGCGCCGCCATTGGCCGGCGCCCGCCATCTGCAACCGCGGCAAACTTCACACCGTGTGAATTTTGTCATACACAAATGGAAAGATCCTTGCAGCTTTAAAAGGTAATGGTTTACATTTTGCAGGGGTCCTATACGGTTAACTGTTATTGTGTTAAATGCTTTTATGATTTCTTGAATGAATTCTACTTTAAAATACTTCATTCGAAAAGGGGACTGCGGCGCATTTTTTACCGGTCCAGCTGAAGCAACAATGCGAGTTTATACCCTACTACAATGAATGAAATGAGTTAATAGATTGTTTGAACTTTTTTTGTGCCCATGTAAATAATAGAAAGAACTTATACGGAGGTGTAGGTATTATTTTAAAATATCTGATGTAATGATGCTAAAGTTAACAGTAAAATTAATAGGTCAGTAGGTGGTAGCTTGGTTGCAATTTGTTAAGCATCAATTAAATGTGTCAGTCTACGTGACCTTTTTTGGAGGATCTTGCTTGAGCTCATTGTTTTCAACTTTTTTTTATATTACTGTATCCAATCCAACTAGCTCTGAAATTGAATGCTGGCCACATAAGTAGGCACATTAATAACTATGTTTAAAATAAAACCGACTCCAAAAAACCTACACTAAAAAGTAGAAAAATAATTACTAATTACCTACTTATTTATTAGGACGTATAATTAATATTTATGTAGGTATACCATGATTGATACTTCTGGAGTCGGTGCCAAGATTATGAAACATGTAAAGTTTGCCTCACGTTTGCCTGCACCGACTCCAAAAGTATCAATCATGGTATACCTACATAAATATTAATTATACGTCCTAATAAATAAGTAGGTAATTAGTAATTATTTTTCTACTTTTTAGTGTAGGTTTTTTGGAGTCGGTTTTATTTTTTTAAATAAAATTTTACTTATTTCTTGCTTTTTAGTTAACTAATTATTACCTTAATGTTAACCGTCAGCCCACCTTAAAAACATGAAAGAATACAACTGTTGGTCTATTTGTACCTATAATATTTAAAGAATTATCCTCCAACTCCTAAGCATTAAGGAGTTGTACCTACCATGACCAGTTCATCATGATGAGATGATGAATATCTGATGTAAACACTTGAATAACTTTAGAAACTATACTAATCTATAAAATTAAAAGAATTATCTTCCAACTCCTAAGTATTAAGGAGTTTTACCTTCTATCATCAGCTCATCAATATGAGATGATGATTTCCAGGAGCAAATACTTGAATAACTTAAGAAAAAGTTTGAAAAACGATATACGTGCCTATAAAATTTGAGGGTTGCCCTCGATTTCCCTAGGATCTCATCATCAGATCCTAACTTGGTGACAATGGGACCACCTCGGAAGTGTACCCTATCGAACAAAAAAAGAATTTTGAAAATCGGTCCACAATTGACGGAGTAATCGGTGAACATACATAGAAAAAAAAAATACATACAGTCGAACATAATTATAACCTCCTCCTTTTTTGAAGTCGGTTAAAAACTTTAAAAGAAAATATAATTACTTTTACCTAAAGCTCAATTTATTAATGAAATATTGCATACAGAAAAGGCATTAAAATAAATTAACGAATAAGAAATTATCGACCAAAGTAAGAGCTTGAACTCGTTTTTCCAAAAACAGCAGTAATTTATTGTCGTTCGCCATATTTCTGTTCCAATTCGTTTTGCATTTTGTTTGGTTCCGTTTTACATGTATCGCGGGATATTTTTGGCTTTTCGGCTAAAAGCGCGTCCACTCCCTACAGACGACGTCATCGTCACCCTTTTTATGTTGCCTGCCATATTCTGACTTTGCCCGCGTAAAATAGGACCAGCGTTGCCAGACGTCCCGATTTTGGCGGGACGTCCCGATTTTTTAATCAAATTTAAATGTCCCGCGCGGGACAGGCTCGGTCCCGCTTTTCGGAGAGAAACACTCACTTCACCAGACTATTGTTTGAAACGCCATATTATTGTAAATAATGAAACTTTTTTAATTTCGATATTTTTTCTTTTTTTATTCTAAAGACGAATTTAATGATAGAGTAAATCTGTACCTCTAGCATGAACAACTTTCGTCTTCGAATCGTTTGCGTATTCGATAAAATTGGGGGGGTTGTTGTAGTTTTTGTACTAAATCTTTTGATGGCGATTTGAGTACGCAAACGATTTGAACTCGAAAGATTTTCGTGCTAGTCGTACTAATTTAAAATATTATTTTTTTGTTAAATACATTTTCTATGGCTACTTTTGCTATCTATTGTCACGTAAACGTAATTTTAAGTCAAATAGAAAGATAAATATTTGAAAACCTTTGATTATATACGTTTTTTTACTATGTCCCGCTTTTGACGGAAGAATCCCGCTATTTTCACTCAAAAAGTACCAAAGTCCCGACTTGGCGGAAAAAAAAACTGGCAACGCTGAATAGGACCCAAAAATCATCTGAGGGCTGAGTGTGAGTTTACATCAAACGTATTCGACATCGAGTGCGTTAAAAATATGTATGAAAATAGTTCTTGAACGTTTCCGATAGAGGCGCTGTACAATCCGTCATAATTATTACATTTTATGTCATTTTTTTGGGCTGGAAGACGTAGCGTGGGCAGGCCTCCTACTAGGTGGACCGACGATCTGGTAAAGGTCCCGGGAAGAGCCTGGATGCGGGCAGCGCAGGACCGTTCATTGTGGAAAACCTTGGGGGAGGCCTTTGTCCAGCAGTGGACTTTATTTGGCTGAAACGAACGAACGAACGATGTCATTTTTTTACGCGCTCACTAGTGGTCTAGTGAGGACGTTTGATGTAGGTAAACTCAGCCCACTGCAGCACTGTTGTGATGGTAATGAGTTATTTTATTTGAAAATGATAATTAATTAAACAAAAATCTAAATTAGATAATCAAAGAAAGGATGATACAAGTTTAGACAGGGAAATCTACACTACAAAAAGGAAAAAAAAAAAGCTTTATTACGTAATCGGATTAAGCGTTTAAAATATTTTTATGAAATAGGACTAGCTGACCCGGCGAACTTCATAATCGTCTGAGTCCATCCATACTCTCTCATCTGTGGAGTCCATCAGAATTATTGTAATAGCAATAGTAAATTATTTATTCAAATCGGTTTAGTAGGTACCTACTTTTGGAGCCTATTCAATAAGTACAAACAATCAAATATTTCTTCTTTCTTAGTTGCGAGAGGCGAGACTGACTGAAACAGAACCTAGGCGTTATTTACAACAGATGCATAGGTGGAATTCCACTTCAGAATTGTCATCATACTTAATCAGCATCAGCATTAGTATTAACCCTTTACACACGACGATACACGTACGTGAGAGTGACTTTGAAAAAATCTCATGCCCATGTAAACTTGTTTTTGCGGCCGCAATCGGCAGCGATCGCTCGTGAGAGATATTTACTCGCACACAGTGCCGCTCAATTAGTGTTGGGACCTGTCAGTGCTCGTTTACTCGGACTTAAAGTTGACTGCATTTTTTGGAACGAGAGGCGGCCAGTGTAAATATTGATTTTATGTGGTTATTGTTGTTTTCGGATAAGTGTTATAGTTTTATTTTATTACGAAAACAATGATTATCCGAATGGAATACTTTTATTGTTATTTCATTGCATAAATTAATAATTATTACTACCACAAAATTAAGTCGCACGATCGTAGCTGGTCGGTCAAACCTCCAGTAGTTGATTGAAAACTATTTTATTTGTTATTTGATATTATGGCTTAGTGTTTAGTTGTTTTTCTATTTTAGTGCATCCTAAATATGAAGGATGTGTCGTAGCATTATTTGGGAACGCAACCGACTATGAAATTAAAGATTTTCATGACTAAAAAGACCAGGAAACACAATTTCGGGTTTTTACGGACTTTGAAGAGTAGAATACCAAATATGAAAGCTCAGATGACGAAGTAGACCCTGAACATGAATCAGCAAGGCTGGTCAGACATTTTAAAAATACTATGTGGCAAGCAAAAGCTGAAACAAAAGCCACGTCCGCAACAAAATACAGGGTCAATTCGGAAGAAAATTCAAACAAATTGAATTCGTACTCCAACTGAGTATCTCAATTGATTATTTTGACGACACATTTTACAAAGAGATGGCTAGGTGTACAAACTTGCACTACATGCGTTAAATCGATAAAGAATTAAAAACTATTAGAACCGAAATTGCTATAGTGTTCGGTGCACATATTTTCATGAGATGCCTTCCGGACCCATGTTTGCATATGTACTGACACACTAGTATAAAAAATAGGGGCTTATTGCTAACAAAATGGTTCATAACCGATTTGTACACACACGACATTCCCTTTATGTATTTTACCATGACCAACTAGCAGAAACAGAACAAGACAACCGCTTTGGAAGGTGCAACCCATGATAAATAAAGGATCAATATACCTGCAAAGAGGTCTATCTTATTATTCAATCGTTGAACGATATGAGTGGTGTAGATATTCTGGACTAACAAATGGAATGCCACCAAACCTTTATTACAAGATAATAGGGTTTGAAAGTTCTAGTTTAAATTTTGGACCTGGCAGTTGTTAATTCGCGGCGGCTTTAGAAAATTGATTGCACAGCTAATGGTTATTCAAAAAAAGACATTTTAGCATTACTAGATTTTCGTTTCAGCATAGCTGAGGCTTTAAACAGATATCCTAATAAAGAGCATCGTGTCGAAAATTTACTAAACGACTCGACATCCATAAACAATATAATATAGACTTTTAAGGTCAGAAGGCAAATTATAACACAGATGAGAACGATTGCCTGGCTAAAAAGCACCGAGGTGTTACATGTTGGAAGGATGTTCTAGCTGGTCAAAAATTAAATGTGCTAAGTGAGATGTTTACCTGTGCCTTTCTCGCAAAAAAGCTGTTTCCAGTCATATCATCTTAAGCCATAAAAATTACATTTATTTCTTTATTATTAATTATAAAGTAATTTTGTTCTATTTTACAATCTCTTAATAATCATCTCGGACCTCATATTGGTACCAACCAAACTAATAAAGGTTTTTACTTTGCAAGTTTGTCAAAAGGTGGATATTTTTTAATTCATTCGTTTTTTGTAAGACAATTTGCTAAAGGAGGTTTAATTGCTTGTTAAATTATAGCTTACTCTTTACTTATAGGGGTCTCTTACCAAATGAATACTTATGTGCTCATAAATTAGTAGTTTTCATTAAATAAATTAACTAAATAGTATAACACTCACTATCGTGAGACTAACAAATTATACCGAAGCCTCACTATCGTGAGGGCATACTTTCAGGAAAACTGAAAATGCAAAATTTTTAAAAGTATTTTTCTAATCTTATTTAAACTCTAAAATAACCCCTAAGTAAAGTTTTATTAAAATATTGACACTTTTTTATTCTCGTGTGTAAAGGGTTAACAATACCGTTTGTTGAATGTTTATCTGAATATCTCCAGTACTAACTAACTACTTGTAATCATTATAGCCTAGGCTGCCCCTTTACATTTTGAACAAAAAGTACAACTACTCGTATATTATTTACAAATTAATGTTAAGTAGATATCTATCCCACAACGAATGTGCAAAGAAAGCAGACTTCACACGTCGAGAAATTGTGTAAGACATTAAAACGTAGGGGGAGTCCGGGACAGTTTAGCAGGTGGGAGACAATAGCCACTGCTCATAGAATTTTTATGGAACTAAATATTGCGACGTAGCCACACTTCTTAGACTCCATAGGCGCGTCCCACCTCGCTCACGCATTTCCGTTGCGATTGGCAGTTTGGTTTAGGAGTGACAAGTGATAACACATTTTCGAGCCCAAAAAGTAACTTTTTTCAATTTTCGATATTTGATTTCAGTTGTTTACTATGAATAGATTCCAGCATGTCATTTATATACATCGTAAATGTAATTATCCTAGTTCCATTTACGGTAGACAGTTTTTACTTAAGTGTTATAGTTTTTTATAAAAATGTAATAATGGACAGCTTGGCCTGGGGTGGGAGACATTATCCTGGCATCGGGAGGAGACTTTACCCAGGGTAATCTGGTACTTTTATTGCAGATAATCATACAAAATGCCTTTCAAATATAAAAAGGAACATCTAGAAACAGGAGCAATTTAGATCTGTCAGTAATAAGAAATGCTATAGGTTGAAACATAAAAAAGGAAAATTATTAGAAGTGTTGCCCCAGTAGAAACCAGTTTATCCAGATCAACCAGTTTTAATAGATAAAACGTTGCTGATTTTTTTTTAAAACCTCAAAGAATTAAATTTTGACACATTTTCATTCAAGAAGATTAAATTTCTTTATAGTATTATAATTTTTAGTGATTATTTTGCTTATTTTTAAACCCGGGTAAAGGCTCCCTACTTGGGGGGTCAAGTCTCCCACCCAAGCGGGAGATATTAGCCAAATATCACTTTGGTTAAAATTGTTAATTACTTTTAAACTAATAATGATATATTAAACTTTCTTAGAAGAAAATATACCTAAATAACGTAGCTAAAGATATAATTAATAAAAAATAGCTATTTGTAAGTATATAAATATTTATGAGCATTTTAGTGGAAGGCGGGTAGACTCTCCCGGACTCCCCCTACTTTCTCGGCTGACATAACTAATGACAATTTTAAAGTTACTCTCATTTAATTTTGTGCTCAGTATTGTTGTGGTTCAGTGTTGGACATCTTTAGGGCTCGCGCGCACGGATGACTTTTGTCACCGTGACTTTTTTTAAAGTCCATGGACATGGTATAGAGGTGCGCGCACGTAACGACGTGACAGTGACAGAGACTTTTTTAACATTTACCATACATTTATATGGAGGTGACAAAAAGTCACCCGTGCGTGAACGCCAGCCCTTAACACCTATTTTGTTTAGCCTAAGCCAGGGGTGTCTAAACTAGATGGGACCCAGGGCCAATAAAAATGACTAAATACATTGGTGGGCCGCAAAATATTTATGAAAATAAAATACTGGTAATAATAATTATCGTTATTTATTATCTACTTTTTCATTAATTTGTCTTTTACAATTCTGTCAACATCAAACTCAATATTAGTAGGTAGTAGCTAGGCGCAGTGCATGTTTATGTGAAGTATCTGTCAATGAAGACCTGTATTTCGATTAAATAAGCTTCATTGTTGAATATGCACTCTCACAAAGGTAGGTACTGCCCATCATCGAGCCCATTTTTTGCCCGAAATTCGTCAGTTTCGGGAAACGTTCAGCGAGGAGCTTAAAAAAAATCAAGTCCTGTTTAAGTTCTGCCATTGTAAAAGGGGTCTGATTGCAGATCACACAGTTCCAGTTGATAATCAATCTTCACAACGATGCGCGGTAGGTACCTATTTTGCGTTCGGGGAATTCCCCGAATTCTCGAGTGAATAGTGATGTGTGCGACGTGATCGAACATACCCAAAACATTTGAATTTCGTCGCGATAAAAATAATTTGCTCATTAATGTATTTAAACAAAGAAGATAAACAAGCTTTTGCTTTTTTTTCCGAGGTTTTCCTCGGACAGACAGACAGACATATCGAAACTATAAGGGTTCCTTGTCAGGACTACGGAACCCTAAAAAGATTCCACGGGCCGCAATAATCCAAACAGGACAGCCCTGGCCTAAGCTTAGACGCAGGCCACCGACTTTTAGTTGGCCGATAGTTGGGTCGGGCTGTTAATCAGTATGTACGCACATTACACCGATTTGGTATAGGCAAATTAGAATCGGGCTTGGTATCGGCCAACTAAAAGTCGGTGGTCTGCGCCTAGGCTTAACCTACCTCCTGTCATCTTCTTCGCCCACCTTCACTCGTTTAGGAGTTGCCGGTCCAATGTCTATGTTAAACGACGCTAAAACATACTGTATTTGGACGCTATGACTCATTCGATGAGTTTTTTCACCTCTACACAAAAATATCGACCCGAAACAGTTTAGCGCGGTACGAAGAAACATCTGTTTTCAAATGCTAATTTAAATTTCAAAGCTGTATACAGTGTGAGTCACGTTAAAGTGTACATATGAAAATAGATGAAACTAGACCTATTTTTATCGATAAAAAAGAGGTCAAAAATTTTTTTAAATTTTTTTTTAATTTTTTATAGAATTTTTTTTCTTCCAATTACTTATTGTAAAGAAAACGTAATAACTTTTAAACTAAGCGGTATATCCTGATAAAATAAAAACAGTAATAATGCTAAATAACAGGTGATACTAAATAAATACATAAAATACACAAAAAAGGCCAACAAATAATAAATAATGATACTTTTTGAAAAAAATCTGCTTTTAAATTCGTGTTTTTTTGGTTATTTGATAAATTTCTCCAAAAAATGCCCCTATAACCGGTGGTTTTTATTACTTTGTACTATTCTCTATCGTATTACCTTCGTAAAACAAAAAAATCGCATGTCTCTATCCCTATCACAACGTTTGCAATGATCGTTTGAACTAAGCCTCTGCGGGCGCGCCATTCAACGCTTCGTTAACAACGAAACTAAAAATGGCTCTAGATTTGTAATTTTGATAAAGACAAGTTAGATTTCAAATAAAAACAAAAGATTTCGAAGTAAAATTAGCATTTTAGTTAAAATTAAAATTGTCTCTACCTGTAGCGGAGAATAATGTTGTGGCAGGCCTTTGTTCAAACGATCATAGCAAATGTTGTGATAGGGATAGAGACATGCGATTTTTGGTTTTACAAAGATAATACGATAGAGAATAATACAAAGTAATAAAAATCACCTGTTATAGGGGCATTTTTTGGAGAAATTTATCAAATAACCAAAAAAACACGAAATAAAAGCAGATTTTTTTAAAAAAGTATCATTTTTTATTATTTGTTGGCCTTTTTTGTGTATTTTATGTATTTTTTTAGTATCGCCTGTTATTTAGCATTATTACTGTTTTTATTTTATCAGGATATACCGCTTAGTTTAAAAGTTATTACGTTTTCTTTACAATAAGTAATAGGAAGAAAAAAAATTCTATAAAAAATTAAAAAAAAATCTCAAAAAATTTTTGACCTCTTTTTTGTCGATAAAAATAGGTCTAGTTTCATCTATTTTCATATGTACACTTTAACGTGACTCACACTGTATAAGCGGCCATTTTTGTAAAATATAAATATTAAAGTTTTTATAACAAGGCAGGTAATAGACCGCAATCGTAGGGTAACTACGCTGGTTCTCGTCCAATTAGCGGAGTTGCCAGCTTTGTGATGCGAAATGAATATCTTGAAATACCCTTACATATATGTGTCATAATTGTCGTTTTAGTCCTATAGTCTACTTTACGTTAATATTACATGAGAATGTAAATATCACGGTTTTTTTTATAAAAAATATTTTATGCAAAAGAGGCGATTTCGCTAGTTTTCGTCCAAAAAAATTGGTTTTCGTCCTAGTGTACGCTCGTTTTCGACCACTATGTAGAAAAAAGAGTGCAGTTGCATTATTGAGTTAAAACCAATTCTAGAATACAGTAACTATGCATTGTGGTATATCATTTGAAAGCTAATTTTGTTAGCTTTCAAATGATATCAAATAGACATAAATAAATTTCTTACCTTAATTTAGGGAATTATTGCAATAGGTCGAAGAATAAATGGACGAAAACTAATCTACAGTTTAGCTAATTTTAATTTTCGTCCACCCCACAGTGCCTGTTCATGGAGTCATGGAAGAAAACAACACAACACTTAAAGCTGTTTTTAGTTTTCGTCCACATCTTTTTAACGGTTTTTATGGGTATAAGAGTGTAAAAAAGTGGACGTAAACTAAAATGTTTAATGTAATAGCAATAAAGATCATATTGGGAGAAAAAACAATGTATTTTGTAGGTCCGTTGAAGTAAAATGATCATTACAAAAATTAACTATGTTTTAGAGTTTCCGTCCACGTGGCGAAAACCAAAATTTTGCAAAATCATTATGCTAGTATTAGTCCACTTAATTTATCTGAGATTTATACGTTATTATTGTCTCGTAATTCAACGTCAAGCCGGAACTGGGTGTTAAGGCAAGTTATGTCGGTTATCAGAAAAAAAAAATCTATGTAGCATATTTTCAAAATAATAGGCATTTAAAAAAAATCTAAAAAATCTACTCCCGGTGACGGTCTTTTTACTCCTTTTGCTACAAATCTTCACTTCTTCAAAAAATTTTTTTTGTTATGTAGTCCTGAATAATGCTTCTCTAAATTGTAATCAAAATTACAAAACCAGCTGCTCCAGCTAGGATAAAAAAAATATATTATTTCCAAAAAAATATCAAAATAAAAATTTTGTCTAGTTTAAACTGATTGCACTGGAAAAAAATTGTACTACGCGAGTTTGGCAAGTAACATCAAAAATTGGCGCATTTAGTAAGGATTCCAAAATGGTATATACCACTTGGTAAATTCTTGATTTTTTTTATTGGAAATAGTCCCGTTCTTTAACTTTATCAGCTACCTTGGTTAAAAATATTATTCTAATGTGCATAAAATGCAAGTTTCTGTGACTGACTGTACGGTGACTTTTGTCACCATGACAGTAATAATTATTAGTAGTTGACATACTGTCATGATGACAATAGTCACCCATGCGCGCGCGCCTTTACTACCTGCTCTGCCTGCACAAGATGACCCTCTCCGTCTACGGTTACCAGGTCCAAAAACAGGACTCTGTGCCTCATTTGACCGGATATTGTACCCTAAAAGCCGGACATGTCACTACTCATGTGGGTGCAATTAGTGTCATAACTCATAGCTCACGAGTGAGCACTATCACCATCGGTCTAAACTAAAACCAGCATCGTGGCCTTCCTCATTGAGGGCCACGGCGTATGCTGAGTGGAGTCCCATTGCGATGGGCATCGCTGTTGCGATAGGATAGCACTGCTCAGACACATTTTAATTCCTCGTAATATTTATTAGGGGTCGCAAACCGGGATACCGAATTTCGAAAATACCGGAATACCGGGCCAAATTTAGGTATAATTAATACCGGTATTCATTTCACAAAAACCGGGATATTCGGTATTTTCGGTTTTAGTAAAATAAATAAAAATCACATACAAATAGAAAAATTTACGCACCATTTAATTCAAAATACGCGCGCGCGAGTTCGTTTTGAGTTGATATATGAGTGATAGTCGACGTAAACTCCGCCGCCGACGTCCTGACACCTCTCATCGAAAACATCTGGATGGAAGAGGAACTCCCAGACGTCTGGAATAAGGGGCTTTTAATTACTGTGCCAAAGAAAGGGGATCTAAACCAGTGTAGCAATTGGAGAGGTATGTATATTTGCTCTCGATACCGTCAAAGGTTTTCTGCAAGATTATCTTGGATAGGTTATCGGGGGCCGTTGAACCTCTTTTGCGTAGGGAATAGGTCGGCTTCCGCCCGAACCGCTCGTGCACCGACCAGATCAATACTTTGCGTATCATCTTGGAGCAGGCATCAGAATGGCAAAGGGAAGTCTATCTTACCTTTGTAGACTTTGAAAAGCCTTTGATACGCTAAAGTGGGTAATCATATGGTCGCGACTCGCTGACATTGGTGTCCCGCCGAAAATTATCGATCTACTGAAGGCCATCTACAAGAAATATTCTTGTACTGTCACTCACGACGGCCTCATCTCCGAAGACATCGAGGTGCATGCGGGCGTCCGGCAAGGCTGCCTGCTTTCGCCGCTTCTCTTTCTGGTTGTTTTGGATGGAATCATGTGTCGTGCAAATCAAAACTAACGGCGTGGAATAGAGTGGGGTATAATCGGAGTCTTAGAAGACTTAGATTATGCCGATGACCTCTGTTTGCTGAGCCACACGCATCACGATATTATGCAATCCAAAATGACCTACATCGAAAGGCGGGCATCACGGGGCTCAAAATTAACTGCCGGAAGAACCAAGTGATGCGATCTGGAGTGAGGAATTGCACACCATTACGGATTGGTGTAGAAGATGTAGAACGTGTCCACAATTTTACCTACCTCGGAAGCGTCGTGCCAGAGACTGGAGGTACCGAAGAGGACATCACTTCGCGCATTGCTAAGGCTAGAGCTACCTTCGCACAACTTCGTCCCCGTATGGCAGTCGCCCCGTATGGCAGTCACGGAAACTGACCCGAAGGGTCAAGATCAAAAGTTTCGGGTCCAACGTTAAATCCGATCTGCTCTATGGGTGTGAAACGTGGAAGGTCACTAAGGTCATCTCGCACCAGCTGCAGGTCTTCGTCAACCGCTGCCTTCCCCGAATTCTCGGCATATACTTGCCTGAGAAAATCTCCAACGTCGAGCTATTGGAACGCTGCCACGAAATTCCGATCGACCAGCAGATCAAGCGCCGCAAGTGGAACTGGATTGGCCACACTCTCCGAAGAGATCCCGATCACATCCCCAAGCAGGCTCTGGATTTGAACCCCCAAGGAAAACGCAAACGTGGTCGCCCCAAGCAAACTTGGCGGCGCACTGTAGCAGACGAGGCGAAGAAGATCGGCAAGACTTGGAGCGAGATCAAACGCGAAGCTCAAGACCGAACGCGATGGAGGACTGTTGTGGACGACCTCTGCCCCATCTAGGGAATATAGGACCTTAAGTCAAGTAAGTCAAGAGTGATAAAAGTTTAGGTTGGTACTTTACTGTTTCTTCGATCTCATTACAAGGCTCAACCAAAAGTTTAATCTAGATTTAATAATATTTTGATTAACTCAATTTGATTTGGACTGAATTTTGTTTTATTTAGAAGAAAACTTTATTTAGGTTAGGTACCTACTTACTATTCCTCCGCAAACTAACTTAAACTTTAGCTTAATCCCGGAAATATCGAAAATACCGGATTATCGGTATTGGTTTAGAGCCAATACCGAAAATACCGGTTTTGCTGAAATTATTCGGTATTGCGACCCCTAATATTTATGGGTTATTTCTGTCTTTTTTCCGTATACGTTCTCTGTCCTTAACTAATTGACGTTCATCGTAATGTTTCTTTCTTTCTTTCTGATGCGTGCGCCTGACGCGGAAGCTACATGAAAAGCCTAACAATAAAAGCCGGACAGGCCGGACAAGACCGTAAAAAGCCAAACATGTCCGGTTAAAGCCGGACACCTGGAGACCGTACCTCCGTCCCGCTCATACCTTTTAAAATGGCTTCTCCACCTCGCTTAAGCTAGAAACTTGAATTTTGGGCACATTAGAATAATTTTTAACCAAGGTAGATAAAGTTAAAATCGGGATTATATCCAATTAACAAAAATTGTCGACAATTACAGCAAGATTTTACCAAGTGTTATACCATTTTGGAATCCTTACTACGCGATTTTTTTTGAGTACAGTCAGTATAATTTAGGTAAAACTTTAATTTTGAAAAAATGTATTTTTTTTTCAACCAAGCTGCAGCAGCTGGTCTTATAATTTTGATAACAATTTAGAGAAGCATTATTCAGGGTTACATGACAAAAAAATTTTATGGAAAAAGTGAAGATTTGTGGCAAAAGGAGTAAAGAAACCGTCACCGGGAGTAGATTTTTTTATTTTTTTTTTAAATGCCTATTATTTTTAAAATATGCCACATAGATTTTTTTATATTTTTCTGATAACCAGCACAACTTGCCTCAACACCCAGTTCCGGCTTGACGTTGAATTACGGGACACCCTGTATACAGGGTGTTAGGTAAATGGGTATATGAACCGACACTAGCCCATGTTAATATGGGCATATAAATGGTATGGTGAAGTCAGAAAATTGATATCTTCATTTTAATTATTTTAATGTTCATACAAATCGGATTTTATAAATTTTACCCTGTATAAAAACCTTTATAAACCCTTAAAATAGTGTTTATGCTAATAATTAGACATACGTGCCAAAAACATTACGTAAAGTAGCTAAAACAGTAAAGTAGTTCGGATAACAGCACTTTTTTTCTAACTCTATGACGTTTTCAATACACCTGTGTGGAGCAGTAACTTTCGAAGACTTTTTTGGAGTCAATGCTTATCAAATTACCTTTTCATGCAGGTATAATGGTCGCTTAGTTAATATAAATTGCAACAAATCCAAACTTGCACGGAAAGGTAGGTTTATATTTTAGTTTTACATACTTAGTTGTGGCAACTCGGTCAAATGGACGAAAACAGGAGCTGGGCGGAAAACCAGCGCAATTACCCTACTGGTGTTAAGTGAGATGCAGTCTAGGATGTATGACCATTGATCTGAGGTACATACATCTGCCCTGTATTAAGTGCCTATCTATCACTCTCGCCTTGAAAAGGTCGGGATTATAATTGAGAATCAAACGAACTTGCAAAAGTGAAGTTCGATACCAATTATGTGACAGCTTCATTCGACGCGATTTATATAACATAGTGTAGTAGCGTTGCCACGCTACAGCCTTGCACGATTTTTTAAAGCAATTTTACATGACTTTTTCCTTTTAATTTAAAATTAAAAATAAAAAAGTCACTCAATTGACTACCGTAGTTGTTATCCCTACCCTTCTTCCGACAACGATTTCGAGTTGTTGCTCATTTAGTTAAAAGACAATGATGATTTTTTATTTACGTGTGTAAATGTTTCTTGATAAATGACATTTTATTTGCAGGGTTGGGAATAAAATAGTAACACGTGTAAGGTAAAACAGTGTTGACTTTTACTATTCAGTGTTAATGGGTGGGTGTATATATGTCGCAGGCAAATTGTATGATTCCGCATTTTACAAACGGCGTCGTCAATTCACAAACGCTCGCTGTTCTATGAAATGCCGAAGGCAAAATGTAAATTGCCTTGGCACTTTATAATATGCCAAAACATTTGATAGCCAATTCAATCGCTGTTTACAAAATGCCGCGGCAAATTGAAGTATTTAGTTCTTTTTCTTACCACGCGAGGCGCTGCTAATCAAAACAAGAAAAATGGCGTCGATTAGTGGTGTTGTGATACAGAAAACAGTGCAGTATTCAAAGGACTTTTCACAAAAAAAGACATTTATTATACTTAGTGAATTAAGAAAATTTTACGATTCACAAATAGGAGCAGTGAAAAAGCTATGGAAAAATAAAATAGTTTTTGAGGTTATCCGGCACGTAAAAAACGCTAAGGTGACAATGGAGTCTGGTGCTCGGAGGACTGCTGTGGAATATATTGGTATAAAAAATATTGTGTTATGTCTTCTAGACTTCTTCTTGGTATAATTAAAATGTAAGACTTATCTAAAAGAGTGACTAAGATATCGAAACTTATTTAATGTCATATTTTTATGTACCTACTAGGTACGTCAATAGTTTAAATTAGTTTAGTCTTGTTTTTGTTATGAAAATATTTTAATTCCTTAAGGAGTAGCAAGTATTTTAGGTTTGTCTTACTTAAATAGATACCTACCTGATTTCTGAAATTAAGTCTGATTTGTCCAACATGTGTTTTATGATTGATGGTCACCCTATTGCAACAATCATAGTCGAAATTTTATCAATTGAACGAGTCGCCAATTTGCCTTCGGCATTTCATAGAACAGCGAGCGTTTGTAAATTGACGACGCCGTTTGTAAAATGCGGAATCATACAATTTGCCTGCGACATATAAATCGCGTCGAATGAAGCTGTCACATAATTGGTATCGAACTTCACTTTTGCAAGTTCGTTTGATTCTCAATTATGTTTCCAGCTTCATTCTTAGCGATTTATATAACATAGTGTAGATGTTTAGAGACAGTTTAATAAAATGTCATCAGTGTACTTCAGGTGAGTAATAAATTGGATTGTAAATAAAAAATGTTTTTGTGTAACAAATCATTCTATTTTCATGTGTATACGAATACAATTATATTAATTTAATAATCAAGATGATAATACATTTCTAGCAAATTCATTATCATCACAAGACAAAACATCTTTATTATAATACTAGCGGCCGCCCGCGACTTCGTACGCGTGGATCCCGTTTTACCCCCTTCATCTATCTTACGCGGTTTAGATTTTTTCATACAAATATTTTTTCCCGCTAACTCCCGTTCCCGTGGGAATTTTGCAATATCCTGTTGTAACTAAGCTTTGAGTTTACTAAGGTACCTGCATGCCAAATTTCAAGCGTCTAACTTAAGCGGTTTAGATTTTTCATACAAATGTTTTTTCCCGCTAACTCCCGTTCCCGTGGGAATTTTGCAATATCCTGTTGTAACTAAGCTTTAAGTTTACTAAGGTACCTGCATGCCAAATTTCAAGCGTCTAACTTAAGCAGTTTAGGTTTTTCATACAAAAGGATTTTCCCGCTAATTCCCGTGCCCGTGGGAATTCCTAAGTATCCTATAACCTGCCCAGGAGTACGAAGAATAATTGTACCAAGTTTCGTTAAAATCCGTCAAGTAGTTTTTGTTTCTATAAGGAACATACAGACAGACAGACAGACAGAAAGACAGACAGACAGACAAAAATTTTACTGATTGCATTTTTGGCATCAGTATCGATCACTAATCACCCCCTGATAGTTATTTTGAAAATATATTTCATGTACAGAATGAGGATCAGTACTGTTGTAGAAAATTCAATAAAACTAGTATCTACGTTAATCTTTAAGACATAAGAAAGATATATCTTTTTGAATTATCCAAATCGGACCATTACTTACGAAGATATTAAGTAATAAACATAGGCCGTTTTTGCCGCTAAAAGTCAACGTACGCAGGGCCGCGTGACGTCATTATATCCGAATCGAGCGCAGCCGGCGTACTATTGGGATGGAAAATATTTTTTTCCAGCTAAACCATCAGTTTTAGAAAAAAACTTTTAATAACATTTATTCATCAAAATAAAGTAACCTATCGACCAGTAATTTAAAAAAATAAAAATTGTGAAAATTAAGTATCGCTATGTCCAAAAACCACATTTTCATAGGATTCGATGCAATGCGGAGACGCGGTTGGGGTGAGTGTAACTTAATGATTGTTTGTATTGAACATAATAATACATAATATGATGCTAATATACTCAACATCAAATAAACCGCACCTTCCGCGACGCGAACTTTAAAGATTTTCTTCCGACACAATCATGGTACCCCAACAATATTGGTGTTATTTGAAAGCCCAATAAATATCCTTAAAGAAAAATACATTTCCTTTCTAAATAAATGATTAACATATACCATGAATGTGACTTGAAAATAGACCTCACTTTGGGCTCACCTCTGGGATCAATTAGACCAATTTTTATGGTTATAAAACCAAATAAAGATCTCACGTGTCCTCTTTAACAGATGGACAGCGATTAATCCCAACTTAACAGTTTTATAGTCATAAAAAATGGCTATAGCGTAACTACCTATTTTTTGAAGAAGTGTCTCTGGATCCTTCTAAAGACACATTTTTGGGGTAAAAACCTTTCCTTTAATGAAATGAAGGTAAGAACTAGGCTTTTAAATGGTGCCAATATCGGTGGGAAGTGGGGAAGCATACGTTTGAAAATGCTTGTCGCGGGAGGTGCGATTTATTTGATGCCCAGTTTCTGGCCTGGGGGGGGGGGGGGGGGGATAAGTCATACCCAGCTTATAGCCTAGGGGGAGGGGCAAGCCTTACCCAGCTTCTGGCCTTGGTGGGAGGGGGGGAGAGGCAAGTCATGCCCAGTTTCTGGCCTGGGGGGGGGGGGGTAAGTCATACCTAGCTTCTGGCCGAGGGGGAGTCATTCCTAGCTTATGCTTATGGAGTGGGGGAAGGGGCTAGCCTTACCCAGCTTCTGGCCTGGGGGAGGGGGGGGGGGGGTCAAGTCATAACCAGTTTCTATGGGATGGGGGGAGGGGCTAGCCTTACCCAGTTTCTAGCCTGGGGGGAGGGGGGGTATGTAATACCCAGCTTCTGGCCTAGGGGGAGTCATACCCAGCTTATGCTTATGGGCTGGGGGGAGGAGCTAGCCTTACCCAGCTTCTGGCCTGGGGGATGGGGGGGGGGTCAAGTCATAACCAGTTTCTATGGGCTGGGGGGAGGGGCTAGCCTTACCCAGTTTCTGGCCTGGGGGGGCGGGTATGTAATACCCAGCTTCTGGCCTGGGGGAGGGGGGGGGGGGGGTCAAGTCATAACCAGTTTCTATGGGCTGGGGGGGGGGGGGCTAGCCTTACCCAGCTTCTGGCCTGGGGGGAGGGAGGGGGGGGTAAAGTCATACCCAGTTTCTGTCTTTTCTGGCATGGGGGGGGGGTGTCATACCCAGCTTCTGGCCGAAGGGGAGTCATATCCAGCTTATGCTTATGGCCTGGGGGGAGGGGCAAGCCTTACCCAGCTTCTGGCCTGGGGGGAGAGGGAGGGGTCAAGTCATACCCAGTTTCGGGCCTGGGGGGGGGGGGGGGGGGTAAATCATACCCAACTTCTGGCCGAGGGGGAAGTCATGCCCAGCTTATGAACTAGGGAGAGGAGGGGGGCACGGGAGTCATACCCAGCTTCTAGGCTAAGATTAAATAGATTTCCAGGAGGGAGCAGCTGTCCTTTCCTGCAGCAGCTGGTCCGCCCATGGGAACGGCGAATAGATAGGTAGGTACGTAGGTTTAACTCAGAAAAACTAAATAACAGGTAGGTATTGCGTGTACATCGAAATGATCTGCATAGAAATGTCTTGTAGCCTAGGCAGAGTGTATCTGCCTCAGCTATACCTTATTGTTAGAAGTAAATAAATTAATACTTATACATTTTTATATTTTACTTGGAAGAAGATATGACTCTAACAACACTTATGAACACTTTATTTGAATAAATCGCCAAATATACCACCGCGGAGACCCCAATCGCGTCTCTGCGTTCCATGAGCGGATGGATTTTTTGCGTTATTTTTCACAATTTCTATTTTTAAAATTACCTATTGATAGCTTACTTTATTCTGATGAATAAATGTCATTACAAGTTTTTCTCTCAAACTGATAGTTTGGCTAGAAAAAAATATTTTCTATCCACGCAGTACGCCGGCAGCGTTCGGATCGGATACAATGACGTCAACGGTCCCGCGCCGGGCGGTCAGTGAACTTTTTTAGTAATTTGGCCATAACTTCGTCAATTTTTGTCGTAGAACAAAAATTTTTGGACTGTGTATTAAGGATTTCTTAGCCCTATAAATCTGCATTCACAGCTAAAAATCGAAATGATCCTCATTGACCTCTCTACAGATTTATTATAAGTATAGATAGATTTAGCAAAGGTGATCGAAGAGTTTGACCAACCCGCGGTCTTTCTAATCAAGTCTATACCGACTCCGAGTCTGTTGGCCGCAGAAGTTGACGCATGGCGCGTACTGTGCGCCGTGAACAAGGATGTATCAATACCACTTTCAACAAGAACATCGCAAATCCAGTGACTCATTCTTTGGCTTGAAATTTTATTATGTGGTTTTTTATAACTTATAAATAAATAGCTACAAGTAGTTTTACATAAATCCTTAGTTTTATTTATATATTCCTGTAAACATTTACCTTGGCAGATCTCTGGCTTTTCATGATAAAATGGAAGCCTTAAAAGAGGTTGCAATGAAGTAGGATTTGAAGTTTTAATAAAATCAGGGACTTTTATAAGTATTTCTCTACTATTAATCAGAATATTTTCAAGTTTAATTAACGCAAAAGTTTGCATTCGATGCGCAGTTACTAGGGCCAACAGAGTCAAAGTCTTCTTTGAGAGAGTTTCCAGGTTAAGATCTTCATTAGGCCATTTTTGAGATAAATATTCTAAAACGATGTTTGGGTTCCATGTAAAGTTATATTTCGGTCTTGTTGGTCTTAACCTGAAAACTCCTTTCATGAATCTTTTGATTCGATCATCATTAAGTACATTATTTCCAAGTAATAAAGATAGAGCCGACTTATGGCTGTTAATTGTTCCATATTTGGCACCAGAATCGAACATTAGAGTTAAAAAATGTATTACAATCGGTACTGACGCTGCTGTATAATCATAACTATGTGAATTACAATAATCAATCCATTTTCTTATAGAAGAATCATATTGCTTATACGTATTTTCCGATAAGGAAGAAAGCATTATTTCGACAGATCTGTTAGACAATGATCTTTTCAATAAAGCTTGCCTGATAATTTCGCAGCAACCAACCTGAGGCTGCGGTGTAGGTAAGTTGTGAGGTTGTCTGGAAGGCGAGATCAAAAGGTTAATATCAGGATCAAATGTTATAATGCTATTGTCAACAATTAGAGTTTGAAAGAGTGGAAACCAAGGCTGGGTTGGCCAATAAGGTACGACTAAAATACCTTCTGCCCTGTCATTAATGATCTTTTGAATGCTTTTTAAAATTAGTGAAAATGGAGGAAAAGCGTAAAAGAATATTTTATGCCAAGATATTGTGAAAGCGTCAACGGCCCATGCATCAGGGTCGTTCTTCCAGGACACAAAATGGTGACATTTTGTATTTTGGCGAGTGGCGAACAAATCAATGTTAGGATTTCCAAAATGGTTTTTTAGTTGTAGAAATGCATAGTCTGCCAACTCCCATTCTGTATCGCTAAATTTCTTTCGCGACAATCTATCAGCATCATGATTGTCCTTTGTATTAATATACGAGGCAAAAATAATTATTTTTCGCTTTTCACACCATTGCCAAACCTGTCTTGCAATATTATTTAGATTTGGGAATTGTACATTACCCATTTTATTTAGACAAGAGATTGCAGTTACGTTATCAATTTTTAATAATACCTCACAGTGTCTTAAGTCTTTGGCAAATAATTTAAGTGCAAAAAAGGCAGCTCGGAGTTCTAATTCGTTTATGTGTAGTTTTAATTCATCATTTTTCCAAAAACAATGAGATTCTTGCAATATGCGCCCCACCCAGATAAGGATGCGTCAGAAAATATTTCGATACAAAAGTTATTAAAACGTAACCGTGAAACGTCAGATTTTACGTGTTATACCCACCAAAGCAAATCATTTTTTATCTCAATTGGAATTGATATATTTTGTTCGTAACTTGGGTTTTTCATCAAAAATAAATATTTGTGTCGTTCTAACAATTTAGTGTACACCCAAGAATAATCAATAGCTGGGCAGGCGGATATTAGCAGTCCAAGTAGTCTAGCAAAATCGCGCAATTTGCAAGATTTTATTCGAAGAAATTTATTTAAAGTGTCTGTAATTTTTAAACGTTTTGTGTCTGGTAAATAAATAGTCATATTTTGTGAGTCAAACACGTATCCAAGAAATTGACAAACTCTGTTCGGTATCAAGCAGCTTTTTTGAAAATTGATGATAAAACCTAATGATTGCAAAAATGATATAGTGGCTTGTACATTCTCATCACATTCTTTATAGGTACGTCCGATGCATTGTATGTCATCAAGATAAATAACCGATAAAAAATTCTGACTTCTTAAATATTGCATGACTGGTTTGAGTATCTTAGTGAAAACAAATGGTGCTGTACATAAACCGAAAGGTAAACAATTAAATTCGTAAAGTGTGTCGTTATAATTGAACCTGAGATACCTACTTTCTTTGTGATTTGTTTATATTAATTAAAAAGTAAGCGTCCTTTAAATCTACTGATGCCATATAACAGTTTTCGCTTATTAACTTCATAGAATGTCTTCCATTTTAAAATGAGAAGGCTGGATAAAGTTCAGGTTTTTTAAATTCAGAATGAATCTTTTTTCACCGTTCGGTTTAGGTACTAAAAATATGCTGGATATAAATTCTCCCTCAACATGTTTACATTTGGAAATGGCATTAATATTTAACAATTCTTTAATTGCAATTTCAAAATCGAATGACTCTTGTTCTGATTTTGGGTAAACGTTTGGTTGTGAATACTGTATAGGCTTTAATTGAAATGGAATCACATATCCTTTAATCCAGTCGAGAACAGTTTCATCGTCGGTTATCTCAGTCCACTTATGAGTGTAATTGCTAAGACGACCAGCGTACTGTACCTCAGATTGCTGCGGTTCTAACGCCGATAGTGTTGGTGTTGCTGGGTCCTGGGGGGCGGCGGCGGCGGCTGCGGCGAGCGGGTGCGGCGGGGCGGCGGTGGATGAGCCCTGGCTGCTGGAGGTGCTCTGTACGCGGCTGAGCGGTTCTGCCCCGCATCGAACCTGGCCGTTGTCTGTCTGGGATGCAGGGCTCTGGTGTTTAACCTTCCTTTGGGTTTGTCCTTGTTGTTTACATTATTTTTACCCGTTTGTGGACGCTGTTGATTTTTCAACGTGTCACCTGATTTTTGGATAGTTTTTGCCGCGTTCAATTTTTCGGTCAAATTTTCTCCGAATAAAAACTTGTCTCGACTTGCCTCTATAAGTGCACCTTTTAGGTTATAGTTGATAGACGATATGACGAAACTACGCCGTGTTTTCGTCTCTATGTGGTGGCTATCACAGAGAAGACGGCTGGCATCACTGAGTGGTTTTAACAATTTTTCTCTTGAAAATTCGTTAGATATCAACACGTCGGTTACCTGCGCTAGGGCGGCAAGCGCTGCTGCTATACCTTTTTGTTTATGTAGCAATGAAAAATCTCTTTTTACCAGAGCGTCCGGGAGTGCCGCTTTCGCCTCTGGATTTAAGATTGGCGGTACCAATAGGTCGCAATTGGCAGGAATAAGGTATTCACTTACCAGTTTTTCTTTAGTTTCTTTAGGTAACCCTTTGGCGAGTATTTCTTGCCATCTTGTAGCAACATCTTTGTGGATATTGTTTCCAAAAACAGTTTCAGGTTTGGGTGCATCGCCCAAGAGACTTAGTATAGAATCATCGAGATCTTGTTCGGCTGCTGGTACCGGAACTGTTGGTGCTGTGCATGCCGAGGATGGTCCAGGCTGTGGCGACAAGTCTGCCACTTGAGGAAGTGCAGCTTCTTGGTTCGATGAGTTAGCTGGCGGTGATCGCTCGCAATTTGGTGTCATTGTGCCGGCCCAATCACTTGGCGGTAGGTAAATAGAATCGCATCCTCGTTATATGCGAGGCAGAAATCTTCAGGTATGTATGGGCCTGGAAAAAACCAAGCACCATTTTTAGTAATGAAGGAGAATACCCAGTGTGGTAAGCTCGCAACATCTTGTATTTAACGGTAAAAGCCCAGTGTGGCAGTTACGCATTTAAAATTAACGAATATTGGTAGGTAGGTGGAAAAAATAATCACTATATTTAGCTGTGAAGGAGAATACCCAGTGTGGTAAGCTCGCAACACAATGAAAGTTTTTAACGGTAAAAGCCCAGTACGGCAGTTACGCATTAAACAGAAAACAGCACAGTTTACTTACTTGGTGATCTTTCTGGAGGTTGATCTTTATTTTTTACATTCTTTAACTTTCCTTGTAACTTCTTAATTTTCTTCATTATTTTTTCGTCGTCCATATCTTCATACTTTCGTTTTTTCCCCATCTTCAGAGTTCAGAATAATATATTTTTTACGAGTGACTGTGGACGTGCGAAGGCTACAGCACGGACACGCAGAATGAGCAACAACTCGAAATCGTTGTCGGAAGAAGGGTAGGGATAACAACTACGGTAGTCAATTGAGTGACTTTTTTATCTTTAATTTTAAATTAAAAGGAAAAAGTCATGTAAAATTGCTTTAAAAAATCGTGCAAGGCTGTAGCGTGGCAACGCTACTACACTATGTTATATAAATCGCTAAGAATGAAGCTGGAAACATAATGTTCAGCAGCGAATTCCAGTCTCTAGCTGTTCGCAATGTTCGCATTATAAAAGAGTATAATTAAATTATTTTAGTAATGCGTCACAGTCAAATTTAATCAATTAGCCTACCTAATCCTATTCTACTTCCTCAACTAGGTACCTACACTACCTACTCGTAGGTAAGTAAGTATCCTTAATATTATTATAAATGTGAAAGGAAGGATGTTTGTTACACATTACACACTTTCACTGAAAAACTACTGAACTCGATGAAACTTAACAGTATTATTGTTTAATTGTTTATGCTTTAGAATAATAAAGGCTAATTTAACGACCTGTGTGTGACTAACTAAATAAACTCCACGCGCAGCCGCGGGAAAAGCTAAGCTTAGAATAATATTGTCTACCTACACAGTTATTGTTACTATTTACGTAGTTCGTAACCAAAATGAATTATTATATATTTGCTATTTTTGAACGCATTATCCGCAAATTCAATGGATATAAATACAACAATACAACTTTAGCAACAATATCTAGAATATTAATTCGACGGGGCGGACGTTAACATAGTATATTTAAATAAAAAACCAAGCAAACTATAGAAAAAGTAGTTCCAAGGGTAGTGGCGACCAAGGAGGATCACAGCTTCATAAGGTTGGTATAATAATTATGTTATTATTTAATACATTACCTAAAATTGTCTACAGTTGTAAAATTAGTTCAATGGTACAAGTTATGTAACTTAAAAGATGTCACCCTTTAAAAGCATCGAATAGCATAGTTAGGTACTTGACACTTGAAGATGGCGAAAGAGTGGACTAAAGAGCCCGTGAACCCTAGAACATCCTTATTTTATAAAAATTGAAAGTTTGTCAGCAACGCATAGGTACTCCAACACAGGGAAAGACGTTGGACCATCATGAAGTTTGGACTCCTGGCTTTATACCGCAAAAGCTGATTTTTTTGTAGCATTTGGGCAATAATTAGACGATGTTTCCTCATCAGCCAGAGAGTTTTGACAGTTTCAACCCCGTGCCAAGCATTCATGATGGTTCATTGGGTGGGTCTGGGGTTCACGGGCTCTTAACTCTTCTAATAGAGGCCCTAAGCTAGCATTTGACCGATTGAATATTAAACAAGATTGCTTAATCTTATTAATTGTTAAGGGTATAAAATTAATTCAGAAAAATAAATGGTTCTTTTCTTTTTAGTGGAAACCTCTCCGGTTGGCACCTGTTAAGAAGTCATATAAGTTGTAAGCAGACATGCAGGTGTTCCAGTTTCTTCTAATTTTTGCATTAATTGCTATGTCTTCAGCTACAATTATTGAAAGAAGACCATGCCCACGTGATTCTATAAGATTGGGACCAAACTGTTACAAGTTAGACAAAAACTATATTAATGATGATTATTATGTTAATGATAATTATGATTATTAAATGTATTTTTAAGCTTGAATTATGACTGCATGCACACGCGTAAAATAATATGCCTGAAAATTGGCAAAATATGTAAATGATAAGTTTTTATAAAATGAAATAAACAATACGCCAACTGGCGGAATAAATTCGCAGTTTGGATTATAAATAAACCCAAAAATTGGGTTATTCCGTATTCGACCCACGACAACTCAACCCACTCATTATTTTTTCCTTACTCAACCCAATTTTGTTCCTTACTCTACCCACAACAAATTTTTAATTTTATGTTCCTTATTCACCCCAAAAACATTCCTTTTTTTTTTTTTTTTCGGGGAAAAAATGCATTGAATTGCATACCTATCCTGCGGGGACAGGGTAGGTTATGTGGGGCTCACCAAGTCAGAAGGACAAAGGCATACCCACTAAAAAGACCCCGGTGCTCCGTCATTCGCCTTAAGGGGATTCCGGACAAAGCCTTCACTACCACAGTCCCTCCCGGCGATTGCCCGCCTACACGACGGGCCCTACAGGCCCCCCAGGACGGGGGGCGACGGGAGCAGCATTTTATGTTCCTTATTCACCCCAAAAACATTCCTAGCTCAACCCATTTTAAAACCACTTCAAAAATATAAGATTTTTATGCACGGTCAGAATAAAAATATATTTTTTAGAAATTGAAGCTCAGTTAACTTTTGTGTTAAGATCGTTCTATTAAATAAAACTGCAGGAGTTCTGATACAATAATATTATTATATTTGAAAAACGTTTTTCACAAAAGGACACAAATCAAATAATGACTAATTAAAATCTACTATAAATCCACTATAAATCTACTATAAATCAAACGACTGTGATTTTTTATTAAATCAGTATAACCAAGCTATGGCGTATAATTTTTTCCCCAGACACTTGTTCATGAATGTCCAAAAATATAAATAATACAATGTATTTTATCTTTTTTTTCAAGCGGTATGAGATGACAAAAGAAAAATAATAAAACTATTCACGTGGACAGCTAATCCCGCGGTATAAGTTTTGAGCCTCTTAATTTGTTTATGTATTTACCTTAAAATAAAATAAAATCTTTGATATATTTTAGTTAATCAACATACCTACTCATATCTATCATTTTTTCATGTAGGTGATGGTTTTTTTTTTATTTAATTATAAATAAATGTACATACTAGTACATATTTATTTATCATTATTAAATTTCTGAAAAAACAGTAAACGTTGTTTTGCTATCCATACTTATTTTTGGTATATTTACTTTGGGTTGAGTAAGGAATGCATTTAGGTAGAATAACGAAATTATGTAATGGGTAGAGCTAGGAATACTAATTTAGGATGAGTGAAGAAATGGGTTGAGTTGTCGTGGGTCGAATACGGAATAACCCAAAAAAAAAATGGCCAAGTGCGTGTCGGTCGTGTCACGCGCAGTGTAGAGTTCCGTAGGTCTCCGTCATTACTACAATATATTTCAAAAGCAAGCAATTACTTAATCATCTAAAGTCACTTTTCATATTTTCTTTTAAGGAATTTTTACTGGTTAAGAAATATAATACATGAGTCAAATGACTATTACTCTTAAACTAACTGATGTATCTTAACCGTTATAGTTTTCCTTTAAAGTTCATGAAAAGCAGTATTAACTATTAAGAATTTTTCCAAATTTTTCAAGCCAACAGTTTAGTTTTTAGAGGGGGGGCTACCTACTCGAACAAAAATTGGCACTTTAAACTTTAATAATTTGCAAACAGATCCCAAAATGGAAAAATAGTCTTGGAAACACCGAAGCTATTTTAAAAGACCTATCCAACGATACCCCACACGAGGGGTAGAAGATGAAAAAAAAAATTCATCCCCACTTTTCATGTTGGACTTGTCGCCGAGGCAATGTTATCCGTGATAGTATAATTTATTTATATTTTAATATTATTATGTTTCTTTTACACCTTCATAAAGAGAAAAAGAGAGACATACAGACTGTCACCACTTGACTGTCACGGTGGCAAATAAATGTCACCCGTGTCGTGCACGATCGCCCTTATTTGGGTATCTACCTACTACCACAGAATAATAATAAGTACTACTGCTACTACCTACCTTTTTATGTTTGTAACCTACGTAACTAAATTGTTTTCTTGTTCTTGCAGGTATGTCCTTATACCTACTTTTTACTTACTCTTGAAATACATTTTGTATTTGTTTTGTACTTGTAGGTAGGTAGGTAGCCGGTAGGTACATGATGTTTTTTTTCTTCAATAAAGTTGTAGTTGACTAACCAAACAAGTACTGTCTCTTTAAGTAGGTGGGTATGCAGTCAAGGATGGAAAAAGGAAAATAATTAATTAATTAACTATGTCATGTCAAGTTATTTATTTATTACAAATACACAATACATTACAAATACTCAAAACATTACAAAAATCAATGTGATGCTACTACAAAACTTAAGTAGTTCATATTCATATTCGATATTAATTATAGAAAAATTATTTATCTATTTGTGTATGTTACATAGATAGATACATACTTTTCTAGTTTAATTACGCTAAATTGTTGGTTATCTACTTGACAAATACTCGTAACAACAAAATAACTTTAATAATTTTGAATCCCTAAATTATTCATCTTTAAAACCCCATTCCCATGCTCCGTCTGGCCAGTGTGGAGAGCTCAGTGTACTTACCATGAGTTTACGTTAGGTGTGCTCGATAGCGCGTACGTCAAAAATCTCTATGAAGATATTGTTTCTTGAAAGTAGCCGCTAGGGGCGCTGCACAATATGTCATACAATTAATGTAATTTTTTTACGCTGTCGCTAGCGAGCACACCTAACGTAAACTTATGGTAAGCACACTGATCATAGAAGGGAAGTGGAGAGTGTAAGCCAAATTCTCCATTTTGCTTCATGGTAAGTACTAAATTAGAAACTAGGTACCTAGTCTAGGTACTCCATTAAAACGTCCTACTGCAATGGAGACTTTTTGACCTGATGATGACCATCATAATGCATCTATACTTCTATACTAATATTATAATATAATATAGTGTATAAGTTCCCTAACATTGCTAAAAGAAATGCTGTGTATAGGTACCTGTAATTGAGGTCATATACGCATCATGTGTTAAACCATGTTAAAATGTATGAACTGTATTATGTACTATGTGACTTTGTTGGTGTACCTAATAAATAAATAAATTATAAATGCGAAAGAAACTGTCTGTCTGTCTGTCTCGCTTTCACGCCTAAACCACTGAACCGATTTTGATTAAATTTGGCATAGAGATAGTTTGAGTCCCGGGAAAGGACAAAGGATAGTTTTTATCCCGGTTTTTAAAAGGACGAGCGCGATAAAGTTTTTCTGTGACAGACAAAATTCCACGCGGGCGAAGCCGCGGGCGGAAAGCTAGTAGTTACTGTATGAAAGAAGATTATGCCGTATTAGGTTGTATAACATTATGATGTGTCGTGTCGTGTCGCTTCTGACGTGTTCGATCCAATCCCACACAGACTGCGGCCTTATTAGGCGATGCGTTCTTTCATGATCAATCTACTGATTGTATTAGTATTTGCAAAGGGGAGGCGCTTTCATTTACAATTTGAATAATTACTTTGTTTGTCATTTACATTTTTATTTATTAATCATCATCATCATTTTAGCCATAGGACGTCCACTGCTGAAAATAGGCCTCCCACACCCCCAATGATTTCCATGTTGCCCGGTTGGTATAATATATCAGACATAAATTATGTCTCAGGTATATGTATAGCGGCCCGCGTCCAGCGACTTCCTGCTATCTTTATGATGTCGTCGGGTAGAATCTTATATTAATATCCAATTCAGGCATCATAGCTAAAGGAGAAGGCACAGCATAATACTCTAGCAAATTGAGTTCTTAGAATAACAACGTTAGTTTTCCTGTTTTCCATCATCATCATCATCATTTCAGCCATAGGACATCCACCGCTGAACTAGGCCTCCCCCAATGACTTCCATGTTGACCGGTTGGTAGCGGCCTGCGTCCAGCGCCTTCCTGTGCTACCTTTATGATGTCGTCGAGTACAATCGCTATCGCAATTAGGGTTGCCAGGCGTCCGGCTTTAGCCGGACATGTTTGGCTTTTTACGGCCAAATATGTCCGGCCTGTCCGGCTTTTGTTAGGCTTTTTATTTGGTTAGGCGAAAGTCAAGCCACAGAATCATATGAAGCGCACACATGTCCGGCTTTTAGGGTAAAATGTCCGGCCAAATGAAACACAAAGTCTGGCTTTTGTGATTTTGGACCTGGCAACCCTAATCGCAATCACAACTCGGCCGTCCGCGAGATCGTACGCGTGGATCCCGTTTTACCCCCTTATGGGTGGAGTTTCGTAAAATCCTTATTTAGCGTATGCCTACGTCATAACATCTACCTGCATGCCAAATTTCAGCGCGATCCGTCCAGTGGTTTGGGCTGTGCGTTGATAGATCACTATGTCAGTCAGTCATCACCTTTTATTATTTAAATTAATTATAATTATTGTGTATTAAAATCTATAATAAAATACCCAAAGAATTTAGGACATTAAACATTTGTAATTTTAAGAAACATTTGAGTAAATGGTTGCTATCACTGACACTTTACGATTTAAAAGAGTTCTTTGACTTGCTGTAGTTTTGTTCTTCTTTAGAATCGTCGCTAATATTGTGGTGTTTCTAATTTAACTTTTGCATGCTAATAATTTTAGCTAAACATGTATAGTTTTCACTGTCTGTACCTAACATCTTTATATACCATGTTTAATTGCAAATAAATGATTATGATTATTTATTTAAATTTAGATTTAGTAAAGGTAAATTCGCACTAGCTAGCTACGTTGCGACAAGTTCAACAGGCGTAGAAAGGAAAAGGTGTACAACAGATACAGAACAGATTAATCATGAAAAATAAATCCCACAACGTATCACAGATTGTAGAAACTAAATTAGTTTATTGGTAGTGAGTGGTGTCACGTCTATTGCTCTTAGCGCAGATTGTTTATTGATTTCAGTTCTTCATTCGGTCATATTATTATGTCTCGAGGAGTTCCACGGAAGGTACAGACAACAGCACAAGCCAAAACTGTGACATCTTATAGAGTGGTGATAAATGCTATTTTGCCCCAAAAATTTACAGTCTGATGTATGCTGTACCTAGTTGTATAATTAATCTGTACATGTCTGGGTCCGCAGACCGCACCGTATCGATCGGCCGCACCCGATGCGGGAAACTAACTTTAAACACGTGGATGCTAACATAAGGGTTTTGGAATAACATTAGATAAAAGTCTGACTAAAAAATGGTAACAAACCTAAACTGAAGCAGGAAAGAAATCCTCTCCTAATAAACGTTAATATTATCAGGTACTGGACAAGATAATACATTTTCAAATAGGAATCCATTTTATGGTCTTTTGAAGTTTGAACCCCGCGAACTACAGTTTTGTAGATCTCTACAAAAAGGTTAAGAAACACTGCCCTAATGGTTCATAGGACATGTGTGTATAATTAATAATAATACATAATATTCATTATTGTAATGAAAGTAAACTGCAATAATTTTTTTTTGGCAATCTTGAATGACCACGCATATCTACCAAAACTAGCCGCAAAGTCCAAATTTATTACATTTGCTCACACAATCCCTAATGTAATAATTTACAGTTGCTTTTCAGTCCAGCCCGAGGGTGTGTCATCTCTGAGTCACCGAATGTCGTCACCCCAGGGGTGTGCTAGGGGGTGACTGTTGTGTGTATTTTTGAGATGAGAGTTAGTCATCAAAATTAAAATAGCGGCGATCACAACAGATCGATAACGGTCGCAGTGATACTAGGACTTTCATCATCATCATCATCATTTCAGCCATAGGACGTCCACTGCTGAACATAGGCTTCCCCTAGATGCTTTTCACGTTGATCGATTGGTAGCGGCCTACGTCCAACGCTTCCCTGCTACCTTTACGATGCCTTTACTAGGACTTTACTGAACTAGAATAGCCGCTCAGCACAAATAAAATAAAAAAATAGTCATCAAAAAATATTAGGGGTAGTTATACCTATTTAGGTAGAGGTACACTGGCCACGTAGCTTGCGTCCATGAAAATGTGTACTGGCGATCATCGAAAACATACGCTAGTTATTAGCATGTTACATGGTAACTACAACGGAATTAGTGTTTTTTTAACCCTCAACGAGTAAACTCTTGGCCTGCATCTCACCTGATGGAAAGTAACAGTCAACTCAAGCCGAAGGTGGAAGCGACACCCGGAATCATAAACTACAGAGGCTATCTCACCTCCAACTGCCGGAGCACAATAATACTGTTATAACATTGTTTTTATTTTGACAGACTTAGTTAAAATGGTGGAGCTAGCCTTCTCTTCACTGGGAATTGAACCCAAAACCCTTGGGTCTAAAGCAGGTGGTTTATACACTAGACCACAAAAGGTGGTTAAAGGATGAAATATGATCATTAATTCGTACTTTCGTACCTTACAAAATGCATTAGCATAATAACCAAATGCATAATTTTTATTCCGCAAACCATAATGTTGTAAGAATTTTGTTTTAACTACATTTCTGATAGAAGTTTGAACACGAACATGCGTTGACCTCGCGCTAAAGAATTTTCAATTAATTACTTTTTTATGACTTTTTGGCTTCTATTAGTCTGGACATGAAACCCTGCATGACAATGTGTTAATTTCTACTTTTCTGATCTAGATTTAATTTTATAACATTCTGTCTGAACGCTCCTCAGGCGACTGGTTCATCATGCAATGTTCCAGTGACATTTCTAATCAGTCAACTGACCCTGCGAACTTATATTACCCCTATGTTCACCAGAAATGTAGGATTCTGATGGTGAAAGAATTTTTCAAATCGTTTCAGTAGTTTTGGAGTCACACAGAAATCAAATCTTTTCTTTATAAATTGGTATAGTTTGAAGCTAGTGCAATATCCTGTAAGTCGTTTTCTCTGTTACGTATTATCATATATGTATAGGTCTGTTCATGGCAAAATTACTAATATTAAGTGGTAGCCCTGCATGACGTCATCTCCCGCGGGTAGCACGCCAGACAGGGGTTCGCCGACATGGGGTTGGACGCGACACGCCCCAGCAAGGTGTGCAGCCGAAATGGGTTCAAATTTGCTAATGGCCTTAGTAGGTAGAGGTATGTAACTTAATCCACTTACTTAAATGAAATTACTATTTAAGGCCTATATTCAGCAGTGGACGTCCTATGGCTGAGATGATGATGATTAGGTTTTTTGAGTGATAATAATCACTCAATAAGAAGTTAACATTTTTTAAGGCATTTTTTTACTTTATGGTCACACAGAGTCCTAAAAAAATACTTTTTTTTTCTTCTTTATGGCTCTCGCGGATTACGTTTAGCCAAGAAAGGGTTTTCGACAAAAGAAAATTACTTGAGACTGGCTAAATCTGCAACAGACCGCACCCGCATCCGCATCTGCACGAAGAAGAAATTAAAAAAAAATAAGTAGGGGGTAGAGGCACACGTTGTGTGGGTAGTTGGTAGATGTGAAGATGTTAAACAAAATTAATCAACTACCTACACCTTCATTTTCAGCATTAGTTGGTTTGATTTGAGGCTAGGCATTTTCAAATTCATAATTTTTTGTTTAATCTAATAAGGTTAACTGCCTGATAGAGTTATGGAATCTAAAGAAAGTTTTGATTAATTTACAGGTAAGAGTAAAACGAAGTTAGTGTCCCAAAACATACGAGTAATAGTATCATGTCAGTAACTAACCTAAAAATTCTACTGAATTACAGAACTTACGAAGTCATGAATATTTAAGCAACGATCAATAAATTATTTGACCCTGTTGGGAATCGACACTTCTTCCCTCCGGCAATCGTGTTCAGGTACGTATTATATTATGTCATCTCTCAATCATAATGTCATTGAACAACTTTTACTGCACCGGCGCGTTGCGTAGGCGGGCCGGTCGGTGACTCACCGGTCGCAGGTTCGAAGCCGCTTCAAGGCAAACTGACTTGTAGTTGTTGTGAATTTTGATGAGTATACTGTGATGTTGGTTATAAACAAATAAGTACTATAAAATAAACCTCAATTTATGTCATGGTTGCTAGCAATTGTTATTATATGAATAATATTGTTCTTTACAATGTGATGATGACTAAGTTCATTTTAATTAAACATTTTCCTATTAAGACATAATTTAAGTAGGTACTGTAACTGTTTACCTCATGTTCTGATGATCTTTGACGATTTGTAAGATTAAATTCCATTTTTTTTTCAACATTTAGCCATAGAATTCGCACTTAAGTAACTATTAAGTCATAAACAGTAGCCAGTACGTATTGGGGAACTCTATGTTCAGACTTCAGATCATAGAACATAGAAATTTCTATGTTCTGTGGTTCTGATAGTGCTGAGCAGTGCCACGCCTATTCCTTCAACCTACCTGAAATGATGATGATAAAAGTATGAACTTTTTTTTATTAAATTCATTGAGTAGAAGTTAAGCACGTTCAAGCTGGAAAACTCAATAAATTGGTGTCTAATCATTTGAATTTTAACTGCTCTGGAGCACTTTTTTAACTTCTTTTGGAGTAATTGGGTAAAAATGGCCTTAATGCCTAAGGGGGACAAAGGATTATCTGAACCACTTTAAGGATGGATTAAGTAAATAATAGACACTAAATATTATATTATATTGATTACTTCATTGCGGTTGTGACTTGTGGGGCGTAGGTAGCTGTATGTAGGCCTCCGAACATCTGCTATTTGTTATGACAATGGACACGTCATTATTCGAGGAAGGCGCTATGTTTACTATATTAGGCTGTGGAGGATAATAATAAGTTATTGGTTTTCAATTTGGTTATAATTAGGACATTATTTGGTGTTTACTGAAAAATTTAGGCTAAAATTGTAGAGTTCGAGTGATTCTGCATTAAGTAGAATTTGAATAATTTGTGCCAAGGTCAAGTAGAGTCCAATATTAAAGTTTTAAGATTTTTTGCTTTTGAGTAAAATTAAGTATTATTAACGTACCTACTTACCTAGTTTGCGATGGGATCAAAATATTGCGTTCATCGTTACTTCTTAGTTATTCTGTATCGTTCGTTCGTTACTGACTTAGGAATTTTTGGTTTAAAAGTATTAAATTTTATTGGTAGGTACTTACTTATGTTCATTATTTCCATTTAAACAATATTATTTCGTAGAATAATTCCCGCAATTCAATTTTCCCTGTGTGGCTTGCCAAATTGCAAAGCCATTACACTCCAGGACAAAAAACCGGGAACAGTTTATAAAATATTCGCTGGCGCTGCCAAATTGTTCCGCAGTGATTTTCGATGCAGGCTGCTTGCTGTTATACAGCCTTTCAAGTCTGGCTTTTTATTTACCTGTTCTACTAGTCAAAAATCTTAATAATGAAGTCTGTATTTTACCCTATATTTTCAAATTTTTCCTGCATCATTACTATTTTAGGTAATTTAAGTATCATTAATTTAGTGTCTTTTGTATCTTTTTCTTTTTACAAGCTTTATATTGACTTCACTTGTTAGTATGTGTGGGACAAATCTTGCAACTGAATTTAAGACCAGTTCTCCTACACCGATTGAGCTGAAATTTGGTATACTTATGTAAGTACGATGACAATGCAATATTATGGTACCATTGAGCTGGTCTGATGATGGAGTCAGGAGGTGGCCATAGGAACTCCTAAACGAATCGACGGAATCGCATCGAATTTGGGTTCGTTGGATTTGGCTTTTTGAGCACTTTAGTGCTAAATGATGTTCAGGATCCTGAGATTGATAAACAACTAAAAAGTGTAAAATAAAATTATAATTAAAAAATAACTTTTTTTAAAACAAGCTTTATTCTGAAATGCAGTTGTACTAAAACGGAAAAAATAATTGTACGCAAGGTTCAAATAATTTCGAAAGCTTGTAGCGCAAACAGAAGAAAAGAGGAATAAATTCCATGCGCGATACAAGCTTTCGAAATTATTTGAACCTTGCGTACAATTATTTTTTCCGTTTTAGTACAACTGCATTTCAGAATAAAGCTTGTTTTAAAAAAAGTTATTTTTTAATTATAATTTTTCTCTCTGATTGTTTGATGAAGCTTTTTGATCACCTTGAACTTTGTTTCTTTTGGTATTGAATAAGTAACCTTTTTAGTAAACGTATTTTGATACCATGTAACCTACTTGGGGTTAGGACCTTTTACCAAATTCCTAATCCCATTTAGGCTCTCAATCCAATGGTGTTTGTTTTGTTAAACATAACCCTAAAATAGTGGCTTCAAAATTTAGAGCCATTTTTGAGTTTCTTTAAAATATCAATATTTAAGAGCGTTTACGCCGTTTGGCGCAAAAACAGTACTTTTTCAACTCGTTACAATCATTAACCAGTAATACTACAAATATGTTATAGGCATAAATAGTTAGGCAATTTCGTCGTCTAAATAGTTAATTGAGAAAATATTGCGATTAGTTTAGTATTTAAGAATTCTATCAAGATAAGTCCACACAGGTTTTGTAAATTTCCACTTTAGCGTCAGTTTACAAGCTGAAATTTTTATAAAAATACTGTGAAAACGATTTAACAAACATTTATATCCTATAGCATAGATCCTTGGGCAAATAGTTATCTGAGAAATTTTTTAGATTTAAGCATTTTACAATAAGAAATAACAAATTAAAAGAACGTGAAATACCCAAAAATCAAAGTGATTTTTTCACCAATATTCTTCCTTTATTCAACATAAAAATAGCTTAATATAATAAAACAACATCTTCTTTAAAATATTTACTTTGAAACGATATTTAATTCATTGTTATTGTTTTGCTATAAACATTTGAAAACTATTAAAAAACGCCGCGCGCGAATCATTTCCAATGATGCCCCTTGAAACGCCGCGCTTCGCGTAAACGCTCTTAAAATATGCTAAAATTCAGCTAAATGTGCAATGCTCAATTAAACTTAAAACACCTATGTATGTACCACATTTATTACAAATAAATATATTCTATTCTATTCTATTCAATAACTCGGTCTAGCTACACCCAGGGCAGTAAATCCAGGTACCGGGTCATAGCGGTCGATGCCCCGCGGATCAATACAGCCTACAGCCTGGATGCGGGCGGGTGGCACTAACTGCTGTTGAGAGGGGTTTAGTTAATCGTTGCTTAAGCTAGGTCACGAAAATCAATTGATTTTTGAGTAGCCCTGCTAATGCCCTGCCTTTGTGGTTCAGGACTAAGTAGCGATAAGGGTAACAGTGGACTATTAAAACTAGTGGAGTATTTTGAGATGAAAAAAATATAATATTTTATTAGTCTTTGCTAAAGACCTGGCAATCAACAATCGAAGGATATTAGTTCGGTTAGCTTGTATTGCTGACAATTTAGTCGCAATACACGAATATGAAGCGAATGTAATTAGGGTAAAAGATTTAATAATCGACACAGAATATTTTGAGGTCTTCGTAGAAATTGTCATTGAGTTGTCGAATATTTTGAAAGAAGGCTATACGAGTACGTCGACGATTACAACTTGTAATTTACAAGTGAGAGGAACCAGAATGATCAGGCTAATACGATGCAATTGTCCAAACGGTTTGAGAATGGGACGTTTATTACAGAATAGAGTTCTGCTGATAACGCATACTGTTCAATAGGCAATTGATTTTTTGAGCTTTCGCTAATACCCTGTTCAGTGATGATAAGAACCCCTCCCTGTTAATCGACAGTTAAACCCGCATCAGCTCCATCGGTTCATCCGGCCCCAGCAAACCTAACTACCGCATCTCAGTCTAGCTTTCAGGGCGTGGCGCAGCTTCCAGCCTTCCATTTTTGCTGCTAGAGCGAGACGGAGAACCATCCGCATAAGGCTGCCTCGCTCGCTCAAGCACTAGGTTACAGAGGAAGTCTGGGTTGCGTTGCCATGGCGACCTGTGGGTGGCGGGAGTGGGAGTATTGATGAGTTTGTGATATACTTGAAATTACGTAACGCTGAATATGGGTACTTAGGCAAGTAGGCAGATAATGTATACGTTTTATAATCTCGAAATAAAATAATAAGTTCATTTCAGAAAGCTACATGACTGAAGAAAAGGGCGTGTACCTATTATATAACTTAGCTATTTTATTGTTATTTTTTTAATAATATAAGACTGTCAAACGTGTGCTCGTTTTCAGAGCTGCTTGAATATTGAGTCAGCGTTGCACAATATGTTTTTTTTATCCCTAGTGTGTATTAGGCTTTACTCATTATCACATAACCCACCCACCACTTGCAAATTGCAGAGGCAAATTAAAATTATCTCATTTTCCCATCTAAAGTATCAATCTTGTTCAATCCCGCTACTTAATCCAGCGAGATTTATTATCTGTCCCTGACATGACGGACCAAAAGAGCTCCCTTGATGGCCCAGATAACTTTGAGGACGTATATTGAGACAGATTGTTCGTAAAGTGACTTTTATGTTCAAAGACCAATTTCTTATTCCGCCTAGACATTATCCACTCAATATTTTTACTAATACAGTTCATATTCGCTTGGAGATTTCTAGTTATACTAGGAACTAACACTTTTGACACGCCTACGCGTTTGGACACCATTATTGCTTGTACCCACACTGATTGTTTAATTGGCCTTTTCATGGCCTTTTTGCCGGGAAATTGGTCAATTCAAATGTCTGATGGACTGGCTAAATTAGGGATTTAGATTGGAAAGAATGACGCTAGATGGGATCTTTAAATTAATTAAACATTTAAAAACAGATACATTTTGTGTTGTGGTTGTAGAGTTCTTGAGCAGCAAGCCATTCTGAATCTTATTAAGTCTATTTTCGAGAAAAATGACTAAGTAATAAAGAAATTGCGGATTTAATGTTTCAAGATTCGAGTAGAAGTCAAGTTTCTTTCTATTCATGTTAATAATTTAAACTACCTTAATGCGGGACTAACAATAAAGTCATCAATCGAGTAAGTTTTAATTTTATTAAAATTAACATGCTCGTATGGGTAGGTACGAATGGTTCTGAAGTGCCTGTCTGGGGACTTTCTCTGTCATAAGAGATTTAACTACCTCTCTCAACTCATAAAAGTCTACAGACAGACAGACGTCTTTGGTGGGCAGCATTATTATTATGGAACTAGGGACAGAGTTGATTTTCTTTTAAAGACCAAAATAAGCGAATTTCATTGCGTCATTTTAGTTTTTCCTTCCCGCTTGCAGACAACGGCATTTTTCACTGAAACACCCATTTCAATGAAATCCAGTGGCAAACGCAAATCAAAATGCCTTTTAATCCAATCCTGCAAGGTCGTACAGGATACTTCCGAAATAAAAGTGGCAATATTTCATCCGATTGTCTATGCGCAATGGCGCGCGGCGCCGGCCAGAGACAAAACGTTTTTATTTTTATACGGCATTGCATCATGCGGCTAAGGAACATTTTATGTCGCTACCTAGATTCAGAGGAAAGACGTTCGATAAAAAAGAGTGATAATAAATTAAAAGGTTAAACTAAAGCACAAAAGCAAATCGAATATGAAAACAAGAAGTTGCATAAACACCAGTAATAGTAGCCGCCTAGCAACAATAAAAATAACGACGAGTTAATTTGTAAGTATAGGACTTACTTTACTACCTACCCTACATTTTCCCAATTTCGGTCTTAAAACTTTTTACTTCATAAAAGCCACACAAGGTGCCTTAACAGAAAAGACAGCTAGCCTGTAGCTACCAATTATTCTGAAGTGCAATTTATTTGTTTTCGAGATAGTGAGGTTGGTGTAAGACATATTTTATCCTCATTTATCTGTAATTTTCTAAGCTTCAAAAGAGTGCACACGAATTCAAAGAGTGTCGTATACCTCCCAAATTTAGTTCCGCGTCCCGCACTAATTAGATAAGTGCACGTCGCTTCGTTCCTCAATTTGTGCCTATTCCTGGCCTATCTGTTTTCTGTTTACTTTGAAGATGAGGTTTTGAGTTTCTTCTTTAAATTAGCACCTTTATTTAATACACACTTCATTAGTAACTTTCCGCTATGGCCACTTTAATCAGGATTTTTTTTTCTTGAATTGGAAATCAGTTTCTTTGTCCAGCAGTGGACGTCATTTGGCTGATGAAACAAACAAACAACCAACACTTTCTTATGTTGTGCTTTTTCACTGCTACTGGCCCACATTGTAGCAAGCTTAAAAAGCTTCGGGTTATTCAAATACAATTTAATTGTCTCTACATTGTTTAATATTGAAATGTGTCCATAATAGTGGCCAACTGTGCCAACCAAATTATTTCCAATTCAATTGAATTCTTATTTGAAAACCCCATTTGTGTGACCTACTTCTTTATCGGAAGCAATTCTTATTCCTTTCATGTCAGCGACATACGACGAAAGAAATATTGCCCGAACGAAAACAAATCATAAATAAACATCCAAAATTGCCCTGAAACTTGATAATCTGCCCTAAACACGCCAAAACACTGGCATTCGACATCCACCCTTCTTGCTAAAACAATAACGCTAAGCTTTTATAAGTACAACAATGGTTTATTATTGAGTTGCGTATCGCGTGATCCTTGGATTATTAGCCTTTATTCTTATTGAATACAAAATCTGATAATAATGGAATAAAGATTTGGTTATATATGGTTTATGTCGTAAAAGCAAATAAGTAAGTATTGTGCGTAAAGTTGAAGAAATTAAACTGGTAAGTGATACCGATTACCGACTGCCCACGATCCCGCCCACATTTTTTGAAACGTGTCCTGCTACGTGGGTTTTTGAAATGTGAATGGGAACATGAATTTTAAGACCCAAAAGTCAGAATAAATTTCATATTTTCAGCCTTGAATATAACTAATGGGTAAGTATTGCAATTTGCAATACTTACCCATTAGTTATATTGTAAATTACAGGAGAATGAAATTGCAAAGTTGTGTAAAATTTGTAGGTAAGGTAAACAAGTGAATACGGAATATAATAACACCTTATTAACAAGAGCTTTTAGATAACATTTTGTGTAGTATAAAGGACAAATTAAATTTAGAAATATTGTTTTCATTCTAAAGCTCTCCGAAGCTGCGGCTCTGTCCAACAACTATCCGACATGTTTGTAATTTCGCGGCGTAGGCCTTCTAGCGCCATCTATAGGATTCCAAGACAAAACTCCTTCATAAGTTTTGCAAACCGGCCAGTCTCACAAAAGCAAGCGTCTATCGTCGCGTATCAATACGGTGACAAAAAACACTTTCCGACCATGACCGAACGAACAGAACAAAGAATATGTATAAAATTCTGTTACAAACTCGAAAAAACGTGTGCCGAAACAATCGAAATGCTACAAAAGGCGTTCGGGGAGGAATGCATGGGGAAAACCCAGATAAAAGAATGGTACAAGCGCTTCAAAAATGGCCGAACATCTGTCGAGAGCGCTGCCCGTTCCGGCCGGCCCTCTAAATCGGCTGAAAACGTCAAGCGTGTGCGATTAAAAATGAAGGAAAACCGCAATTTAACTATTAGAGAGCTGGCAAATGAGCTGAGCATCCCGAAAAGCACCGTTTCAGAAATATTGAACAAAAAGAAAATTCCCCACTCTACCAGAAGGACGAAAAGGAAGAAAACTGAGAAAAACAAACAACAAGCCCCTAAAATCGTTCCCGAGAGTAGCAACACTGATGCAGGCTTTCCAAATACGGAAGCGGAAATGGCCAGTGTTGCTAGCCATCAAAGTACAATGCAAGAAGTTATTCATCAAAACCCGCTACACAATCCGACAGATCTGTATTATAATTACCAGAATCAAAATATAATATTATAAAAAAAAAACTAATATCATTTTCATTATCCTGCGCTGCGTCTCTACCCGTGCATACTACTTTCTTTATAGCCTTGTTTGTGTTTTACGCCACAGAGCACGCCACGAAGGTCGACTGGTAGAAACTGAGTAAAGCCTTCTATTTTACATTCGTGAGATTTATTTCATGAAATGTAGCGAAGTAAATTACACGCAAAAAATAGATATGTAGGGTACGATAGCAAATGATCACAAAATTGAATTTCTCACGAATCTTACCGAGAGACCCAAGCAAGGCACATTTACAAACATGAAGACATAAAAATAGTTGTTGCCTACATTATTTAGTTGATGAGACATTACAGTTGGTTGACATGGGAAAACCTGCAGCTGTTTCATTTATAATTTACAAAAGCGATTTATTCTTCTTCACGACCTTAGATTAATAAAACCTATATAATAATCTAAGTTCACGACATAAAATGGCGCCTGGCGACCTTGAAGAAACTAAACTCATTTATCAAATATTTCGTGACGGTTTGAGCGACACAATTTCATTTCAGCACCTACTCGTATATTATTATACATCTGAATCGATCTAAGCTGGATATTTAACTACCAAGCATTTTTATTTTAAATGTGTATCAGTCTCATCAAAATCCGTCCAGTAGTTTTTGCGTGAAAGAGTACAACACATTTGTCACCAACACCAATCTCTTCACGTTTATAATATCAGTAAGATAAAATTTAAGTTGCGATGGAAATAGTATTCGAAATAAGCCTGAATGCTGGCTATAACTATTATAAGCTGTAATAAATAATTCTGTCTACTTTTTCCACTACCTATTTACAAAATCTATCATAGTTATTTAATTTTTAGCGTATCTCAAACTTTTTCAAGTTATTTATTTTAAAATCTATCATATTGCTTTTACTACGTCAACTCAACCCAGTAGGCCTAGGATGCGCGACGCGATAAGCGTTTATCACGTCATTTTATTGATTTTACGCGATAAGCCTGAGATACATTTGTCGTCAATCGATAAGATTTTATCACGGCGAGCATCCTAGCCCGTCAGGTCAGGCAACAATTTCAAATAAAAGACATAAATAAATCAAAATAAAGTTTATTGGCAGCTGTGCCTACGCGTCGGCGATGGTGACCTCCACCTCTACTCCAGGCTCGATGTTAATAGACGTGATCTGCTTCACGATCTCAGAAGGAGAGTGCAGGTCGATGACCCTCTTGTGGATCCTCATTTGGAACCTGTCCCAGGTCTTGGAACCCTCACCGCAAGGCGTTTTGCGGGTGGTGATGCGGAGGATCTTGGTCGGCATGCGGACGGGTCCCTGGAATAAAAATAGAGCAGACATTAGTGTTGGAAAACTTATTTTAGCACAGAAACATAAGAGTAACAGTAATTTGAATACAGAAATATCAATTCACAGAACCACATGGTTGAGATGAAAATTATTTTAAACTAGCTTTTGCCCACGGCTTCACCCGCGTGAAATTTCATTTGTCACAGATCGTCATAAATTATAGCCTATATGTTATTCTGGATTATAAACAATATTACTGTAAAGTTTCATCAAAATCCGTTCAGTAATTTTTGCGTGAAAGAGTAACAAACATCCAAACTTTCACATTTATAATATTAGTAGGATACATAACTTGAAAAAATCTAATTTGTTAAGGTGGGAAATTGAGAAACAAACCTTTAAATATAGGTTGAGATGCAACTCAAACGTTAGAAAACTTTCAACTTTAGTTGTTTAAACAAATTTAAAATAAGGTAAGCAATAGTTGTCATGGTTTTATTGTAACTCTTCTATGAGCAGAGTCAGTCATGGAAGACAAACACTGCACTTTGAAGAGTATTGATGTCGCGCTGGTTTGTGAACACTATGGCACAGAACACATAGTGTCTTCATCTGGGCGCTATATGCCTAACTACAGAGTAGTATTCAGGAATGTCTTTGTATGAGGACATGTACAGATGACAAAACATCAAAGATTGTTGCATCTTAGATAGGTAGTTGATACAAATACCATTTAGCAGCAAAAACATCTGTCTGATGTTGTGGTCAACTGAAGGTTATTAGGTTTGGACTTTAACATGGAAAGTTCCTTCCTTTATATCTATCAAAGACTAATCTAACTAATCCTCTAATACAAATGTTGAGTAACTCTAAGGTTATTTATGTCATTAAACAGTAGTAATGAATAAGGAACTAATAGGTTCATATTTTTGTAATATTCACCTTAACACGCAGCTTCTGTTTCTTGGCTCCGTTGATGAGGTCAGCGCAGACCTTCTCCAGTGAACGCACGTTGCGGGACGTGAGCGTGATACGGATGCGGTGGATGGGGGAGACTTCAGCCTGGGGCTTCTCGATGTCCTTGCCTGCTACGACGGCGGCTGCCTGGAATTACATAGATATTAATATTAATTATTGTTTGCTATTGACAGAAGTATTGTAGAGTCTGTGGCTATTAGACTGGTAGTTTGCGGTTGCTACAAAATATTGTGGTTTCAAGTTAGGTATGTGGTATTTATTACTAAGTTGTTATCATCTCTCTAGGATGGATACATAGCGTTTTGTTTAAATCCAATGGTATTAAACTCATTGAAAGTCCACTTAAGGGACACATTAGGTGTTATATTAAAAGCGTACAAAGCCTCCAGTTCACTTGCTAAAGAAGGAATCGAGCATAAAATGTATTAGAGGCGGGAATAGGCGAACCACGGATTTATCATAATAATACCTTTATGGTTAACTAAAGGCATGAGAATAGAATATAATTAATGATTTTAATTAGACAATAACTATTGAAAGAGATAATAAATAGAAGTTTTGGACCACACGTGTGTGAAGCTAACCTCAAAATTTCAATGAATCACAACTCCGCCAAAAACATAATAAATGTAGAAATTCATATTTCTGTCGATAAAATTGGATTTACTTACCATGTTGATGCGATTTCCCGGTCGAGATAAACAACTTTACGACTAAAAATTGCTCAGCGCTGAACCGGAGAACAGCTTGCTTGACAAATGTCACGAAAAGAAGAGAGAATTCATACCATAGACAAAAATAAATAAATGAAAAAACTGAAGTTGTAATTACTCTTTTATGCTCTTTGGTTGTAATGTAATCACTAACGCCACCTACAACTCCTACAAGCTTAGGATTCCGTGGCGGGTAGTTGAACCGATAGGACGGAAAACATGGTCGATCTGTTTTAATTTATTATTTAATGGACTTTAGTAAACAAATCTGGTGTTATTTTATGTTCTAAAGTGCAGTGAAGTGATAAATTTATAAAAACATTGAAACACTTTGAATTGTAGCGCGAATCGAGTGTCAAGCGAGTTCACAGCGAGTTGTTGTGGGATCAAATCGCTTTGGACCCAACGCGATGGGCGTCTTGAAACCTGGCTACGTGAGTACTTTTTGTTTCCATTGAATACAAAAAAACGATAGAACTAAAACACCTAGGTTCTCTTGTTCGTGTTAAACATCAATTTCCACGTGATATTGGCATAAATAAACGACTTGCCCACGAAGGCGAGCTCACTCACTCACTCGCTTTCGTGATTTGCAAGAAGTTATACTCGTAATAATATTATACTGTCTGAGCATTCGCTTCCACCTTCGGCCTGATCATCAGGTGAGATACAGGCCAAGAGCTTCCTTTGTATAATAGATAAAAAAAACTAGTTAATTACTTGAATGTGTTGTTAGTGTTCTTTATTCATTACATCTATGTGAATAGTTAATGAAAATCACTTGAACGGTAGGTATCATTTAAATTTAATAATAATATAAATAAAGGTACTAAAATTAAAATAAAACATTATTTTAACGACGGGGCCTGTAGTGTTGGTACATCATAGCTAGATTAACATAATCACATTATCACCCTCAATTACACATAATTCAGATAAAGCTGTTTAGATGTTTCTGGCTTACTGCGGGCAAAATGATGTATGTAATTTAAATCAGACGTTGTTCAGCATTAAATTCTTCACTTGCTTGTCAAACTTCCTGAAAATAAAGATGAATAAAATTAAAATTATCAATGAAGAATTAATCTTATCTTGGACAGCTTACATTCATACGGGTGTACTAAAGAACACAAGTTTTAATAGGTGTACAAATCATTATTTTATAGGAAAGAGTTCTTTTATTAGTAGCAAATTTGTTTAGAAGCATACTTCACTTTACCTACTCATATTTTTACTTACTGGGAAGAGATGGGGTCGCCTGGCAGATGGAAAGGATTACAAATGGCGTCGGCATACAACGCGTGCAGTCGTCTCAGTGCTGTGCGGACTTCTGCGTCGCGGATATTGCTGCCGCTGGGTGACGTAGAGCTCGTTACAAGCACCAGCTTGATGCGCGTGTTGGTCACATAGCCATAACTGTAATGGTTTTGAGCATTATAATTTTTTCATAATAGAAAGCACTATAACGCGGAATGAGGGTTTTCGCCAATGAAAGATCCGCTAGATGGCGGGACGTGGATGTGGAGTCTGACTGCTGCGTGATTGGTGGATTTTGACATATCTGTCAATGTCATGTCAAAAATCATGCAGCATTTGGACCTCGCGTCTACGTATTGCCATCTGGCGGATTTTTCATTCGCGAAAACCCTCATTGAGAGGAAAAGTTAGAGTCTACTTAGCTACAGTCATTTTAACATACATTTTATGCGTATCAGTGGAATACAAAAGTCCCAAATACAGGTCTCTCATATCAGTGCGGGCTGCATTCGCGTTGGCGCCAGCAGCGCCATTGCTGCTGGTGGTAAGACGCTCCTCCAATGCATCGAGGGCGGTGTGGACCAACCATTGTCGTGATAGCTCGTTGTCTGACCCGGAATCATTGCCGATACCGCCTATGTATAACGGGGAATTCTGGAAAAAATATCGACTTCATTACTTATTTCGTATTGTGTAGTAGAATGCCAAAAGCACCCAATCCTATGAACATTTTTAACTGCACAGTCGGACGGACAAAGTGTTTCTGTCTCGCTTACAGACATGGTTGGCTTGGCTAGTATCTAGAGTATTTGATATTTGAACTTGAATTATGTACATCAGTGTGAGGATGTGTTCGCCTCAACTTTCTTTGAGCGACCTATTTGTAACACTAGCGCCACCTACCTATGTGTTACATTTTTCGCCAAGCATGATATTTTTTTATTACCATGTTGTAAAAAAGTCTAATATTATTCATTTAATTAAATATAATTTTATAATTACCGAAAATCGTGCTAAAAGTCATTTTTATATGAACGCCGATTTTAAAAAAAATATTTTACAAAATCTACACCGCCCCATACAATCGATCTTTCTCATTGGTGTCTATGGTTCATGAATGACACCAAAACAAAGTGACGTGTAAAATTTACTGATTTTCCTAAAATAGATCAAGACTGTGTTTGAAAATGTTCTTAGAGGTGATTTTTGGTGAATTGTGTAAGTTAAAAAGTGTTTAGGTATTTAAAATGACTGAAAACTTACATCTTTGCCGATAACTGCGACACAAACAGCCATCGTTGCTCTATGTTGACGGGAAGTAAATTGGTGCTGCCAACAGCTTACAACTAACATTACAAGGCGGGAAACTTTGAAAAACTTTATTGGCGTACATACGTGTGCATGACAATAATTTTATTGATTATTTATTACCATCGGACGCGGACGTCTGCGTGAAGTTGCATCATAGGTGATTTAGGGCAATGTGTTGATTGATTGATTTGTGGTCCAGAATCCAGATTTTAAAATGGCAGGTAACGATGAAGACATTCACCACTTTTACGAGACGAACGAACGCGGCGAGCGTGTCATGGTGCGCTCGACGGCTTCCGAGCAAGCTATTTACATACGTTTCGTAAATAGCGTATCGCGCCCGGTAGACATCTGGTGGATCGATTTCCAAGGCCTCCGTCGTCATTATGTGCGGATGCAGCCACGCACATATTTCAACGTGGACACCTACGTCACTCATCCCTGGGAGTTCACCGATCCGACGACTAACGAGAACTACGTAATCCACAACAAGAGGTTCTTCAGAGCTCCCAGCTGCCTGGCGGGGGTGCAGCACCGGACCAACTGGTTTGTTTGCGTCCAGGTAAGGTCCCTACGGAAAACTGCTCTATTGTTTTTGGCTCAGCACTTAAAATGTCCTACGCGGGTGCCCGCCCTTGGCTTGCCCCGCGAGCTGTCCCGAGACTTAGAGGGCCTCATCTTAGCTATTCAGAACACACCGCCTCCGCCGCAGCGCTCCTGATATATGGTTTTGGATACAAATGGGCGGACGGCAGTACTTATTAGTTTTATATCTGTGGCGGGGGCCTTTCTGGTTTGTTTAGTTAGTAAGATATGGTTTGAATTATGTGCTTAAGATCATTTTGTGGATTGAGTTCATTTCTGTTGTGAACTAACTGATAGTAGCCTATCCAAAAGCGAAACTAAGTAACTGATATTACAAATATGTTTCTGTTCCTATCTTACTACTATTAACATTATAAATTACAGTAAGTGCTGCCTTTTTAATTTGTGATTTAAACCAAAAAGTCCTTTCTTTTAATGACATTTCATTATTAAACATATTTTTATCATATATGCCGAAGATGAGTATAAAATATATTGTGTGTGTAAGCATACAATACTGAACTCTTAAAAGGTTAATGTGAGTCCCTTAAATTGTATAAATTAAGGGCGAACTATAATTTTAGCGTAATCTTAAGACACTTATGTCTTGACTTGTTGCAAAATGCTCAATGTTTTCTAGCGGATTATCTTCTAAAATGGACTATTTAGATGATATCTTTAGTAATTTTAAGAAATATTTGGAACTCAATCAAGAATGAAAATTAATGTTAAGTAAATGTTTTGGATTGTCTGTATTAATAAGAACAAAACCGCAATTAATATAGCAGGCGTATACAATTCAGTTAGACCAAGTGATTAACTGACCAACTGACTGGTAGTTTTCATGTGTATTATATTACATGAAGCGCTTAAATGTATCTGTTTTATTAATACAGATAAACACAGGGTCTCTAAAATCTATTTTTAAGCTCAGACCTCCTTTAAAATTTTACCAAAGGCCTCAAAAATAGGTTCTTTAGTACATTTAGACGGTTCAGGGTTTCCATTGTATAGGTTTTGATGAATAATTTTATGACTCGTTAAGATCCGTTATCTATCGTCTGATATTTTATTTATATGAGGTGTCGAATCTCTTGACTTTTAACTTGAAAATATGATGTGAAAGTCAAAAAGTTATGTTCTCTAAAAATTTGCATTTATTAACCATTCTGAGATCTTCGCTGCGCACGTTTGATAGTCAGAATAGGTATATTATGTTTCCGACATTTTAATAACAAATTAAAAATATTTACTTAACTATGTAACTAGGTCAGTATGGATGCAAGTGGATAACACATTAGTAGCATCATGTTTACTTCGATGTACTGTTGACTCATCTGTAATTTTGTCAACGATTAATATTGTTCGCACTATTTTATATTATTCAGGTAGAATTCTTCTGTTACAATATTTTTTTAACATTACCTACTTTTTACATATTTCATTATTTTTTAATGTGCCAAACTCGCTTTAAGTTTATTAAAAAGTTCAGATTTTACCTGAATTATGTAAATTGGGTTTATTATGGAAGTTAATTTTTATTTTGAATATTATGTGCGAATGTTATATGATTAACACAGCGAGTAGGAGGTAGATTTAAGTGAAGCAGTGGGCGAACCAAGTAAGATATGATAAGTAACAGCAATTCTTCTTTCCGAACTGCATTTGATGTTAGATCTAAGAAAGTAGAATAAAAATCAGAATTATGTATCTGTGTTTCTAGGTAAGGATCCCATGTACAAGTTAATTTGTAATTTAATTATTTTTTAAATTTTATTTATTACTTCCCCATTATTACGTTAATAAATTAATAATTTTATTTCAAATGTGATAATGGCAAGATGGCTTGTTAATGCATAGAATGATTAATAACAGCAAAAATAAAATTGTAATTATTACAAAAATATTTCTAAAATGTGTGTAAAACCAAAGGTTTTGCTTTTACCTGTTTTGCTTTTGAATCTTAAGGGATTAAAAGGGTACCTTCAAATAAGTCCAAATTAACATGATGGAAAAAATAAAATTGTTTTCCAATTTTGAAGCAAAGCAGAACCAATTTATGGTAGGTACCTAATCGAAAAAATTATCAAAGATAAGAATTTAATGACAAGCTTTAAGGGAGTATACGCCTAAAAATGAGGCACTCCTAAAAACGAGCTTGGGAATGGATAATATTTGGAATTGTTTCGTATTTAAGGGGTAACATCTGAGACTGAATTGCTAGGGATATTTAGATAATCATCGTTTTGAGCGATACGTTACAAAATTAAACAAAATTGTTATGCATAATTGATAAAAATTCTTGAAGTATTGACGTGCAGCATGCATACTTCTATTAGTTCAGGTGCAAAACTTTGCGCCAGGAACTGGCAAAAATGTCTTTTATTTTCTTTAAAATTAAATCGACTGATCATGGACGTAAAATTTTTGAGAATAAGTCCATGATTATTTCAAGTTTTAGTAGAACACACTTTATAGAAAAGGAAAGAAATGTAGGTGCACTAGAGATTGCACAATTTAGGGGGTGCTATGAAGCGATGTTTGTCTCTTCTCTTTGAATATTTGGATTTGGTGTGGAACTGACTGGTGAATCTTGTGATCAAGAAGATATTATCGAATCAAAATTTTTATAAATCTATTGTATATCCCATAAATGTTATTTAGACTTTGGAAGTCTTTGTGATGGATTAAGTTAAATAATGTAAAAATTACACATACTGTCAACATACATTTAATTAAGTATGATAGTTTTATTGTGACTCTTATAAATTAATCTGTGATGTAGGTACATAACTTTAGATGGAATGTACGAGTACCTATGTACTGTGCTAAGAAAAAGATGGTTGCATTTATATAATTATTTGTATTTTGTATAGTTATTTTATTTTTATATTATTCACGGAACTAATTAATTTATAACTTGAAATCCGATTAAATGTTAAATTAAGGCCGGGTAGCAGAGAAAATGGCGAAAATGAGGTTTTCATTTTTCATTTTTGAGGTACTAAACAGTAAAATTAAAGGCTAAGATTTTTATTGGGCATAGTTGAGGATATTTTCTAGGGCTATTAACGGATGGAAACACGATTTGATGAAGTTGACTCGATAGAATAAATTCCCAAAGTTACCTCTATTCGTTTTCTATTTATGGTTTTATTTTTAAAATAAGCGATTTGGGATTCTAAATCTTTTACTAAACTAAAGTTCAGAAATAACTTGAGGGCTTTTAACGGATGAAATTTTTATATTGCGTCTTATTTAGTTGCTATGTTAAAAAATGTGGAAAAAATCGTCCATGACGGCTTGGACAATCTCAATCAGTCGCGCGGTGGCGCTTACGGAGGACGGACGCGTGTCAGTTTTTTGGCCGTGACAGTTCGCGATTTGTCAATATTTTTGACAATGATGACTTTGATGAGTCACAGTATAATAATATCAGTGTTACTGGAGAAAGCTTAAATTTTTGATAATTAAGAATTATCAATTTTGTCTTCCTATTGAAATTTTAATCGTTCGCATCCTTTTAAACGAAGACTCTACTCATGATACATAGTACATTCCTCAAATATGAGACAAAACCAATGAGTTAAAATTACATTTTAATAGTATAGCCTGACCAGGAACATAAAAACCCTCGCCATGTTGCGGAAAACTAATGGTACTAATTTCTTTTAATGGCAACAGTAACTGAAAACTTCATTGACATGTCACCTTGCATGTCAGTCTATTGTTGTCAAAGTGTAAACAAACTTTATTTTAAATGTTTGCAATTGATTTTGTGAATTAAATTGCTAAAATATTTTTATAGTCGTGAAAGAAAAGTGGTTCACGATGTGTTAATGTATTTGTCGAAGAGAAATACTAAGGGTTCGGACAATATTTTCATTGAATAATGTTTCCGACAAAGGTTGTCAAATTGACTGACATGTTTATCGTATAGTACAGTCCACTATGAAAATTAGCTGTAGTCTGTTTCAACTACTTATTTTAATGTTTTTTGTCACTTTCTAAGTTTTGAATTTTATGGAATTGGGAAAGAAGTACCGAGTTTGAAGAGTTCATGAGCAGACATTGCAGTTGAATATTCAAGTTCTGAATTTGATTATTGATGAATAATAAAATAAATCCTACTAGCTCGATTGATGGTTTCATTTAATTTATTTAAACCAGGTTACCTTTAATAATATTTTTCGTTAATTTATGAAAATATCAAATTAGCCCGTAATCCTGAATCCTGATACATAAATTTAGCCTATTAATTTAACACATGTACGACTGTACTCAGTGTTGCACTATCAAATGCAATTGAAGCGCCTCTATGCCAGGGTTTTTATGTTCCTGGTCAGGCTATACCTACATACAATCGTCTTACACTCTTTAGAAGAGCACACTGACACAAATAAATAATAAAAAATATTGTCTAAGGTCTGTAGCTAAAGATCTAAGCTGTAAGATATAAGAATCTTATAGCCAAAAACATGGAAGATGCAGCAGATATCAACGGATTTAAAACTGGAGTTCATGTGACTCCTTGTAGACTTGAGTGTCTAGGGCGTCCCTTCCTCCACCATGCGTAAGAATTTTCACAAAAATACTGTCTAAGGTCTGTAATAAAAGTCAAAGCTGCAAGATAGAAGAATCTTTTAGCCAAAAACATGGCAGATGCATCATATATCAACGGATTTAAGACTGGACTGGCACCACCTTGCAATGTCATCCTCTCATTGTTATCTGTAATGTAAATTATTTTTAAAATGTATTTAAAAAATAAAATGTTCGTTTTATTATTTCAATAATCTGACCTCTCAACTCAACTACACTACACAAACACCTTTGTTCGCAACTGTACTGACGAAACCTCGATATTATACCGTTCATTTAAGACGCCACGCCTCTTTGAACCGTGTTTACTTTGGCAGTTATATTCTATATTTATTCGATTCTAAAATATATTCCCAAAAATTTTGAAAGTTGTTTTAATTTGTATCACTTTGATATAATTTGTATTAGAAAGTGCTGTGAGTGCGATGCTTGAACGGAAGGAAGTCAACCTAACCTAACCAACTGCGTATTTCTAAACTGCGTATTTCTATACTGTGTAGCCGCGAGAGCTCTTTGGCGCGCTGTCTTCGGCGAAGTATTGCGCGCGCAGATTTAGACAGCGCGAAATACCTACTTTAGCAGAAATACCAAGCCTTAATCTGTAAGGTAATGAATGTTGATTATCAATTATAATTAATTATTATACCAATAAAATTAGGTAATAAGCCAAATATAAACGCACTAGGCCTACACTTTTTCTACTACTAAATGTTTCCCAATTTCTACTTCACAAATTGACAATTAAATTCATATTTTGATACCTAATTATTTCTAATATTACTTTGATAATATGATTTATTCTTGTTTTATGTGATTAATAGTTTATCCATATACCCTACGAGTTTCTAATCTAGTATTTGAGAAATCATAATTTTTATTTAACTAATTATATTTAAAGATACAAAAACTATTTTTGACCTATCTACCTACCTTGTACCTACAGTCATTTAGTATTTAAGGAATTAACTCTAAGAATGCCATATTACTTTTTAGCTTTTGATGTTGTTTAAATATACAATTTTGATGGAATTAAAATATACATTGATGTCTATGAGTGTATTTTACTATTCTCCTTGTCGCTTTTGAGTGTATAATTATGTTGTCTACTGGCAAGATACAATGTCTTTTAAAATCAAGATTGACTAAAATGCAAGTGAAACAAAGTATAGGGTATAAAAAATAATTTATTGTAAAAAAACAATTAAGTATTTTGAAATCACAATCACTTTAGGTATGGCAAGTCACTCGGCTGACTTCTTGTCTTTGTGTATGTGCGCTACTAGTGCCAGGGCGCCGCCTGGGATGAAGCGGACGAAATTGTCCGCAGTCAGCGGCCCGAGGGCATAGACACCTTTGGGGCCGTGTAGCAGCTCGTGCGTGCTCTTGTCTATGGCCACTGGGTTCGCTCTGCCATCCACAGGCTTCTTGGGATCGATACCGAAACCGATCCCGCTCGAATACGGGTTAGCCTGGCACTCGCAATTGTCCGGAATGATTTTTTCAGTCTTATCGCACGCGCATCTCGTCTTCTCCGGCCGTCTGTTGCAGTCTGACAGATCACATTTTGTGTCTGTGTTCCCGTTTATCTCGGAATAATTCAAGTACCTAGATTTGCAGCTATTGATGCCTTGTTCCAATACGTTTTTGAAGTTCATCCAGTGGTTTTTGAGGAAGCATTCCTTGCGTTCGTCGTCAATTTTTTTCTTGACGTGCTTTTCTTGGAGGCAGTTGATGCAGTCGTCTTGTTGTATGCAGTTGAGGTTGAAGTTTGTTTGGAGGAAGAAGAGGTCTGGTTTGGATCCGATGAGGACCGCTATGAGAGAGACGGTGACCTCGGTCACGTGGTCTGTGGTCAGGTTGAGGAGGCGCACGCGCTTTAGGGCGTGTCCGCAGGCGGGGTCGGTGACCTCGGGCGTGACGTCGATGATCACGTGGTCCGGGAACGACTTGTAATTGGGGTAGTTGCCTTTGGAGCCGTCGCACATCATTTTGTAGACCTGTAATAGATAATGTTTTAGTTAGCAATTGTTTAATCAAAATATAGCCTAGCTGGCTGGTAGGGTAGACGCCACATAGGGGAAAAATGACGTGACGCCACTAGGTCTTACTTTTGATTTTGATCATAATTATGTTAGCACTGGCAAGAACTTTTAATTAAATTGGAAAATGAAGAAGAATTGCAATTTAAGAAGAATTCCAAATAAAGAATTTCTTCTAAAATAAATTTTCCTGCGTTTATTTCGGTCTGTCACACAAATATTAATTGCGCGTATGCGCAATAAATCCCACGTTTTCAACCTGGTATAAAAATTGTTCTTTGTTTTTCCCTGTGTGTCAAATTATCTCTATTATTTTTACTAGATCATCGTCTGGTTTGCCGTCTTCAGCCCGTGGTCGCCACTCGAGAACTTTTGTGACAACGCGCAACGGTCATCAGTTCTACTAGCTACATCGCCAGTTAAGTTCGGCAATACATGTAAAGCCTGGTCCGTAAGCACGTAGAATTTTGTCCAATGACCTGAAGCTACCCATCCTTATCCCTCGCGCGTAATTATATTGCTGTCGCGACTGTGCGACGCGCGCCCGCAGTGAGTGTGCGAGCGCGACAGCAACATAAGTACGCGCGAGCAATAAGGATGGGTAGCTTGGGGTCATTGGACAAAATTCGGTCTATTCCACTTTGATCACCTGGCTTTGATGACCCAGGTGATCAAAGTCCACTTCCAGCGACAATTTAGTGTCCTTTGATCACCCACGGATATGATGCCCTGGGTGATCAAAGTGGACTCCAATTAAATTATTATTTTAGTGTCCTTTGATCACCTACATACAAATCACACCTCCTCTGAATAGACACGTCATGTCCAATCGTTGTAAGTACAAACATTTTCTTAAGATAGTCAATTTTTTTTACAGCATGAAATATTTTAAAGCGTTACTTACCTGAACAATGTTTGTCCGTACATTAAGTATAAGAGGAGGTGTGATTTGTATGTAGGTGATCAAAGGACATTAAAATAATAATTTAACTGGGGTCCACTTTGATCACCCAGGGCATCGTATCCGTAGGTGATCAAAGGACACTAAATTGTCGCTGAAAGTGGACTTTGATCACCTGGGCCATCAAAGCCAGGTGATCAAAGTGGAATAGACCAAATTCTACGTGCTCACGGACCAGGCTTTAGTATGTACTGACCTGGCAGTAGTCGGGATACTCCTGCGGATCCAGCCTAGCCAACGCAGCGGGCGGCGCGCGGTGCACGTGCAGCGCCCGCACGCCGCGCGCGCGCGCCGCGCCCACCGCGTCCGCTGCGCTCGCGCCGGAACCCACTACTAGCGCTGTGTGCGTGCCGCCTGGAATGATGGAATAAGAAAATCATCAAAATCATTTATTCAATTTAGACCACAAGTGGCACTTATGAACGTCAAATCAAAATGTAAATAATAAAAAAAGAAAAGGTAGCCCTTATGAGGCACTTTACATGTCTCCTTATCTTTTGGGCTCTACCAGCGCTTCGAGACAAACATATGGCAAGTGCTGAGAAGAAACGCCGAAACAAACTCAGTAAAATAAATACGCCGGAATAAACTCTGTAAAATTTATTTAATAAACAACTTGACACCATTCCCCAATCATTCGAAGTCACAACTTTTCTAAAAAGACACTTCATTCTGGTCTTAAAAACTTAATTAATTACGATTTTTGGTCACATTGTAATGAGGGTTTTCGCGAATGAAAGATCCGCTAGATGGCGGGACGTGGATGAGGGGTCTGACTGCTGCGTGATTGGTGGATTTTGACATATCTGTCAATGTCATGTCAAAAATTTTCAAACGCGAAAACCCTCATTGAGTTGACAAAATAGTGACGTCACTTGCTTGTAGTGCCATACAAAATCTATGAGAGTTTCGTTTTGACAGTTTTAAAAAGTACGTCAATGAGGGCTATCGTTTTTATAGCCTGACCAGGAACATAAAAACCCTGGCATAGAGGCGCGTCAATCGCATTTGATAGTGCAACACTGAGTACAGTCGTACCTGTGTTAAATTAATAGGCTAACTTTATGTATCAGGATTCAGGATTACGGGCTAATTTGATATTTTCATAAATTAACCAAAAAATATTATTATAGGTAACCTGGTTTAAATAAATTAAATGAAACCATCAATCGAGCTAGTAGGATTTATTTTATTATTCATCAATAATCAAATTCAGAACTTGAATATTCAACTGCAATGTTTGGTCATGAACGCTTCAACCTCGGTACTTCTTTCCCAATTCCATAAAATTCAACACTTAGAAAGTGACAGAAAATTTTAAAATAGGTAGTTGAAACAAACCACAGCTAATTTTCATAGTGGACTGTACTATACGATAAACATGACAGTCAATTTGACAACCTTTGTCGGAAACATTATTCAATGAAAATATTGTCCGAACCCTTAGTATTTCTCTTCGACAAATACTTTAACACATTGTGAACCACTTTTCTTTCACGACTATAAAAAGATTTTAGCAATTTAATTCACAAAATCAATTGCGCACATTTAAAATAAAGTTTGTTTACACTTTGACAGCAATAGACTGACATGCAAGGTGACATGTCAATGAAGTTTTCAGTTATTGTTGCCATTAAAAGAAATTAGTACCATTAGTTTTCCGCAACATGGCGAGGGTTTTTATGTTCCTGGTCGGGCTATATACTTAACAGTTGGCACCCCTGGCGATTGACAGGACCTTACTCTACAGTGGCGCCATCTTGATGAGTGCAAATGCGATAGTCCTCCTACCACTTTAGCGCTCACCAGTTGGTGCCACTGTCTTCGCTACTAGCAAGTGACAGGACCTTACTCTACAGTGGCGCCATCTTGATGAGTGCAAATGCGATAGTCCTCCTACCACTTTAGCGCTCACCAGTTGGTGCCACTGTCTTCGCTACTAGCAAGTGACAGGACCTTACTCTACAGTGGCGCCATCTTGATGAGTGCAAATGCGATAGTCCTCCTACCACTTTAGCGCTCACCAGTTGGTGCCACTGTCTTCGCTACTAGCAAGTGACAGGACCTTACTCTACAGTGGCGCTAACTGGTGAGCGCTAAAACGATAGCCCTCATTGACTGGTGGTATCAACATGGCTATTGTGTTCACCAGTTGGCGGTAGGGAGAGTGTAGAGGGAGGTAGCCAGCTTAGTGGGAGGGAGCAGTTTAAGAGATGAGGGGGGGGGGCAACGTAGAGAATGGAGACCAGCTTAGGATGAGGAAGGGGCCAGCTTAGAATAAGGAAAGGGGCAGCTTAGAGTGAGAGGAAGGTAGCTGGACTGTGAAAAGAAAGATTATGATTTTTTCAGGACTTACCGCAGTCTCCCAGCTCAGTAAGAGCCTGCTCTATATCAGCGAGCGCGTGTAGTGCATCTGTGGCATGTGGTAATGAATTAGGTCTGGCGCCGGCGCCGCACGCCACCACCACGCGCCGGCATAAGTAGCGGAAGGAGGGAGCAGCTTAGAGTGAGACGGGGTCGCCTTAGAGTGAGAGGGAGAAAGGGGGAAGCTTAAGAGAAGGAGGGGAACGGAAGTAAGAGCGAGAGGGGGCAGCTCAAGTAAGAGGTCAGAGGGGGTACTTACCATAGTTTACTAGTTCACTGAGCGGGTGTAGCGCGTCTGTTGCGTGCTACGCAAGGGGGGCAGTTGAGTCTAGAGAGCTAAAGCCCGGTCTGTGAGCACGTAGAATTTCGTCCAATGACCCCATGCTACCCATCCTTATCGCTCGCGCGTAAATATGTTGCTGCCGCGCTTGCACACTCACTGCGGGCGCCCGTCGCACAGTCGCGACAGCAATATAATTACGCGCGAGCGATAAGGATGGGTAGCTGGGGGTCATTGGACGGAATTCTACGTGCTCGGCGACCAGACTATAACAGTTTAAAGTGAGAGAAGGAGGGAATAGCTTAAAGTTAGACTCACCACAGTCTCCCAGCTCAGTAAGAGCCTGCTCGATATCCGCGAGCGCGTGTAGTGCATCTGTGGCATGTGGTAGTGAGTTAGGTCTGGCGCCGGCGCCGCACGCCACCACCACGCGCCGGCATAAGTAGCGGAAGGCTCGACCCTCGCACACGTCGAAGCTGGAATAGATAGACAGAAAACCTTTAGTTGCACTCAAATTCCTATCAGAGCCCGTGCAGACCATCTTTTATATTTAGGCGCCATTGGCGTGCGTATTATGATCGCGCCCTATTAACTTGCCCTTACTATAAAGAAGTGCGCAGATGCGTATATGGGCTCACATTTTTAATTTTTGATATTTCCATAGTTCATTCCTTTATTTCTTGCATTTATTTACTCCACTCACGCAAAGGTATAAGAGCACCTTCGAACAGTGCTGCGGCCACGCTGCTTTGTCAATTCATTTACATAAAAAAAAAAAACAAGTCTTCGCTTGACACTCGGAATTTTGAGGATTTTTTTTAGTATACTAAATAAAAACCTGTTTTACAGAAAATTACTGGTACAAAATGATGTGCGTATCGCGACGATCGGAAGGCAAATGAGTTGACATTTAAATGTGACATTTAAACTGGCTAAACGCCTAGGATTTTACAAGAGCAATGTTACGTAATTTAGTATGGCGAGTGACGTATGCGCATAGGAGCCGTAACACCACCTGCAGCATTCAAAAAGAGGTCTTGAGCGATTGTCACCACGGGTTTAATAACTGGTGGGCCGAAATGACTAAAGACCCAGCAGCGCGGTCACAGAGCTGCAGCCGTGCGACACAGCAGCTGATTTGAAAACGCGCTCTTACTATGTAAGGGTACAAACAGTCCACGAAGTGAATTAATTAAACTTATTAATTAAAATCGCAATACACCCAAATGGTCCAGCCAAAACCGAAAAAGTAGCAAGTGGTATATGAAACTAAAAGGTGAAGTCAACAACCTTCATAAATGATGTACTCACCCCGAGACCCAGAAGCCGGCCTGCAGCGGGCACGACGCGACACAGCGCGGCGCAGCCACACGCGGCGCGCGCGTCACGCTCGTCACCACCGCGCCGCTGCGGAAGTACCTCTGGAAACCACCAAACACTATAATTATTCATGTAACAAATGTTTTATCTACTTAAAAAATACATGAAGGTTGTCAAAAGCACGGTCAGTCTTACATTTGTAGGTACGGCCAATGATGATTTGATCTGGTGCAAATACGAAAGTTTTCATTTAACAATATACATTTCGTAGAGCTGTGAAACATTATTTTATTTGAACGTGTGCCACTGTGTGATGGAGGATGCCTCTAGTACTAACCTACAACACTGATTATAGAGACTTTAGTACTGAGCTACAGTCAAAATCAAAATCAAAAATATTAATTCAGTTTAGACCACAAGTGGCACTTATGAACGTCAAAATATAATAAATAATAAAAAAAGAAAAGGTACCTAGCCCTTATGAGGCACTTTACATGTTTCCTTATCTTTTGGGCCCTACCAGCGCTTCGAGACAAACATAAATGGCAGTCTACAGATTGGTACGTATCGTCGGGAGAGCAGCGTACATAGCGTCGAAAGTACTTAGCCGGTGATATCGTGCGCGCACCTTAATGATGATGGAGGCTCGGTACTGACGTACAATCTTGATGATAGAGCTTATGATGTAGCTTAGAGAAAGCCCGGCGCGGTGAACAGTAATGCTAATCTGTAATGCCCTGCTCTGATCCCTGATGGAAGATTTGGCACGTACCTGTAGTCTACACACTCGTACGTATCTCCTACAGTAGTCGGCCACAGCTCGAACCCTCAGTCTACCAGGCGCGGCGGCAGCCAGCGGTGGTAGACAACCAGGCGCCGGGTGATACCGTGCCACTTGTGATAGAAGCTGATGTAATGTAGTGTGGTGGAAGCTATGGTACTGACCTGTAGCCTACACACGCGTACGTATCTCCTACAATAATCGGCCACAGCTCGTGCCCTCAGTCTCCCAGGCGCGGCGGCAGCTAACGGTGGTAGAGACAACCAGGCGCCGGGTGAAAGCGTGCCACTTGATAGAAGCTAGTGTAATGGGAGCTAGGCCACTTGTGATGGAAGCTAATGTAATGTAGTGTGGTGGAAGCTATGGTACTGACCTGTAGCCTACAAACTCGTACGTATCTCCTACAATAATCGGCCACAGCTCGCGCTCTCAGTCTCCCAGGCGCGGCGGCAGCTAACGGTGGTAGTGACAACCACGCGCCGGGTGAAAGCGTCCGCACTCCAGGCGGGAAGGTATGCCACTTGTGATGGAAACTAGTGTAATGGAAACTATAGTAAATACCTACGCCGCCGGGCGGGAACTGGTTGTGGAGTCTGTATTCGTAGTACTGACCTATTCTGCCCCAATGATACAAACTTGCTTGTCTGTCTATAGCGCCGGTAGTAATCAGCCACAGCGCTTGCGCACCCTAACAATGATGGAGGCTCTAGTACGTACCTGTAGTCTGCAGACTTGTAAGTGTATCTACACACGCGCACATAGCGTCAAAAGTAGTCTGTGACGGCGCGTGCGCACCATAATGATGATGGAGGTTCTAGTACAGGACCTGCAACCCAGCTGATGGAGAGTAGTACGTACCTGTAGCCTACAAACTCGTACGTATCTCCTACAATAATCAGCTACAGCCCGCGCCCTCAGCCTCCCAGGCGCGGCGGCAGCTAACGGTGGTAGAGACAACCACGCGCCGGGTGAAAGCGTGCCACTTGATAGAAGCTAGTGTAATGTAGTGTGGTGGAAGCTATGATACTGACCTGTAGCCTACACACTCGTACGTATCTCCTACAATAATCGGCCACAGCTCGCGCTCGCAGCCTCCCAGGCGCGGCGGCAGCTAACGGTGGTAGAGACAACCAGGCGCCGGGTGAAAGCCTGCCACTTGATAGAAGCTAGTGTAATGGGAGCTAGTGTGGTGGAAGCTATGGTACTGACCTGTAGCCTACAAACGCGTACGTATCTCCTACAATAATCGGCTACAGCTCGAGCCCTCAGTCTCCCAGGCGCGGCGGCAGCCAGCGGTGGTAGCGACAACCAGGCGCCGGGTGAAAGCGTCCGCACTCCGGGCGGGAAGGTATGCCACGCGCCGCCGGGCGGGCCCCGCCCCAGCACTATGTGCGAGATCTGAAAACGATTTTTCACATTTAAAAGGTCATAAAAAAACCCATAAAACTAAGTAATTTTAATTTTGCAAGTAGGCTCTGGAAATCAGCAGCGTGGGACGTCCACCTACAAGGTGTACCGACGACATCGTAAAGGTAGTAGGGAAGCGCTGGATGCAGGCCGCTACCAATCGATCAACGTGGAAAGCATTAGGGGAGGCCTATGTTCAGCAGTGGACGTCCTATGGCTGACATGATGATGATGATGATGAAGTAGGCTCAGTTTAACTTTCCCGCAGGACAAACTTGACCTGCACTGGTTGGGTTTTTATTGGCGGTCAAGCTGTAGATCCTGGCTACACAGGAGTTGCAGCGGTGGGAACGAGAGGTGGGCCTGTCGGGCAACCCGTAACCCACAATTGGGGGGCGTCGAGGCTTTGTCAGGGTCATGATGCAGGGGATATCATTAAAAATCCCCATAAGTAGGGGTTGGCGGGGCGTTTGAACGGACCCATTCTTTGGAGCTGCGAACGAATGTCCAAGTTAAGGCAATAACTCGCGTCTCCGTTTCATTGGGCTCCGGTGGACACCGTCGAATTTTAGTGGGTAAGCCTCGCCTTTAGTGAGCAGGCGGGTAGTGTCCCACATAACTCACTGGCCGTCCCCATCAACAGTGAGTAAGCGCAAAGCATTTTCCCACGTTAAAAAACATAAACCTCCTTCTGGCGCAGTCAGGTAAAAAGTTATATTTAATGGATGAAACATAAGGTAACGTATGGCTAGATGGCCAGAACCACACCAGTTGCGTTCAGCCTTTTGCCATGCAGCAGGACGTTTAAAAGCTTACTTTTCTTTACATAATTAGTAATTAATTGGATTGGGGATTCTTTGATGGCTCAAACTAGGAGAGCAAGTGTGGTTTTGTTCCGCAGTCGACGAAACACGTCATGGTGTTGTGCCCTGCGTGCCCAAACAACTGCACGCAGGAAGATTTAATGAACTGACAACGCCACTCTTGTGGCGGAGTTTTGGGCTGATACTGTATGTTGTTGTCGACACGACAAGAAAAAGAAGAATTAATTCTTCTTACCTGTTTCTCCACGTCATATTTCCACTCGATCAGTGGGTCAGCTGGGATGCCTAGGTCAGCGCACGGCCTCAGAAGGTTGTCCATCTGAAACATGGTACATAATCATTTATTTATAACGCCATTCCATTCAATTACTTGATAGACATTGAGCATTCTATGTCAAGAACGCTGCGTGAATTGAATCGAAAAGTAATTTCATTGTTGAGTTATAAAATTACGAGTAAACATTGTTCTTACAAACAAAAACTATTTTTTGCAGTAAAGTTAAGTATATTAGAGACGTCGTCTTTTTTTTTGGTATTATTCAAGGAAAGAGAGATAGTTCGGTCATCAACAGTCCACTTGGACGCAGTTCAAAGGATTTGAACTTAATATTTTACTGTGGTTCACGAATCATTTGCCAAATATACTTTTGCAAAATTACTACCTAACTCACATGTTTATTTGACTTTAATCAATATAAAACTTCTTCGCTTTTATAATTACATAAATTGGGATTAAATACATAATTCTTAATTTACTTGCATGATCTTTTAAATGTTCTCCATAGCATTCAGGGTCGACTTTGATCTTGGGAGAGTAGACATCTAGCAGAAGGAATAGATAATTAGGGAAAGAAAAGATGAAGTTAAAAGTTAGGTCCATACGATAAGCCCATACATTTGTCGTCTAAATCGATAAGATTATATCACGGCGCGTATCCCCTAAATAATGTAAGAAGCGATTCTGATAGATAGGTACTGCTACTGGGTTATAGCAGTTATAGACCGTATTTAAACTACTACAGTCACTGACACTAAAACAGTTCAAGGATGTATAAAAACGCGAACGATCCATTTTTTTTTGTAGTCAATTCAATAACCTTTGTTAGACGAAGGCCGAAGCAGCCGAAGTGCCACGCTTTACGAGTAGCAATAACTTTGTATGTACTCGTATAACAATACCTTCATTTCAATAGTTTGGATGTTTAAAATATTGACGGCTTCTGACTTGGTGATTGGCGCCTAACTAAGTAGGCCCACAAACCCTTTTTAATTTACCAGAGGCAAATGGAAGATGAGGAGATCCGTAAACTAACTAAAGTCGCTGACATAGCTCGACGGATTATTCGTTGCGGGTCCAATGACAGTTTAACTTTCCCCCGGGACAAACTTGACCTTCATTGGTTGGGTTTTTGTGGCGGTCAAGCTGTAGATCCTGGCTACACAAGAGTTGCAGTGCTGGGAACGAGAGGTGGGAATAGATAGTCCCGTGACATAGCCCGACGGATTAGCAAGCTGAAGTGGCAATAGGCAGGGCAGGTACGCAGAACTGACAGCCGATGGGGCAGCAAAGTTCTGGAGTAGAGGGCATTTACCGAAAAACGCAGCATGTGACGCCTACAAAAGGTGGACCAACGACCTCATGGAGGTAGCAGGAAGGCGCTGGATGCAGGCCGCTACCAAACGGGCGATGTGGAAATCATTGGGGGAGGCCTATGTTCAGCAGTGGACGTCCTGTGGCTGAAATGATGATGATGAAATAGAAGATTTGGTCTACACTCCTACGCTGGCCAGACAGGTTGGGGAGACCCGATGTTTACATATTTGTCCCTTAGGCCTTTTACGAATCCTCTCTAATCCACCAGAGGCAAATTGAGGGTTTGGCATGTATATGTTACGGTTAATGTGATAAATTGAAAATTATTAATAATAACCGGTTATTATGAATAATTACCGACAGTCGCGGTAAAAGTGATAAATTAATCACATTTAACAGTGATTATTTAATAATTCAACCTTAGTACTAACAAATTTCATAAAAGAGAACAACATCTTGTGTACGTGCTCGTGTACAGCCAAACTTTTGAACGTTTTGATATCATATATAATTTGGCATAATGAGTTTGGAATGTTTCTTGCATAATATTACTTTTCCATGATGCCTATAACATAATGTTTTGATTTAAAGTGAAAAATAGGTTAAGGTGCGGCGGGGGTGGCCCTTGGGCCACCCCTAAGCCGCCTATTTAGTTTTATACACACATTAATGACCTCATATTAATCACATTTACCAAATCATGCGGTAATTATTCATAATAACCGGCGATTATTCATAATTTTCACATTTATCACTTTGACCGTAACATATACACTCCCTTGGCCAGACGCGTTGGGGAGGCCTTATATTCGCATAATATTTGGCCCATCCAAATGTACCAACATGATGCAATAAACATTTATGACTATGACTATAGTCGCCTTTTTGCGACATCCACGGGAAGAGTGGCGGTTTCCTATTCTACTCTGCCGAGACCACACGGTCATGATATTATTTTTCCAATAAATTAAACCGGATCCACCAAACCTGATAGTGTGACCACTGACCAGGCTATGACCTATATTCCTCCGAGTAAATAAACATTGCATAATGAATATTTTACGGCGAGTCATTTGTTATGAATAAAAAACACATAATTAATGATAAACATTAATTAGTGAGTATGTAACTCATAGTAACTGCAGATAGGACCGTGTCGTATTCTATCACAGTAAGGTATACTGTATTGGTACTATTTTTTAAATTATTATTGTACAGTCAGCGTCAAATAACACTCAAACGGCCGAATACTGAAACGCCATTTAAATATTTGACGGCTTCTAAAATAGTTAAGCAGCTCCTAAACTTACATTTCGCATACTCAAAACAATATCTGAGCAGTTCTCAATTTGTAAGCACCTCTCAAATTAAGTTGCACTTAAACGCCACTCAAATGAATTTTCGCATACTGAAACGCCATTCAACGCTAAGCATTACTCAAACAACTGTCAAATCGTCTTAAGCAGCTGTTAAATTTGAGAGTGCTTGCCCGGTATCTTAAATCCTATTCTTATACCTAAATCGACCTAAATAGTGGTAAATAATGTGTGTCATCGTTATCATTTCTTTCGAGCCTTGAGGAAATACCTAGGAACGCAATAAGGCTGAACGCTATTGAAAAATATTATTATAATGTCATGCAATTCCGAGCGAGGTTCCGCGTCTCTAAAGAAACGGTGTTGTTTCTGGATACATAATTTGGAAGCTCTTTGAAACCCCTCACCAAACGCCATACAACCAGTGGACCAAATACTTATTATAACCCTACTGTTCTACGCAACGGGAAGTTATGAACGTGTACTAGGTGATATCTTCCACATCTAACAACCAACTGTGCATCGTATAGTGCACGAAGTAACAACCAAAATAGCTGCTATGAAACCGCAATACATAAACATGCCTATTTCTGAGGAATAAGGGGACATCGCATAAGTAGCAGCATTTCCAAGAGTTGTTGATTTGTCAATTTGATGCACTGTCAACAATGATAAATGTCAATTGTGGTTACGTTTCGGTCCACGATCGCCACTTAATAGATTTCAACAATAAAAGTATCACCTTTAAAATTATTTTTTTAATTAAATAAAAATGCAAGCATTAATTTTTTATATGACAAAACGAGATTTATATATGTTACGGCTAAAGATAGGTGTGAACATAAACTTAAGATTAGCCGGCTAAACTTAAGTTTATCTTCGACGAGGTGTTAATGTTAGTTTCTTCTATCTTTTGCCGGCTAAACTTAAGTGTAACTGCAGACCCCTGGCTAAAAATGTAGAAGGAAATGGAAAAGAAAACAATGTAATAATGTTTACTATTTTGACACGAAAACTTAATTAAGAAATAATCACTTTCATTACACATACTTTTATGTACCTACCTATGTAGGTATTCAAAATTACAATTTATTATTACAATAACAAAATATTAATTACTTAAAACAATATCTACCTAATCATTAAAATAAAATAATAAGGAACCATTTGGTCATTACAGAATCTTCTGTAGGTATTAAAAATTACAAAATAAAACTGCGCGCGCGTTGTCTCCCCACCGCCCCCTCAAGCCCTCCGCCGGCCTGGCGCGCCCATCGAATACATTTTTAGCCGTTTCGTTTTGGCTAATGTGCACATTAGCCGGCTAAAGATGGAATATCAGGACGCAAACTAACATGTTATCGAACTTTAGCTGCTTCTCGAAGATAAACTTAAGTTTAGCCGGCTAATCTTAAGTTTATGTTCACAACTATCTTTAGCCGTAACATATATAATAGAAACTAAAAATAAACTGTTCTATGTTAAGTTGATTGAGTATATTTCCTTAAAAGACAATACATAAACAAACGATGCTGCGTGTAATGGATAAAAAACGCAAAGTTATCATTTGTGTAAATGAAAACATACTTTTTTTGGTAAATGTTGCCATTATGTAAACATTTGAGAGCTGCTTAGCTGATCACGGCTTCAAATCCGTTGAGTGGCGTTTGAGACTACCATTTAAAATTGAAGGATACTTAAATTTAGGAGCCCGTCAGCTGAGTGAAAGATTTGAGTAGCGTTTCAGTATTCGGCCGAAAGTGGCCAAAAGTTGACAACACAACCTCATTCCAAGTCGTGCTGCGAACTTTTTGGATACTTGGGGCACGGTAATACTATCTATACAGTATTCCAACTCGGCCATATTTTTGAAATAAATGTCAACAGTCGCGCGGTACGTCACAGTATGACAACATGCGATAGAGCTGCCCACCTACAGTACCCAGTTTGATTACATCTGCCTACTTAAAATTTCTATCTAGTTTTGTAATTGTATTTTTTATTTAGTTAGACAAACAAAATACTTTGTGAATGGAATAGGTTAAAAATGTGTGTTGTTTTGTGATTAGTAGATTTAATTTAGTAAAAACTACTTAAATCATTTTGAAACTTTAATAATCATAATGATCTGTTACTTTAATTTCGGGCGGGCGAAGTCGTGGGCAAAAAAAAAGCTGGTTTAATACAATATAATTTTCATTTCAAATCAAACTGACTGAAAATCAATTTGACTAGTTTTTGACCAATTTGACCGTAAATGACGGTCATTCAAATTCAATCAGTTTTGTCATTTTTAACACTTGGCCCACAGCTTGGCCACCGACGTCCATTCGGCACATTCGCGACACCCCCGACTTTTGCATACTGAGCGCATACCGAGATTTGAATTTCGAAAGAAAGTTCTCGTTTCGTCTGTTTATATGAAGTTACAATACTGTATGATATTATTACCGTGCTTGGGGTGTCACGAACTTTGTAGGTTCAAAGCTAAAAGAGCTCGATAAATAAAAAATTAAAAAAAATGATGATTTTCAAAGACTGATTAGTTTTTACTTCTTTTATTCGCTAAATGACGAAAATATAACTCTTCTTTTGCCATTGTGTAATTTGTATTTTTAAAAAAGTGCATGCGATTTCTGCAGACAGGAATTTTCAATTTAAAATCATCGAATATATTAATTAATAAAATAAAAATAAGAATAAGACCCACAGGTCATGTACCCGAAGTAAATCACGCGCGGGCGCATTAATCACGAACACGGAGCGGACATTTTTATTTTATTTTATTTGTTTAACAATGTTTCAACAGCATTAAATTGTACTTTTTACACTCGCGAGCAAAACTATGGAATCACTTACATGAAGTTGTTTCCACGCGATCTTGTGTACTAACGAATTTGTTAGTAACAAAAAAAGTGGCACCATTTTAAAGATTAAACTTTTATCTTTAAATTGATACCAAATTTATTGAAATCACACCAGTATTTAAAAAGATGTCCCGGCTGATGTGAAGAAGTAACGAAAAAGACATGTATCAACTGTTTGATACGTCGCGAGTTGCGGCCTATTTACCCCTATAAAAGCACGCGTTTTCGGATTTTTGCTTTCACACGTTGATTCATACACATCTCCGCTTCTTTTGACACTTTACCTGGGATTCTACACCTTCAAAAGCAGCACAAATCGTTGCACTATTGCAAGAAGGGCTCAGCCAGCGGGCTGTCGCACGTCAGCGCCACATAAGCCAGTCCTGGGTTTCGAAAGTTTTAAGACGCTTTCGGGAGACTGGTGGCTTTATCTCGAGACAAAGTTCTGAACAGCGCCGATGCACATCGCAGAGCGAAGACCGGTTTTTCATGTCAACCACTATATGAAATCGTTATTTGACTGGAATCGACGTCCAGCAAGAGCTCAGAAATGTTCGTAGGATAACTGTTAGCGAGTGGACAGTTTGTCTAAGATATAAGCAATAGAATTTGACTCCAAAAAGGCCTGCCACAGGCTCGAAACTGACGGCAGGTCACCGATAAGCACGCTTTCAATTTGCTCGTACACATCTCGATGGGAAGTCGAGCAAGCCACCCCCATAAGCCACTGTTTCAGCGAACAAGCACTGCACAAATCGCTCCCCAGGCCGCCTATAAACCCGACCTCTTCGACTGCTGCACTGCAAACACAGTTTGCATTCATCGGAGAACAGAACTCGCCTCCATTACTCGCCTTCCCATCGAGATGTGTACCTACGAGCAAATTGAAAGCGTGCTTATCGGTGACCTGCCGTCAGTTTCGAGCCTGTGGCAGGCCTTTTTGGAGTCAAATTCTATTGCTTATATCTTAGACAAACTGTCCACTCGGTAACAGCTATCCTACGAACATTTCTGAGCTCTTGCTGGAGGTCGATTGCAGTCAAATGACGATTTCACAGAGAGGTTGACATGAAAAAACGGTCTTCCCTCTGCGATGTGCACCGGCGCTGTTCAGAACTTGGTCTCGGGATAAAGCCACCAGTCTCCTGAAAGCGTCTTAAAACTTTCGAAACCCAGGACTGGCTTATGTGGCGCTGACGTGCGACAGCCCGCTGGCTGAGCCCTTCTTGCAATAGTGCAACGATTTGTGCTGCTTCTGAAGGTGTAGAATCCCAGGTAAAGTGTCAAAAGAAGCGGAGATGTGTATGAATCAACGTGTGAAAGCAAAAATCCGAAAACGCGTGCTTTTATAGGGGATAAATAGGCCGCAACTCGCGACGTATTAAACAGTTGATACATGTCTTTTTCGTTACTTCTTCACATCAGCCGGGATATCTTTTTAAATACTGGTGTGATTTCAATGAATTTGGTATCAATTTAAAGATAAAAGTTTAATCTTTAAAATGGTGCCACTTTTTTTGTTCCTAACAAATTCGTTAGTACACAAGATCGCGTGGAAACAACTTCATGTAAGTGATTCCATACTTTTGCTCGCGAGTGTATATTGTAATCTTATTGATCGAAAAGTAGAGAGCGAAGAGGTGGCGTTTCGGCAATGCCTGACATAGGAGGTAGGTTCATATTTATTTATTTACTAGCGGCCGCCCACGACTTCGTACGCGTGGATCCCGTTTTACCCCCTTCATCTATCTTACGCGGTTTAGATTTTTTCATACAAATGTTTTTTCCCGCTAACTCCCGTGCCCGTGGGAATTTTGCAATATCCTGTTGTAACTAAGCTTTAAGTTTACTAAGGTATCTGCATGCCAGATTTTTCATACAAAAGGATTTTTCCGCTAATTCCCGTTCCCGTGGGAATTTTGCAATATCCTGTTGTAACTAAGCTTTAAGTTTACTAAGGTACCTACATACCAAATTTCAAGCGTCTAACTTAAGCGGTTTAGATTTTTCACACAAAAAGATTTTCCCCCTAATTCCTGTTCCCATGGGAATTCCTAAGTATCCTATAACCTGCCCAGGAGTATGAAGAATAATTGTACCAAGTTTCGTTAAAATCCGTCGAGTAGTTTTTGTTTCTATAAGGAACATACAGACGGACAGACAGACAGACAGGCAGACAGACAGACAGACAAACCTCAATCATCACACCCTGATAGTTATTTTGAAAATATATTTCATGTACAGAATTGACCTCTCTACAGATTTATTATAAGTATAGGTAGATTAGGACAACCAACAAGACATAGTTTAAAAAATCTTTACGTTTCAACGTTTGCCATATTTTTCAAATCGATGTCATATTTATTTTAAGATAGAGTTAAATATTTAAACAACTAATCTTGATTCATTTTTTAATGATAGAGTGTATTTGACTTGTATTACAATGAGGATCATTTCGATTTTTAGCTGTGAATGCAGATTTATAGGGCTAAGAAATCCTTAATACACAGTGCAAAAATTTTTGTTCTACGACAAAAATTGACGAAGTTATGGCCAAATTACTAAAAAAGTTCACTGACCGCCCGGCGCGGGGACGATGACGTCATTATATCCGATCCGAACGCTGCCGGCGTACTGCGTGGATAGAAAATATTTTTTTCTAGCCAAATTATCAGTTTTAGAGAAAAACTTGTAATGACATTTATTCATCAGAATAAAGTAAGCTATCGATAGGTAATTTTAAAAAATAGAAATTGTGAAAAATAACGCAAAAAATCCATACGCTCATACGATTCAATGGCACGCAGAGACGCGATTGGGGTCTCCGCGGTGGTATATTTGGCGATTTATTCAAATAAAGTGTTCATAAGTGTTGTTAGAGTCATATCTTCTTCCAAGTAAAATATAAAAATGTATAAGTATTAATTTATTTACTTCTAAAAATAAGGTATAGCTGAGGCAGATACACTCTGCCTAGGCTACAAGACATTGCTATGAAAATAATTTCGATGTACACGCAATACCTACCTGTTATTTAGTTTTTCTGAGTTAAACCTACGCACCTACCTATCTATTCGCCGTTCCCATGGGCGGGCCAGCTGCTGCAGGAAAGGACAGCCGCTCCGTGCTGGAAATCTATTTAATCTTAGCCTAGAAGCTGGGTATGACTACCCCGCCCCTCTCCTCTCCCCAGGTCATAAGCTGGGCATGACTTCCCCCTCGGCCAGAAGTTGGGTATGATTTACCCCCCCCCCCCCCCCCCGGCCCGAAACTGGTTATGACTTGACCCCTCCCCCTCCCCCCAGGCCAGAAGCTAGGTAAGGCTTGCCCCTACCCCCAGGCCATAAGCATAAGCTGGATATGACTCCCCTTAGGCCAGAAGCTGGGTATGACACCCCCCCCATGCCAGAAATGCCAGAAACTGGGTATGACTTGACCCCCCCCCCTCCCCCAGTCCATAAGCTGGGTAAGGCTAGCCCCTCCCCCCAGCCCATAGAAACTGGTTATGACTTGACCCCTCCCCTCCCCCCTCCCCCCCTCTCCAAGCCAGAAGCTGGGTAAGGCTAGCCCCTTCCCCCAGTCCATAAGCATAAGCTAGGTATGACTCCCCCTCGGCCGGAAGCTGGGTATTACTTACCAATCAATCAATCACAAATTAATTTCAAAACAATAACTGGCTTTCAGCAAAAAGTGTAGTACAAAATCAATCAATAAGCTGGGTATGACTTATCCCCCCCCCCCCCCCCCCCCCAGGCCAGAAACTGGGTATTAGCATCATATTATGTACCTATTATTATGTTCAATACAAACAATCATTAAGTTACACTCACCCCAACCGCGTCTCCGCATTGCATCGAATCCTATGAAAATTTGGTTTTTGGACATAGCAATACTTATTTTTCACAATTTTTATTTTTAAAAATTACTGGTCGATAGGTTATTTTTTTTTTTTTTTTTTTATTTATTAGGACAACCAACAAGACAAACACGCATACATGAAATTACTATAACTAAAAGTGCTTAAAACTAAGTGCTGTCTTAATTAAAGGCTGCCACGGCATGCAATGTGGACAGTTGCAAAAATAAGAACTAAGAGATAGTAGGTAACACAGTGAAAAATTGAAGTGTAATGAACATTATGAATAAATTTCTTTTACATTATTTGCTGTGGCTGTAAGGGACCTCAGCACAGAGCGCCTGAATTTCAATGGCTTATGATGAAAGATGTCGACGTCACATGCTTTGCACAGTCTGTTGTACTCCCTTTGCAGTCTGCTCATGGTGGCGTGGTAACCCAGATTGGTTTTACTAAATTTTGTTGCGAAGGGGACATACTTGCAGGAACGTGGGAGCTTAAGCGGTACGTTAAAATTAATTGAGCTCAAAAGTGAGGGACAATCGACGGCTCCGTTGATGAGTTTATACAATAGCATACAATCCAAGAGCATCCTACGCTCCCGCAAGCTGTGCAGTTTGAAGTAGGCCAGTCGCTCTCCATATGAGGGCAGCTCCTTTGCCATTCTAGTCTGGTATGATAAATGCCACAAAAAACGTTTCTGAACGCGCTCTATACGCTTTATGTGAACATCGTAATGTGGTGACCAAATCTGACTGCAATATTCGAGACCAGAGCGGACCAAGGACCTGTACAAAAGCACTTTAGTGGAGGGTTTTTTGAATTCCTTCGTACTGCGCAAGACGAAGCCGAGCATCTGAAAAGCCTTGGTGACGATATGGTCGATGTGTTTATGGAAACGCAGTTTCCTATCCAAGATAACTCCCAAATCGCGAATAGATTCCACCTCCACCAAGTGGTGGCCATCAATATTATAAGTTGGCAGCTGAACTTCTTTCCTTCTTGAGAATCTGATAAAATGACACTTATTAAGGTTTAAGAATAATTGGTTTTTAGTGCACCACCTAGCCAGACCATCCAAGTCCTCCTGCAATAATAAAGTGTCATTCTGATCTCTGATTTGCATAGCTAGTTTCATGTCATCTGCATACAGAAAACACTTAGCGTGATTGAAGCTGGAAGTTATGTCATTTATGAACATGTTAAAGAGGACCGGGCCAAGATGGGAACCCTGAGGCACGCCGGATGTTGACAGGAATGGCCGCGAAGAATAGCCGTTCACCACCACCCTCGAATTCCTCTGTCTAAGATAAGAGGAGAACCATTCAAGAAGATTACCAGAAATACCGAATGTAGAGAGTTTGTGTACTAGGATATTATGATCCACGGTGTCAAAAGCCTTACTGATGTCTGTGTAAATGGTATCCACTGATAAGCGTGAGTCAAGAGAGACCGAGACATACTCGACAAATGAGGCAAGATTAGTGGTGGTAGAGCGAGAAGTCAAGAAGCCGGATTGTTGGGGTGAAATTATCTGTTTTATATGCCAAGCAAGCGCAGGGCACACCATGGACTCGAACACCTTGCCAAATACACAAAGAATCGATATTGGTCGATAGTTTTTAACTGAACCGACGTCACCTGACTTAAAGATGGGGACCACTCGTGCCTCCTTCCAGGCTGAAGGAAAAATACCTGTCCTCAAAGATGTATTGAAAATTAAAGTAAGAGGCAGAGATAACGCTTTGCGACAAATGAACACAAACAAAGGCGGTATACCATCGGGTCCAGCTCCCTTGCGCCGATCTATTTTGTCTAGAGATTTAAGTACTTCTTGCTGTGAAAATTGCAGGTTTACGAGGTAATTCGTCGTGATAATTTGGTCATTAGAAGTCACGGGTAAATGGGAGCAGGTCTTATATACTGAGGCAAAGAAAGAGGCAAACAAGTCGCATATACCCTCGCCACTGTCCGCCATGCTGTCATCGAGGGTCATGGATGACGGATAGGAGTTACTATTCCGTTTTTTATTTTTTAAAAATGTCCAAAATAATTTCGGGTTTTCGCTAAGAGAGTCTTCTAAATCTGTGAGATATTTTTTATGACACGTATCTATCAATTCAACGCATCTTCCCTTGAGCGAGCGCAGAGCAAGCTCGTCCAGAGGATTTTTGTATTTGCGGAACTTGACACGTAGCTTGTATTTTTCCTTTAAAAGTCGAATGAGCTCAGTTGTGTACCAAACTGGATACTTTTTTGAGGTTGGTTTGGATTTAGGAACGTGCCTAGCAATTGTTTCTTTTAATATTCTATTAAATGAGTCGACCATGACATCGACTGAAGATGAAGATAGTTCATGTTCCCAAGGCATTGTGTTCAAATGCCTAACTATTTTGTCATAGTCCGCCTTGTAGAAGTTGAATCTTCTGTTTGCGGCGTTCGGCGGTAGACTACAGGGGTCGCAGCAAGAGACGGTCACCTTCAGGGCAGGATGATGGGAATCGAGATTACTTAATGTGAAGTCACTACGAACAACACCTTTGACCGCTATGTTGGAAAGAACAAGGTCCAGAATCCTACCTCTATCATTTAAGATGCTATTAAACTGTGTAAGACTGTTCAGGGCGATGAAATCGAGCAAAGTATTATCTAATGGAATCCCTGCGGTGTAATTAGGTGTAGGCGTATAGTTTTCGTTGTTCCAACAAATGTTACCCAAATTAAAGTCGCCTAAGATCAAGGTCCGTGCATTCGATTCAAAAACGCGGTTAGTGTTATTGATGTAACAATCTAAAATATTTTTTTGTATAGGTGACGGAAGATAAACACCACATAATAACAACTTATCAGTAGAGCCACTTGTACTGCGCATTTCCAACTCGACCCACAAGTCCTCGCAGTCGCTTTCCAAATGGGGCAACCTTCTAGAACCAATACGTTTAGACACCGCAATGAGCACCCCGCCACCAGATTTGACAGTGTGAAAGCCGCTAGTCTCGCGGTCACGCCTATACACCAAGTACCGGTCATCGAAAAGCTCCCCGTCATAAATCAAGCTGTTAAGCCATGTCTCACACAAGCATATGACGTCATAGTCAGTACACAATACATTTTTGTAAAATTCCGTGGTCTTCGTGCGAAGGCCACGGACGTTCTGATTGTAAATACTTAAATTATCGAATTTTAATCTTTAATTACTACACGCTTAGCTTAAGAGAGTAAATAAATAATTATACAATATTCACTTAGGTTAACTGTTCCAGTGTCGATACGTTACGTACAAGTACATACTCTGACGTGTCCGTCCTACGCATGTAAATACGTCCTCCACGAACCCAGACGTGTTTGTATTGCAGCTCCTTAGCTTTGGCGCGCGCTGCAGCGTGGAGGAGCTTATTTTCTGGCGATAGGTTCTCAGTGACGTAAATCGCGGTCTTCTTATCGGTCCCGAAGCCCAGGTGCCCCGTGTTCAATCTATCCTGAGGGTGGGATTTATTGTACTTGATTGAAGCAGCCAGAAGGGTATCCCGGGAGCGAGGACTGTTCAGTTTTATCAGAATTGAGCGGGGGCGAGGACTATCAGGGTTCTTTTTCGCGACGCGCGAACAATAGGAAATATCCGATTCGCTGATAGGGCAGGACACGGTTTTACCCAATTGTTTGATGATGGTTAAAAGATTCTCAGTTTTCCGCTCCGGGACGCATTGAATTTCTAAATTTGAGGCGCGGGAGATTTGTTCGAGCTGATTGAATCGACTTGTGATAATATTCAATTCGTTGCGGAGGGATTCTTTCTCCTTCGTGATGGACTCGAGCTTGCTTTTCCAGGTGGCTATTTCTGTGTTGAAGCCATCAAAGGATTCGCTTATAAAATTCATTGATTCCTTCAAGGAACCTACCTCGCTTCTAATGGCTCCCAATTCCCTGTTTATATCGCTTTTTAACTCCCTTACGCATTCCTTTACAAATCCCTGCAGTTCCTCTTGCATAATGGTCCGCAACTCTGCGCGCGAGACGCACGCGCCCGAGCAACCGGCCGCGGGCGCGGTCGGCGCAGATGCAGGAGCAGCCGCGTTCGGCTTTTTAGTCGGGCCCCGTTTCCCAAGGCGCACGGTCACGTTTGGATCGGCGCGCGCGCCCATGGAAGTGGGCCGGACCGGCGTATTCGAATTGTCGCTTCGCGGTTGTTTGTTACGACATTCTGGACACAACCAACTCGACTTGATGTCGGACGAAAGATTCTCTAACTCTTTAGGCGATATACCGATGCAAAGGCCATGATAGAAGGCCGAACATGTGTGACATTCCATATAATCATGATCTTCAATAACCGATTTGCAAGCGGCGCATTGATGCGCAGATCGGTGTTGTTTATTCATTACGTTACTTTATTTTGAAGAATAAATGTTATTAAAAGTTTTTTTCTAAAACTGATAGTTTAGCCAGAAAAAAATATTTTCCATCCCAATAGTACGCCGGCTGCGCTCGATTCGGATATAGTGACGTCACGCGGCCTTGCGTACGTTGACTTTTAGCGGCAAAAACGGCCTATGTTTATTACTTAATATCTTCGTAAGTAATGGTCCGATTTGGATAATTCAAAAAGATATATCTTTCTTATGTCTTAAAGATTAACGTAGATACTAGTTTTATTGAATTTTCTACAACAGTACTGATCCTCATTAAACTTGATTCATACGACAGATGTATAAATTGGAAACTTTGCCCGGAAAGTCGTAAAAAACTAATTCTACTTAATAGGCAATGCCACGGGCTGAAGGTAAGTAGTTATTGATAATTGATAAATATTTATAACAACGCTAGCGCTACTTATAATATTGATCAACCGTTACAGTTTATTTTTCACAAGCTATTAAAATAATGTTAATTGGTTGGATTCTAGGAAGTGTCCATTGATTCATTTGACATTGGACTTTCAAAATTATTTATTTGTAAATAAATTAACATTACTACCGGTATCAATAAATTAATACAAAGCGAATACTTTCAAGTTAAAATTATAAACGGCAATTAAGAAAAAAATGTGGTTCGACAATGCAAGTTCTTTAACTTTTAAAATAAAACAATAGGAAAAATAATCTCATTATCTTGGATTATAAGGTTACGAGGCTCAAAAAACTAGATAGATAAAAAAACTTTTAAACTCATTTTATTTTTGCAAGTGGGCTTTTAAAAGGCACTTTTAGCTTGTTATCGGTGCCTTTTATTGGTTCAAAATCAATATTTAGACCAATCACAGGACAGATTTAATCGCATTTTGGGCATAGGCAAAAAGGGCCCTTTTTCAAATTAAAATTTTCGTCAAAAAATACATGAAATAGCTTGCACTAAGAGTCTAAAACTACTGAACCAAGGCGTTGCAAACATCAAAGGAACATCGTTTTTCCGCTTCCGCTACAGCTTTGTAAAGAACCAAAGCTTTATAGGAAACACTGTCATGTTTTTATTTGATAAAAAAATTAAGCAAGAAGTGAATGAAAAAAATATTGCATTTGGATTCGTGATCGGCAAAGTGGAATCAACAAAAAGTATTTTCGGATTTGACTTTTTTATAATCTTATTTGTTCTTAAGCTACTCGTATCAACACACGTTTGGTTTTATCTGCTGATAGGTACCTACTACTTTAGTACTATTAAAATATATTTTAAAACAACCGCAAATAGCTTCTTAAGCGAATTAAAACATAATGTGGTAAGTAAGATAAGTAAAAACGCTTATTTTTTGTTTGTGAGCTCTACATTTTTACATGCTTCAGTTAAAATCAGTACGTTTATGTAATGCAATTTGTGTTTAAGACAATTTAAATTATAAAGTGTATATGCTTGCATTTATGCTACTCTATGATCATCATTGTCTTTTTAATTGAAATACAATCGATAAGTGACATTTTCGTAACAAGTCCCTCCAAGGCTTTCCCACACCCTTTAAAGTTTTGCTGTGTCTTTCTGGCAACAGTATTATAACAGTATAAGTACAGTCAGCGTCATATAGTTCGTGACACCCAAAGTGGCCAAAAAGTTGACAACACCTTATTCGAATAGTAACAAAGAAGTGTTACGAATTTTTTAGCTACTTTGGGTGGCACCCACCCACCCACAATAGTAGTGTGTATAGCACCTATGTGTAGTTTTTCACACATTAGTACACACACTAGATCAACGAGGTGTCAAAATTCAGCAAATGAATGAATGAGTTGGCGTGGCAACCGGTTATCGAACGCCACCGCGGCCCACGATAGCAAAATATGAATATACATTTTAGATAAGGCCGCGGTCTGTGGCGCAGCGTACTGATTAATTATTAAAATATACGTGACTGTAAAATGTATAAGTGCATTCAGTACACAATTACACATGCCAAGTCTGAGTACGGGAGCATTGCTCACTTTCGTTCCCACCGCCAATAAAATCTCAACCATTCAAGGAACTTTTGATGAAATTAAAATGAATGAAAAGTAGCAAATATTTCCATGCCTAGTTTGGTGTTGGCCGAATTGTAGATCTTGGATATACTGGAGTTGCAGTAGTGGGGACGAGAGGTGGAATTTTACTTGTGTCATCACTAATTAGCCAGTACTTATACGTGTAACGTCTTCCATAAGGTCTATCGCTCCTTAGGATAATCTTACGTCCAATAGTGGAAACTTCTAGTAGACTTCTTCCTCAAATTTCTGGCGCTCCTTGGGAAGACTATTGCGCAGCAATGGATTGCAATTGACTTAAATGATGTTTCGTTTCCTATATTCACTCGGACTACTCTTTGAGTTATAACCACTAGTATTTAATTAGTGTGACTAGTGTACTCAAGACTGCACATAGCACGTATTCAATAATCAACACACCGCCTCTTCATTTAATCGTGTTTACAAGACGTGGTAATTTACGTCTACCACTTGACTACTCGACAACTCTTCCTGACTTGAATGCGCAGACGCACGTGGATTGTATGTATGACACTACGGTCATACAATCTACACGTGGAGTATACACACAGATATTAAGTTTTACGAATTCTTTCATCAGTATGTCACTTACATGTCCGTAATATAGCTTGCTCTACCATCTCCATGATATGTTACAATATTAATGGCAAATAACAATTTGCTTAATTCAAACTACCAATCAAATGATTACTTCGCGACCTACAAATCATACAAAACTTTTTCATTTCGTTCCTACAACCAAGTTGTAGGCCAATTCTCGTGACAATATTTTTGAACATATTTTAAACACGATAAAGATTAATTTACTGGGGGGCACTCAAAAAAACTTACCAGAGGTTAACGGGTGTGTCAAGTTGACAAATTGTTAGTTTGTTGCTAAGCGATTAGCGTTTTAATTAATGAGGCGAGGCAGATAATGCAATGTAATCGACACATTAACTATGCGAAATTGTACCTACAATTAATTTTAAAATAAAATAGAGGCCTAAATTACCTACCGTAAGTTTTTACTGCAAGTCAGTAACAACTAACAATATTTTTTTTAATTTCATCAAAAATTAAAGTAGGTACCTACCTATTGGCTTCATTTAGTTGAAATACTTGAACTTTAACTCTATACAATTTATTACTTTATTGTGAGTAGTTAAATTTACACAAATCATTACATGACTAAACAATTACCGACCCTATTTGCGTAAGCAATCAATCCGATTCATAGTTTATTTATTTACCTAACTCAATGGTTTTCCTTCTTAGGCAAAGTGTATAATAATATGGCTATTATTTCATTCAATATTAATTATCATCATTATTTCAGCCACAAGACGTCCACTGCTGAAAACAGGCCTTCCCTAACGATTTCCAGGTAAGTCGGTTGGTAGCGGCCTGCATCCAGCGCCTTCCTGAAACCTTTATGAGGTCATCTGTCTACCTTGCGCGTGGAAGTCCCACGGCACGTGACCTCCACTCCAGAACCTTCCTGCCCCATCAGTCGTCACTTCTGCGTGTGCCCTGCCCATTGCCACTTCGGCTTGCTAATCCGTCGGGCTATGTCAGCGAGTTTAGTTCGGTTACGGATCTCCTCATTTCTGATTCGATCTCGTAAAGAAACAGAGCTGACCTATCGGCACCAATTTTATTGGCGGTCAAGCTGTAGATCCTGACTACACAGGAGTTGCAGCGGTGGGAACGAAAGGTGGGAATAGTCTTTTGACCAATATTTTAGTATCAATGGGAGACTCACCAATAAAGGGATGGGGTTCTGGCTTCTACCCTCCAGACCTTCGGCTAGCTCCAGTAAGTCTGTTTCGTATAAATTCTGTCCTTCTGGCAGGTTTGATAATCTGGAATACACAAAGTACAGATTACTGAAATGGTATACCTTTCTAAGAATGAGAGGGACAAATGTGCAGGTCACTTGTGCAGGACCGATTGTTGTGGAAATTTTTGGGAGACCTATATCCTGCAGCGGACTTTCTTGGATGAAACGGAATACTAAATTTTTTTTTCGTTTGTTAGATTCAGCCAAATGACGTCCACTGCTGGACAAAGGCTTCCCCCAAGGATTTCCACACAGACCGGTCCTGCGCTGCCCGAATCCAGTTGCTTCCCGCAAAAATTATTCTATTCTATTCTAAACTAGCTTTCCGCCCGCGGCTTCGCCCGCGTGGAATCTTGTCTGTCACAGAAAAACAATATCGCGCGCGTATTTGCTCACCGTTTAGACCTACCCTGGACTACGACAAACATTTTAAAACCAAAATCAGCTCAATCGGCCCAGCCGTTCTCGAGTTTTAATCAGACTAACGAACATCAATTCATTTTTATTTATATAGATAGATAGATGTCGCCGCCACCAACCGGCCATTGTGGAAATGGAAATAATTGTGGGAGGCCTATGTTCAGCAGTGGACGTCCTATGGCTGAAATGATAATGATGATTTTAAATGCTTGCAAGTTACCTGGCTCTGAGCATGTCATCGATGGGCAGGTCTTCTGGCACTCTCTTCAGGTAGGGCACGTTTCCTGCCAGCATGAATGACGTCACCATCCCGCTGGGGCCGTTGCCTGAGGATTTTATACAGCTGTTGATTGCCAATGGAAAAGACTAGTCGCCTTCCATCATTCATCACAGAGGCGGCTTCAGAAGGCGCTACATGCATACGGGTGACAAATCAGAGGTGCTATACGGCGGTGCTATTAATAAAGCTGCGTATTTCAATAATACTTATGTATGATTATCTTAATAAAGATTGTTCAACGGCCAAGTCACACAACATTAACTATAATAATAAAGAAATCGCAGTAAGGAACCATAGACTTGGCACGACTTTGTCTAGATTTCATTACTTTTTAGAGATAAACAAGCAGCTCTATCGAGACTTGGCTAGTATTTTACAGAATGTTTTTGGTGGGATCCATTTTAGACGATAAAACTACGCATTTGTCGTCAATAATGATATAACGGTACGAAAGATTATATCCCGTCACTGCCCCCAGCTGATCCTTATTTTCGTGAGATCTCAAATGGATCTTCAAGATAATGACACCGTCTCAAGTTCCAGATCGTTCCGCAGCAATTGCTTTGACCCGGCCAATTACGCGAGTCAACTGTCGCGATCCGGTGGACAGACGGACACGATTGATATCTATCCCGTGTCTGGCGCGTGTTAATCAGGACACTACTCCAGAAATGTGTGTGTGCTGAGAAGAAGCAGCGCAAGAAACTCAGTCACTATTGTATAGTTCACAAATGTCAAAATTACAAAATTGTCAAAAGACAAAAAATTATTACCAGTAATAGTAAAAACAGTTTAAAAGTATGTACAAAACATGAATGAATCTATCGAAGACCAAACAATAGCAAATACACGAATAGTAAACATCGATTGTGTAATACTGCAACACTGATAAAAATAATTAGATATGAAAATGTTACGTTACCGCGCGAGCTGAGGTTTTTACTCTTTGAATATCGTATCGCGCCTTAGATGGGTCCTGTATTAAAATTTGGGGGCCCCATCTAAAAAGTAATTACATCAAGGGGTCCTTTTCATCTAAAAAATTACATTTCAAAATTATAGAACTTTCCTAGCCAGTTGCCTAATCGGCACTGGGCCCCTGTATTCTGGGGCCCCGTATTATTGATACGGCTGATACGGCGGTAGCTACTCCCCTGCTTTCAATGAAAACGAGTCTCTTATAAAAAGAAAAGAACTATTTCTTCTCAGCACCATATATTGTTGTCTCAAAGTGGTAGAGCAAGCTATATTTAGGCGGTGTTTATGAGCCCTGTAAAGGACCTACATAAAGAAGGATAAAGAAATTGAATTTCACTATTTTATTTTATTTATTGGTTTACCAACAATTGTACAATAATACATACATACAATATAACAAAAAAATTACAATTAATACAACTCTAGTGGCAGCTGGTATAAAATATTTTTTGAAATGATTTTTTTACAAGGAATTATCGGAAAAGGAGAAGATCCACAATGTATGGACCAAAAACCTATCAGTAGTTTCATTATAACGCACATATTTTTAACCCACTGAAACCTTTTTTTTAAGAAATCACCGAAAAAGGAGAAGGTCCTTCCTTAATCTATGAATGTACCAAAAACCCAGAATCCATTGGGACTAAATAGGATCAGTAGTTTCATTATAGCACACATTTTACCCCAGCGAAAGCTCGATGTGGAAAAACCTTGTGTTCTATGATCTCACTATCAGAGTTAGGTCATCCACTAACCACAGGGTTATTAAATCAAGAAGAAATGACACGTTAAAACAAATGAAATTGACTTTCTTGAACAATGACCAATTTTCGTAAATCTTCTTTTGTTTTGTGAGATTGATATTGGGTCATACAGTCAATTGTTGAATATTATGGAAGTTTTTGATGAATGAATGTATTGAACATGACACCGTCGATTGATTGATAATGTTTTTGATTGTTTAATAAAAACAAAAGCCGTGACCGCCATTTTGTACACGTGGAGATTGTGTTCCATTTTGTCGCCCGGCCAAATATGGCCTCTCTATTTTTTTATCTACATATTTATTGTTACATACAGATTACAGACTCTAGCAAACACTTTATTGGTCTGGATTAGCACGATATACACTTATTATTCCCTTTTTTTCAGTTTATAAAAATACCAAAAGCACAGAAATTCAACTTGGACTGCCACAATTTTTAATTTTCAATTATTTGATTTGAAACCAATAAATTGCTTGTCAAAATTGTTTTTGTGAAAAAATGACGTCACATCTTCAATTTATTATGCGAAATGTAGCAGTAGTATTTTTAAACTTCGTAACTACTAGGTATGTCAATTGAATTTTTTTTAAACTTAATTCAATTTTATCAATTGGTGGTTTGCCAGAAGAGGAAAAAATGTAAAAACCTCGGGTCCAGTCCAGTAGTAATCTTATCGGGTATCCAAAAGTATCGGGTCGGGTAGTCTTAGTTGTCAAATATACTTTTTTTAATTAAAATACCAATAAAAAATACATACTCACCAATGACAACGACCTCTTTGTATTCGATGTCGTTTGACAGTGTGTGTTGGCAGGACTTCATGGTGTCTCTCATATTTATCCTTCAAACATAAAATATAACCTCCTTGCAATTGTTATCTGTGCTCTTTTCTCTTTCCCGCCTTTTATAGTCTGTTAATTGACTTTTGAGTATTGTCGTCAGTTAGTTAAATGCGTACTAATAATAAATAAATAAATTATATCACATTCAGTTTTGAGTCCTGCTGACTGTTTTGTGTCTTTTAGTTCGATGGTCTGCGCTTGCGACGATTTTTTTCGATATCTGTAACAAAAAGAACAGATAATTAGTAACATGCAATAAATAACTTGATGACATCCTACTATAATAAAGGCCATAGCAGACTTATCAACTCGGAAAGGGATCAACACCATTTGCCTTTCGCGCGCTGTCAACGGCGCCGAGGCGTTATGAAGTTTCATACAAAGTATCACCTCGAGTTGATACGGTTACGATCCCTTTCCTGGTAGATAAATGTGCTACGTCCTTTAATGCAATAAACGAATTAACAGATGAACGAACTTGGAAACTATTTGGCAAGCATCTTGACAAGTTATTATTAATCACGGCATTTGTCTGCCATATAATGGTTGTCTGTGTACTTAATAAAAAAGTGAATTCAAAAATAAAATTGTGAATTTTGGCCACTAATCATCATTAATATAATTTACATTCAAGGTAGCAGGAAGGCGCTGGATGCAGGCCGCTACCAAGAAACCGTGCGATGTGGAAGTCATTGGGGGAGGCCTATGTTCAGCAGTGGACGTCCTATGGCTGAAATGATGATGATGATGATTCAAGTTGTCATAGTCTGAGAAATAATATTTTTGCCAGCCTGTTCTTTAGCTACACCCTGTATTTATGTACAACACCCTGTGTAGCAATTTAAAAGACGAATTTCATTGTTTAATACTATAATAAATCATATAATTTGGGGAAAATTACGTATGACTTCAATATTGTGTAATTTATTGTGATAAATAAAAGATAAATCGATATACCTGTGAGTATGTTACTGACTCAATTGAGCATATTATTGAATTATATATTTATGACATGGAATGGAATGCGATAAAAATATTGACTTTTATAAAAAAAAAATTGTTGTGTATGCTAAAGGACTACATAAATAAAGGCTAGTTTGTATGTTTGATTTGAGCTAAATAAATAAACACATAATATCAATGTATCTATCATTCGTGCCTAAGACGGGCCCTGTATCAAAATTTGGCCCCATGTAAAAAAGTCATTGCAAAATTAAAGAACTTCCATAAGCAATAAAGATAAAGATATTTATGTATTTGGGTATTTCTTATGAAATCTCAAAATTTGAGATTTTATTTAAATTTCTTTTTTTTTACATTAACTTAGATATTTTTTGCAGAGATCAGAAAAGTTACTTTTAGAGATCTGTCCAGGGGTATTGGTCTTCCATATTTTTTTATATTACCTATAAAAAATGAGGTTTTAAAAAATTAATAAATGAGGGAATGATTAACGGAGTGAGGGAATGATTTATTATTATATTATAGTAAAAAACAACATGTACAAATGGCATATTGGCATGCTTTAAGCATTGACAAGTATTTCGGGTATTCACTAGTCTAAGTTTTTACTTGAACTTTCGCTTTTTTCTTTAAATATTTTAATCTTTCGTTTTCCCGCAGTTTTTTCAAAGATTCAGTATTATTTTAATTTTTCTCGCCTTTTTCTATCGTACTCTTTCTTTTTTATTTATTTTTTTGCATCACTCAACTTCTTTTGTCGTGCTATTTTGCTTCCACATACATGCACCTCTTTTAAATTAAATACCATGAAATACAAGTTACATGAAATAAATAAGCCTAGGCGCAGACCATCGATTTTTCGTCGGCCGATAGTTTAGTCGGGCAGTTAATCAGTATGGGCATGTATGGAAGTTCGCACATTACGCCGATTTGATTTGGCCGACTAAATAGTTGAATACGATTCCCAACTGCCTTCCAACTAAAGTATCGTCCAACTATCGGTCGATAGCTTGATCAGACGGCGCTCCTCTACGCGCGCGCAGACTGGCCGATTTTTCGTCGTCCAACTCGGCCGATAGCTTCAGTTTGCTCCTCGTTTTTGGCGGGAAAGGTTATTATTACTAATTAATTGATTTAACTAGTTATTACTCTCGATTTCACTTTTTCATGATCATTTCCCTTTCATCATCATCATTTCAGCCACAGGACGTCCACTGCTGAACATAATCCAATGACTTCCACATCGCACGGTTGGTCCCGGCCTGCATCCAGTGCCTTCCTGCTACCTTTATGAGGTCGTCGATCCACCTTGTGGGTGGACGTCCTACGCTGCGCTTTCAGGTACGTGGCCTCCACTCCAGAACCTTGCTGCCCCATCGGCCATTAGTTCTGCGTACTATGTGCCCTGCCCATTGTCACTTTAGCTTGCTAATCCGTTGGGCTATGTCAACGACTTTGGTTCGTTTACGGATCTCCTCCTCATTTCTGATTCGATCTTGTAAAGAAACACCGAGCATAGCCCTCTCCATAGCACGTTGTGCAATTTTGAGCTTATTTATAAGGCCTATATTGAGAGGCCACGTTTCCGAACCGTATTACCACACATTATTGCAGATCCATTATGTACACCTCTCCTATAGTTTTATATGCCAGCTAACGTACACAAAAACTGCTGTTACATGATGCAGATAATGTGATAACATTTTGGTGTACTGCAAACCTGCCTATTGGATTCTTTCGGAAAAAGTAAGTATGTGAGTGACTTTGATTATTTTAAACACTCTGATCAAAATAAGTGAATAGGCTAAAATATCTTTTTTTGATTGTTTTTCGAATGAAGATAATAATTGAAGACATGAATGGAAGAAGGTGATAAATGTCGGATTTCAGATTTTTCTCAGTTCGATGATTGGGTAAAGGTATGCTTTATGCTTTATGTTTGAGGCTACTTATAAAGGTGTTATGTACGTTATCTTTTTAGACGAAGGGAAAGAAACTTACACCTCTTTAAAGGAGCCAAAAAAAAGAATATTTTTGCGAAAGTATAAGACTATTCAACAGAAGAACTGGAAATTACAGTTCCGCTACCTACTGTAATCGATTATGACAGTCAAAATGATTTAAGGATCTATTCAGGACTACTCTAGAATGTTAAAAAATCTTTCATAAGCATTGAAGTCAAGGGTTCTTGCTTGAAGACTTTTTTTAATCATGTATGTCGGTATTATAAGTGCCAAGAAGTAGGTATATACCGCGGTAAAGGGTTGATATCTACCTAATCTATCTTACACGATAACCAGTAGACCAGTAGTGAATATTATAATAACAATAAAAACAACTTAGACTACCTAGTACCTACAAACTTAGGTTCTAGTTTGAAAGGTTTTAGCGTGAAATGAGGTAATAGGGGGCTGTAGTAAGTTAGACTAAGTATATTTATCTATTAATAATTACTTTAAGTGCATTAAAATCAATAATGAATAAATAAAACTATTTAAAATTTTGCATGTCCATTACTCGCTTGGCCGCGCGTGCCCGCAAAAAGTAATATGTAGTAATGTTAGGCACCATAGGTACTTACGACTACATAAGGTTTGACCGCTACAGTTTGCAACAGTAGCCAGAAAAAAAATAAAAAAGATTTTTCTCCATACAAATTTTCTTGTCATATTTTTTTTAAGCATGAAAGGCTCGTTTTATCGAAAAATGCATAATGACAAATGTTGATCAGCATTCAAAATGCTATCCAAAACAATTTTTGTTTCGGTGAAATTATGACTTTCGATCGTATGTCCACCTATTTTTAAAATCAAACTACTGTGTGTGGTAGGCGTGGACCTTTGGGAATAAGCCGTATGTAGGATAGGGTAGCTATAAATATTATGTGAAAAATATATCGCTAAGCAAATTCAAGAGTAGTTAGATTAATTCAGATATTTTTTTGATTATTCGTAGAAGTACGAGTAAGATTCTTATGAAGATAATAATTGGACTTTTTTCTTGGAAATAGGGAAAACGCTCCTCTATACTTTCATTTGAGAAGATATTTTTAAAGACGAACGAATCTGATAATCTTGTGAGAAATTAATTTTAAAAATTCAAGTCATCATAATTAATTCTGGATGAAAAAAAAAAACAATATTTTCCGGCCTGCTGCTATTGTGTGTGTGTAACTTTGACATGTGTCAAATAAAAAAGTTCGTTTGTTCGTATCTTGACAGACGACTTCTACAATCTCCAAACTTCATAATTAGGAAGTTGGCTGCTATCGCCCACTAATGACCTGTCCACGTTATCAGGTGCTCTTAAGCGGTCATTGACACCATGTGTTACTAAGCTGATTGTGCTGAGGATAATTAGGCAAAATATCTTTTATGTTTAGTAGAATTTCCGGGACGAATTCCATCTCTAGTTCCCGCCAAACTCCTGTATAACCAGGATCTAAAGCTTGACCGTCTATAAAACTCAACCAGTGTTATGGGCCATTGCCCCTTAGTTTGCCATTTTTTATATATTTTTTATTTTTCTTTATTCAGAAAACCACAATTTCGCACTTCGAAATAAAAGATAGTTAAACCAATGATTTACACTATAAAGATAAATATTTTTATTTACAAAACATGGGTTTATCATCTTTCCAATTTCCAATGACATAATCTCTGATACGAGTAAATCCAATGTCCAATGAACTCTGCCCCTTTTTAACTACGCATAGTTAAATTGTAGACCATCGGTTAGCAGGAAAACGGTAGCAAGGGCCGAATACATTTGGGATGCCCCATGACGTAGGCGGTGCCACTGCCAACACCCATGGAATATATTACTGGTATATGGCACGGATAACAGCATGTCAAAATTAACACTGCGGTATCTTATAGCCGTTGAAATAAGAGCGATTTTGGAACAAAAATGCATAGTTTGACGAGCTGTCTTTAGCTAATTTTGTAAGGGACACTCGTGTGTATGACAACGATATTAATATGAAGATTTTTGTAATATATTGCCTGTCAGATAAGATGTCATAGGTTATTTCATCCAGAATATATTCCGTTTTGGCAGATAGGTATACCTGTTTTGTTTAGATAGCAATATCATAAATAATAAAGAGGAATTATCACTATGGCTGGGATTTGCGCTGCATCTTTTTGGCACCACATTAAAGTTCTATTGCAGTGGTAGGGTTAAAAGTTATAAAGAAAAAATATAAAAGAGATTTTTACAAATAAATAATTACAAAAAACTACGAGGTAGCCAATAATTAACTTTAAAAAAAAATAATACCGACTTCAAATGCGTGAACACAAAAAAAAAAACTAAAAATTAAAAATATTGCGTATAAAAAAGTTCAACCCCAATTTTCCACCCTTGGGGGTGAAATATTTTCTTCAAATTCGCATGAAACCACCCTTTTGATAATACCTATTCAACAAAAAAATAATCGTTCAAATTGATTTATAATCGGCGGAGATATTGCGTATAAAAAAGTTCATCCCCAATTTTCCACCCTTGGGGGTTGTTTTTTCTATTATTAAATTTAAATGGGACCACCCTTGAGGTATTACCTATACGCCGAAAAAAGATTTGTTCAAATCGGTTCATAATTGGCGGAGTTATCGCGTAACAAACATAGAAAAAAAAAAAACATACGGGTCGAATTGAGAACCTCCTCCTTTTTTTTTTGAAGTCGGTTGAAAAGTTCGCTTCACCTCTTTGTTACTAGGAATATGGTTGTTTTGTCAACTTTTTTGACACTTTGTGTGTCATGACTATTTGACGTTGACTCTACTTGTTCAGTTTTCTCTCGCGCAGTCTTCCATCATAACTTTTAATTCATAAACTCAGTCGGTAAAGTAATAATTAAAAACAATGTCGCATCTGGCGTCTGGGTTATTTATTATTAGACGTGTTTAAGACTCTGGCCATCCTTTAATAGTTCCTAAAATAACACCAGTTGGCAAGAGGAAAACATAGCAAGTAAGTTTCATGAATTGAGAAACACGACGAAATTATTTCCAGCAATTTACTTACAAATTTATTTACGGCTCATTTATATTCATTGATGAATCATTATTCGGATCGTAATTAAATAAGACAGCATTTATTTAAGAGGCTCTTATCATTAGTTTTATAAGAATTAGGTACTGTCTGATCACATTCTTACTTAATTACGAGTATAAATAGTGCAAAATCATCATTATTATCATCAGATCATTTAGTCTCCACTCCAGGGTGACGTATGACCCTCTCTAACCAGGTAAATATTGTCCTGTGAGTAAGATGGGCAACATGGAAAGCATTGGACGACCTATGTTCAGCAGTGGACGTCCTACGGCTGAGATGATGATGATGATGAGTAAGATGTTGTAGGAGGGGGAGATGTAATGATAATTATGTTAACATTCATTCCCCAAGCCTTAGGCCAAATTCTCCATTTACCACTTGAGCTTAACTGAGCGTATCATGATCTTTTTTTTTATACGTGGAAAAAATGCATAAAACTGCATACCCGCCGCTGTGGTCAGTCGACGGGTTATGTGAGGCTCTCAATGCCAGAAGGGCAAGGCCTACCCACTAAAACAACCACGAATGTCCTTCTTTCTGGGCATAGGGGAAATGCCGGTATAGCGAACCTAGTCCCGATTTCGGCATATGCCAAGTTTGTCCAGCTTGTGCGGAATTTTCATGGAAGGGTGATGGTTTTTCCAGTAGCGGCGTAAGGGGGGGGGGGGCGGTGGGGGCGGTCCGCCCCGGGTGCCAAGCATCAGGGGGTGACAAAAGTCGCGCAGATTAGTACTCACTGGCGCACTGCATGATAAAGATCATGATACGATTGGTATCATTGTAGCTGATTCGTACATCTTTCATCTTCGAATCGGTATCCTGGGGGCCACCAGACCTGACCATTCTGGGGGTGCCATAGCCTAGAGCATGGGGGGGGGGGGTGATCGCCCCGGGTGCCAAGCCATGCTACGCCGCCACTGGGTTTTTCCTCCACCAGATTGGTCTGAAGTCAAGTTTGGCGCACATCGGGCGTCACGTGGCTTTATTTGTCTCCACCTCGTCCATCAAACTCGACCTACATTCATAACAACGACCTATTTTTAGGCTAGAATATACGCTAAACGCAAGATCGAAGAGGCGTGGGTGTGATACCTCTTTACAATGATACATTGCTTGTAGAAGGTGGAATAAGGCGTACGCACTATGTGAACAATGCAAGAATGGCATATTAAGCTAAATAAACATTCTTATAGAGTTGTAACAAGGGCCATTTCTACAATAAATGATCTACTTAAACCTACTATTCTATTCTATTCTATTCTACACCTTTTGTTCAAAAGAAAACTAATGCTATTATATTGACTAAGTTCTATAGTCTGTATGCTTTAGAAGTATGCGTAAAGGTAACACGCAATAAAAATACCTAATTCATTAGAACAATTTATTATGAAAGTTCAGTCTTTGACGATGACGTCAGAGGCTCAGAGCGTCATTTGAATGGACAGGGGCGTATTTAAGGAAAATTGGTACGTTTTGTACCAGTACACAGTCTACCGTCTACACTATTTTAATGTAAGAAACATGTCTATATTTAGTATCTAATATTAAGTAATAAATAAAAGCCTTTCTTATTTTTATTTACTTGCCCCAAGTCCGGCCACAGAATAAGTAATAGTACAAGTACAGAAGGATTACTCCGCAAGACGATTTAAATAAATACGAGTCTTGCTACGACGCGATACAGTGGAATTCAGCTCGCACAGCACTACGTACCTACAATTTTATTCACCTACAAGTTTTGTCTCTTTCTATCGTGTGCCTCTGAACTCTTCTTACGCTGTTAGGGTTGCTGTCTAGTGAAAAAATAATTAATCTACTTATTATGTAATGAGGTACGTATGTAGGTAAGTACCCATTCATTATGGAAAACCTTGGGAGAGGCCTTTGTCCAACAGTGGACGTCATTTGGCTGAAACGAACGAACGCATTCTGAGCAGTAGTCATGGTAGGTTAGGTTCCTATACTATCCTAAGAATTATTGATTACCCACATGGCAAACATACCTTTCAGCATCTTTGGGAAGCGAAAAAGGCTTTTCGAATTTAAACACCCGAACGCCGCACAATATTTCTTTCTCTTTATGTCCATTTTTAAATAATACTTCGATCATAGAATTAGGTACTACAACGCACGCCAGCGTCCTGACGGGCGCGCGCGTGACACTCGACTGATATAATACCCGCCGGCGGGGCGCTTCGCTGTAGGTAATTATCGGATGTACCGCGCGGAGTGAGCCAGGCCTGGTCCGGCCCTGCCCCACAATGGCGACTAAGGCGTGGCTACCACGTGACTGACGTCTGACATTAGGCAAACACACTGACACCACGGTTTTAGTAGATAAGATATCGCAAATTGGTGAGTACCCACATTAGTAAATACCTACTAATAAAGTAATAGATTATAGTTGAGGTTATTGGACCTGTTTAAAAATACGGGGTCGGAAAATAGAGGTTCATGTACATATTTTACTAGCATTTTCCTGCAGCCCCGTCCGCGTGATCACAGAAAATCTTTACCCCGCGTGTCACGCTTCCAAATACAGGGATAAAAACTTTCCTTGAGACGCAAACTAACTATACGATACCAAATTTCGTTTAAAAAGCTTCAGTGGTTGAATTGCGAAAGAGGAATTCATCCACTCATCCTATAAACTACCAAAAATTAGAAGATTACTATGTTTTCTATAGATATTTTAATTAAAAGCACAAAAGGCAATGTCAGACATGGTATGGTTTCCTGACTGACACCAAGGTTGTTAACTAACATTATAGCACACTAAAATAAAAAAATACTCTCAAGATAGTGCCAAAATACATTATAGACCCCCTGTAGGTAGACCGTAGTCAGACCAAACATGAAAATCTAAATATAACTCAAAGGTGACTGACTGACATGACATAGTGATCTATCAACGCACAGCCCAAACCACTGGGCGAATCGGGCGGAAATTTGGCATGCAGGTAGATGTTATGACGTAGACATCCGCTAAGAAAGGATTTTACGAAACTCCACCCCTAAGGGGGTAAAACGGGATCCACGCGTACGAAGTCGCGGGCGGCCGCTAGTGAAATATAAACATGACGTAAACATATCCAAATTTCATGATAGTGAAATCTAGGTATCGAATTAACAATCAAGAGGCATTCCAGTTTTGATAAGATAGAAACAGACATACGTCACGGTATCGTACGAGTGATGCAATATTTTATTTCGGAATTCCTTTAAAAAGGTTATAGAAGAGTTTTTTATGAAACGGTACTTAAAACTCGACTCAAAAGCTCGGTTTCTGAAAATCTGAATTGAGATTTCCAGTTTGAGCGAGCTCCTCATCTCCTACTCAAGGATAAATAATAATATGTCATGGTAAAATTGTGAATTCCGTTAGTTTGCAATCTCACGCGTTATATTATAAACTGACGGAGTTCGCCGTTTCACGTTGACAAAATATAATATGAAAAGTTCATAGGTTTAGAAGATATGCACGCTTGAACCAAACATCTAAATTCAGAAAATGGCCAAAGTCAAGCATGAATCCAAGCCTGTAGATAAATAAAATTTCACTTGATGACTTAGGCTGACCAATACTGGCCAATTTCACTTTTCACCAAAAAGATGAAAACAATAAAAAGACTGAAACTTTTCCAGGAGAAAAAAAAGAAAAACGACGCAGGCGGAATTGCGCGCAAAAATAGTGAATAGATAACATTATCGCGTACAATTGACCTTTGTCTGTTGATAGTAAAAATCGTGGAAATAAACTCGTAGTCTAAATAGTCATAATCCGTGATGGAGTGGCTGTCTTATAGATAACCTTTAACAATAGTTAGATAGGGGGTCTACTTTATCTTGAGTTAAAAAGAAGGTCGGCGCGGACTTGAAATGAGGATTTAAATAAATATAGAGCGCGCTCATCTGCATCATCATCATCTCAACCATAGGACGTCCACTGCTGAACATAGGCCTCCCCCAATGCTTTCCATGTTGATCGATTGGTAGCGGCCATACGCTCATAGCATAGTAATGTAACACCATGGCCTTTCATTTTCAAAGCGACGTACCACGAGATATTACCATAAAATGGTCAAAGTACTGTCTTACCAAGCACTTTACCATATCGTAGTCAAAGTAAAGTCGAGTAAAAATCCCCGAACACATCAGTGTTCCCGAATTCAAAGATCTGACTAGGTATCTTCTGACCTGATCCATCATAGATCAAGATCGGAGATACAAGTTTAGATATGAATAGATAGATAACATTGATATTGAAATCAACCGATAAATTCTTTAAGTAGGTACATAGGTAATGCAAACATAGCTGTATTCATAAACCTTCGTTCGTTCGTTTCAGCCAAATGACGTCTACTGCTGGACAAAGGCCTCATAAACCTTAGCATAAACTAATTGAAAAAGAGGATATCAATAGTAAACTATTTTCTAGAGCTGCTCCTTCAGCACTTATGGGAAATCTACCTACATTATTTTTACATTATGGTGATGGGACGCATTTATAAAAGGATTATATATATCAACTTAGTGATAGTTTTTAAATAGTGAATCATTATGATGGAAATCAATTACACAAGAAAAGTAATCCCATAGGGCAGGGGATTTTTCAGAAGCAAGCGTCATCCATTATCATTTTTCAGAAGCAAGCGTCATCTATTATCCTAGGAACATCTGGCATCACAATCATTAGTTTACAACACAGTAAACAATTATTGCTTGTACTATTTGGCAACTCAGAATCTCAGACGCTCTCAGGAAATCCCGAGGCAAGATGGCGGAGTGCCAGGAACTAGAGTTGCCTGGAAAAATATCATTAGTCATAGCGATTTGGACTAAGTTTTAAAAATAAATATGTGAGATAGTCAAACTTGTAGTAGTCGTAAGTGGTAACTCGAGTAATAGAGTTCAATTATTTCGGACTTTTCAGAATTTACAAAATATTTGTCTCAAAAACACGTGTGACATGGTAAGGGCAATTTAAAATTATAGTTAGTGGTACCACCATCTTTCATCATAGTCTATCGCCATAATACAGTATTATAGCATTGTTGTGTTTTGGTAGATGGAGGTAAGATAGCCAGTTCCTCCGTGGTTAAGGATTCCGGGTGAAGCTCGCTTCCACCTTCGGCCTGATCATCACTTACCATCAGGTGAGATACAGGCCAAGAGCTTCCTCGTTGTGGATTAAAAAAAAAGTGAGCACATTACACCGATTTGGTGTTGGCAGATTCTTCATATAAATTAGAATCGGGCCCATCTATCGGCCAACTAAAAGTCGGTGGTCTGCGCCTAGGCTTATGGTAATAATAGGTTCTGCTCTGGCAAATGCTGCTATTAGTTTCTTTACGAGACCGAATCAGAAATGAGGAGATCCGTGAAAAAACTAAGGTCGCTGACCTACCCCGACGGATTAGCAAGCTGAAGTGGCAATCGGCAGGGCATATGGTACGCAGAACTGACGGCCGATGGGGCAGCAAGGTTCTGGAATGGAGGCCACATACCGGAAAGCGCAGCGTAGGACGTCCATCCACAGGGTGGACCGACGACCTCATAAAGGTACCGGCCATTATGGAAATCATTGGAGGAGGCGTATGTAAAAAAAAATTGTAAGAACCTTATAACCTGTATTCTGGCAAATAAACGCTTCTTATTCTTATTCTATATTTTTGCGAACATATAAAAGGTATTCATATTCAATAAGTGAAATTACGCAAACAAAGAAGTTTGATTTGATTTGATTCAAGATGCTTATCAATTGACTTGCTATCAGTCGCTGCATTGTCACTGCAGTTATCAACATTGTCAGGCAAAAGTAGGTCCTTGAAGGTATGTACGTTGTTTAACTTTATTACATTACGTTGTAACTACTCGTACTTTGCTAGTCACGGAAAATTATTAAGTTTCAAAACATTGTTACACTCTTTAAAAATGTAGTAATTTCACAATGTTGCAAGAACTAAATAATTTATTAATACAACTTCGTAGCTTAAGGATTACATAACGCATAATAAAATGTTTTTAGTATGCTCTTTCCTAGCATAACTGCTTGTGCTCATCATTTGCTTCCACTGGGATTAGAATCTGTAACCAGCTAAAGTTTCAATCCAACGACCACGAAGCTAGGCGACCGTCCATATCGAAACAATTTTCAGAATCGATTATATGACTCAGAATTTAATAATAATGAAGGTAACTACGAAATGAAAAAGTTCTGTATTTGACGACCGCCTACCGAAAACTTGTTAATTACGATAAATTACGTCTGACATTTGAGTTATGACTAGTTACTTCGGTTGTTACAACCCACACAATACGTAGAAAACACATTAATATAATAAAAAGTACGTACGTACAATATGTACGAGTATGTAACTACAATCATGATTATAATCCTCAAAGTTACAATATTGAAGTTTGTGATTCATATAATTATTTGCCTTAATAACGATATTGATTTGAATTTTATGTCATGACAAACTCTGAAAGGCCTATGATTGTTACGAGTACCATTAATTTGTGTTCAAAATCCACCCCTTGGGGAGGCCTATTTTCAGCAGTGGACGTCCTGTAGCTGAAATGATGATGATGAAAAAAAGATATTTTATAAAAACGTCACACAACGTCGCCGTTCATTTAAATAAACATGATAATAAGATTGATATACATAATTAATCGACCTTGGAATTAAAATGTAACAGCAGACATGAAATTCAAATCATGAACCGTTATAAACAGGACTCTAGTACGGTATATCAGATTTTTAAAAAGAAACATTATAATTTTTAATGAATGGTAGAATTGGAAACTTAAAAAAAAATATCCCGAATTCCCGATGGATGTAAAAAGACAAATTAACTGTGGTTTCAGCAGAGTGGTTCTATTCTATTGATCGATTTTGCCCATACCTTTTGACGTCGATAAAGTAGGTATATCACGGCGCGCATACTAGCAGATGATGATGGATTATACTAATGATCCTGGTGCTAGAGGGTCGTGCTGTGTTTCTACAGTATAGGGCGATGATGATGATCTCGATATTATCACTCCGGAATATCAAGTGGTGTATTGCACAATATATCGTAATATTCGTAATACACGTGTCATTGCCAAGATAAAACTTTTCACTAAGCGGCATGACTTGCAAGTTTTGCCCATACGACTGAATATAAATGTATTTCTTTGCATGTTTTTTGCAAGCGGAATTAAGGCCTCAATTTGATTTGATGACAGCATGAATTTGTGTTCTGCGTAGCATTTGGTCCGTAAATTCTCTGTCTCATGCATCGAGCAAAAAGAAAATGTAGGTAATGTCGTATTTTTATTTCATTCACCAAAAAGCAGTAGGAGCTAGAATCGATTAGTTTGAGAGACCCAGGGATAAAAGGATAGTTTTTATCCCGGTCTTTTTTCACGCGACCGAAACGCGGGCAAAGCCGCGGGCTTAAGCTAGCGTATTATAAATCGAATTAATCATGACATAATTACACGCACTGTTTAGTTAGCGCAAGTTGATTCAAGTTTGTGTAACACCACTGATATGATAAGTGATAAGATTCGGAGATGGATTAACATCTTTTGCCTATGGCTTCGCTCGCGCGAAATTTTGCTTGTCGCAAATCATGATAAATTATACAGGGTGTTAGGTAAATGGGTATATGAGCCGACACTAGCCCATGTTAACATGATCATATAAATGATATGGTGAAGTCAGAAATGGCAATGCCAGATTTTGTATGGAAGGTGGCGTCTTTTTTTTTTCGCGCGGCCATCGACCAAACTTTGTTTTTTAATTACAAAATAGTGTAATAAACCAAACTTACTATGGCATGTATACCTCTAAACTCAGTCTGAACTGAGTTACGAGCATTAGAAGTTTGATGATTTTCATACTAGATTTGCTTTTTGTGTGCAAGTTTTGTAAGAAATTGCAACAAAATATTGCGCTATTTTTTTATTGCGCTGATTCTGCTCCATACTGATGTCTGGAGCCTTTAATGGATGGTATTGTTTGTTTACACATACAATCTCACTATTTTGTTGCAATTTCTTACAAAACTTTGCGCGCAAAAAGCAAATCTAGTATGAAAATCGTCAAACTTCTAATGCTCGTAACTCAGTTCAGACTGAGTTTAGAGGTATACATGCCATAGTAAGTTTGGTTTATTACACTATTTTGTAATCAAAAAACTAAGTTTGGTCGATGGCCGCGCGAAAAAAAAAAGACGCCAATTTCCGGCATTGTCTTTTGATATCATCATTTTATTTTTTTTAATTTTCATACAAAATAAATTTGATAAAATCCGATTTGTATGAAAATTAAAATAATTAAAATGAAGATATCAATTTTCTGACTTCACCATACCATTTATATGACCATGTTAACATGGGCTAGTGTCGGCTCATATACCCATTTACCTAACACCCTGTAGTTGGGAATAAATTAAATATTACTGTAAAGTTTCATCAAAATCCGTTACGTAGTTATTTCATAAAAGTGTCACAAACATTCATCCATCATCACTTTTACATTTAATAAAGAATAAAAGTCTTAAATAACACTTTTTAAGAAGTCCTAAAGAACGTTTGGTCTAAAAACTTTTTTCTTACTTGTACTAAATAATATGAAATGACTAGTCGCTGTTTCTAAAGTATTTTTATAAGACAAGCCAGACATAATATTAAACCTATTAAGTCCGTCTGACCCTGACTGAGGCTCAGAATAATCGGAACTTTAATCATTATTTTCTTGAAAGAAATGCTAAGAAATGTTTAGATAGAGTTTCGGTTTTTTTTTTCTAATAGTGTTTCTGTTAAACAGTAAAAATTTTAGCTGGACTTTTTTTTTGCTTTAAAATCAATCAAAAAATGATATTAAGCCAATTAAACGAATTAAGAACAACTTACTGTTTACATTATTATTATTTAAATGCAGATGGCAATTTAATTAATTAATACACAATAAAATAACTTATTCACGACACTATCATAGAATAAAATATACTATAATTTATTAAAAAAGTTGTACTTTTAAATATTCACGCCACAATTTATCATGGTTTTTTTATTTGCATATTTCTGTCCTGTCATTAAATTAGTTATGGTTTACTCGTAATTATCGGTACATATAGACGAAAATATTTACTGCATTTTCCATTTTATTACCATTTATAATTAAATGATTAATATTAAAGTCGACATAATATCATAAATGACCAATTAATTAAATTGATTTAACACGCACCGAATCACGATGTAGAAATCACAAATGAATTAAAATTATTAAACATTTAAGCCTTTATTACATGACAAAATAAAAAAAAAGAAAATATCAAATAACCTCAAAAAAGAAAAATGTACCTGTGTAAAATTTTCCGGTACAGAAGCACTAAGAAAATTCACAGAAAAGGTTTTTTTACACGATCACTTCAACGTTTGAACGAACTCGCGGCGTCGAGACGAGCGCTCTCTACGGCAGCCGGTGGCCAACTGATGTTTACGGACCGACAACAAATGGAGGTAACGTTACACAATACCGGTAATACGGTAGGTCTGCTTGGATTATGTCAACCGGCAATGAGTTTGTTGCGCTTCTTCTCAGCACGTGCTTTGGCAAATAATGAGACACGTAAAGGAGTGGATTTTTAATTTATTTTACCAAACCATTTGTAAAGTACTTAACGATTTATTAATCACTTTTTAATACGTTGGTGTAAGTACAATAGCAGGCGTGTTTTAGTTCTATTGCTTTTTCGTGGATTCCGTGGAGACAAGTATTTCCGTAAGGTTTCAAGACGTCATCAGGTCCAAAGCGGGTTGTTTAGAGATTTTTTCCTGCAAATAGATGACACTAATGGGTGATTCATGAGTGAAACTGACACATGATAATTAGCTCTAGTTCGTGGAAATCGTGGTGAAAGTTATTGATTCGCATACGACTTCGCAAAATTTGTATACAGGTGACTCATTCATGGGTGATCGGACAAAAATGATGGGACGCATCGTTAATATAATGAATATTTTTTGATATGATTTTATATTTTTTGCTTGTATTTTTTTAATTTATTTTCTTTGCCAGTTAAACAGTTTTTTCTTAATTTATTTCTTTTACTGGCAAGACTTCTGCGTGTTCTTGATTTATGAACAGTTTATGAGTACACTTCCGATCGGATTTTCCGCACGCTTCTATGTATGTGCCGTCATCATTATCTATCTTTATGAACACTAACAGGTTATCCAGTACGGGTTTATGTGCTCGCTGAGTTACTTTTATTGGCACTAAAACATGGTAGGTACTAGGTACATAGAACTTGCATACAACTGCATCAGTCAACACTGGTTTAAATTCTTTATTGTAGTGCCTTTTGCCTGTGATGCATATTTCGGCACGCGCGCGGTTTGGCCCACATGCCGGCTGCCTGTATTTTAATAATTAATATTATACATTACGCGTAGGTATAGTAGGAAAAACTATCCGTGTAGATTTGGGATAACACAGAACACATCTACTATTCTGAAATAATATTTTATTTATTGACAGAAATATTTTATTTATTGCCAGAAATATTTTATTCATTGGCATTAGTGTGCCCTGAAAAGATCTGTTCAAAGAATATCGTTCTCCAAGGTCCAAACTATATGCTAAATCTAATCAGAATTCATATAGCTGCGTAGCCGTGTAGGCGATTGGGGTAGTACCAAAAAAAAATAACATTTTGACATCAACATATTTCAAATTGTTTATTATAAGATACATCACTGAATAATTTTGGTAATAATGGCGTTGAAATTCAAGTATGTTTTAAAACTTTTAAAATACATTTAGGACAGTCGGACGTAGTCAAAATATTTTGGTAACACATTAATCACAAGCTACAGGTACTTTCGTTTCCCGTCTATCACGTTACCGGTTTTGGCCGGTAAACTCTGGTTTTTCCTGCTTTCTACATTTCTACCTGTTTGTTGCAACCAAATGAGTTTTGACCATGTATCTGTATAGAAGTCCACTGCTGGATATATGAGTAAGCCCCTCTTCCTACTAAAAATAAGGATAGACTTAGCCTAGGCGCAGACCATCGATTTTTCGTCGGCCGATAGTTTAGTCGAGCAGTTGATCAGTATGGGCATGTATGGAAGTGCGCACATTACACCGATTTGATTTGGCCGATTCTTCATACAATTTAAAATCGGGCACAACTATCGGCCAACTTAAAAAAAATTAAATAAAGGCATAATGATAAGTAAATCGAGGCAGGACAAACTTTACCTTCACTGTTTGGGGTTTTATTGGCGGTCAAGCTGTAGATCCTGGCTACACAGGAGTTGCAGCAGTGGAACGAGAGGTGGGAATAGCACCGTAAGTGTAACCTAACACGGTGTCGCTATCGGACTGGATGGACTGAAGTATTTTGGTGAAACCAATCCTAACACAAGCATTATAATTAGCATAACTGGAGGGGTTAACAGGAATATTAGTAATTTGTACAATACGGAATACTCTTAACTAAAAAAACAAAAGAAAAATAAAAATATACTAGTCTAGCAAAGAAAAAGACAATGTTGTATAACAAAATTGACCTTCAAAGTAGGTAAGTCGCAATTAACTAACGAAAATATTGAAACAATACTACACAAGCGTGACAATAGAAGAGGATACGATTGGAAAACGATTTTCGATGTATAAAAACATTCGGTTGTTTTAGTTTACGATGTCCGTGAGAGAGAAGAAACTTCCGTGGAAAGAAATATAACAATCTTGGTTTTTAAAAGAGTTCTTGTTGCTTATAATATTTAGGAAAGATTGAGATATTATGGTGTGTAATTTTGTATTATGAAACGATCAAACGACACTCAAGTATATAGTATGTATAAAAAAATCATAAGTGCCAAATATTGGTCTAAATTGAATAAAAAATAAACATTTTAATTTTCAAAATATGAATAAAATAAATATGCGCTTCTTTACTTTTACATACATATTTTATTCTTGAATGTGACGTAATAATTTTGAATTACTAAATTAGTCAGGACTTGTAACAACTATAATTAAGTTTTTTATCATTATAGTATATGTAAATAAATAAACATTGTTTTACAATGATAACGCACTGAAACAATGATGTTCATTATGAATCGGATTTTTTTTTATCATTGGTGTATTAATCAAATCACCTAATTAGGGGTATTTTTCCATTTTTAATGACATTACAATATTCCTAGAAAACTATACTTCCTATTAATTTACATTCATAATGTTTTTTTTTTGCTTAGCCCAATATTTGATTGGTAGAGTTTACATGTGGATTAAATACCAAGTATTTATGCGTTTTGTAAACCTTAATTTTATTTGTGCCCTTGTTCGCCCATTTATTGCCCCGAAGCAGTGATAGGGTTAACACAGGGACGTTTAAAAGTACTTTTTAAAAGGCTACTAGCTAAAATAAATTGTTTTTTTTTATGATGTATAATATGATAAGCATGTAAAGAATAGTATAGTAGTATAGATGTTCTGATCTATAAATAAACCCGGTAATCAATGAGATAAAACACCTGTGAATTATCGTATTTTTGGGCGATAATTATCAACTACTGCGCACAACTTGTCCTTCCCTATAACTGCGTAGTCAGTGAAGGGCTTAGTACCAAACAAGCGTGTAGTATCGAAATACTATAATGGTTCTGTATAGTTTTCAAGTTTTTTAACAAAAAAAAAGTAATTTAAACATAAAAAAAAGAAAGAAAAAACGAAATAAAAACTACATATTTTGTTAGTACTTTGTAAAAAAAACTAATAGACAGCTCTAGTTGCTATTGCAAATTAAAATACGAAAAAAATGGTTTAACAATGACTTCAGTACTGATCCCCAAAAGTGTAATAATTTGATTATGTAATTATAGTTTTGTTTATTAATTTTTATCGAGTATTATTAGCAATAATACTTTGCAAGGTCGCACTATATCGAGTTGAGGTATTCCTGCTGCGCACTATGTTGTCACAGTAAAAGGGAAAATAAATACGTCTTCATAATTTATTTTGATTTTACCGTCCAAAGCAAACATAAAAAAAACCTTTAAAAATTGCGGCAAAAAAGAACAAATAATAAAAAAAAATGTGTAAAAAATACTACAGCAAGGAAAGTAGGTGGCACTGTAGGCAGCAAGAGCTTGAAAATACGTATTTAAAATGCGTAGGCGCACGGTAAAAATGAAGCTGGTTTACTTTTCTATTTTACTGTGATGGTGGGCTTCGTCATTGACTATGACCGTGAGATAAAAAAAACTATACGTGATACGCAGTGTTATGTATGTATAGTTATGCACGTATGTAGTTAGGCTCGCAGTTACGCCGCTGGGCGCTAATAAATCAGTTTACGTTCAACCGCTGTCTTATTGCTACGTACCTATCACTGGCGACGGGCTGATAAAATTAACCACGCGTGTGCAATATCTTACCTGATAAAAATGCCTATCGGTAGTATTGAACCGTATAACTTTTCGAGTAATAACTGGGATGCGTATGTACGCCGGGTGAAGCAGTTTATAGCACTAAATAACATCGCCGACACATTGCACGTGGCCACGTTAGTAACCATTGTAGGCGCAGAGTGTTACGAATTAATGTGCGACTTGTGTTCCCCGAATACCCCGGAATCAAAATCATTTGAGGATCTAGTTAAGCTAGTGAAAGAGCACCTGGAACCTGACAGATCGGAAATTGCGGAAAGGCATATTTTCCGACAGCGAACGCAACGTCAAGGAGAAAGTGTTCGTGAATACTTGCAAGCGCTAAAACATTTGGCAAAAACTTGTAACTTTGGAGATAAGCTGGAGGAGAACTTGCGCGACCAGTACGTATCGGGTTTGTGCAATGAAGACATGAGATCGAGGATCTTCGCGGAGAGGAACGTGGACTACAAGCGCGCAGTGGAGCTCGCACAGGCGCTGGAGGCGGCGGAGCGGCACGCGGCCACGGCGAGCGCGCAGGGCGCGGGCGGCGCCGGTGCGCGGGCGCGCGACGACGGCTTGCATCGGCTGGGCGCGGGCGGCGCCGGCGGCTCCCGGGCCAACGCGGGAGCGCCCCGGCCGCAGCGCGCATGCCCACGGTGTGGTAAAGTAGGGCATGTCGAGGGCAAGTGTCGTTTCAAATACTACAATTGTGATGAATGTGGTCAACGGGGCCATATAAAAGCAGTGTGTGTTAAAGGCAATAAAGTGAGTGGCAAGAACGCAACGAAAAATCAATTCTTTTTGAATGGATCGGACTCGGACGATGAAGGTTGTAACTTTTATAATTTAGTAGTCAGTAGTGACGGTGATGGGCCTTATTTTGCAAATTTAAAAGTAGAAAACATTTTATGTAAATTTGAAATTGACACCGGAAGCAAATTGTCTGTTATTTCTAAAAAGTTCTATGACAGAAATTTCTCTAATTTACCAATTGAACAGAAACAAATTACCTTAAAATCGTATACCGGTGACGTCATTGAGACTTTGGGCTTTATTATGGTCAACGTTAGTTGTGGCAAAAAACAAGCAAAGTTAAATTTATTTGTTATTGAAAACGGCGGGCCGCCATTGATGGGCCGTACGTGGATAAAATGTTTAAAATTGGGAATAGTAGAATGCCACAATTTGACTGAGGAGGACTCAATGGCGATTTCTTTGCGAAAAGAATTCCCAGATGTATTTGCTGAAGGTTTAGGTACGTTTAAGTCTAAATTCAAATTGTATTTAAAAGATGATTCACCTGTTTTTATTAAAGCGCGACCCATACCGTTAGCATTGCGACAACCTGTCGAAAGGGAGCTCGAACGATTGCAGCGGGATGACGTCATTTACAAAGTTGAGAGGTCAGATTATGGCACGCCTATTGTGCCTGTAGTTAAAGCGAATGGCAATATTCGATTGTGCGGTGACTACAAAGTCACAATAAATCCACTTTTAAAAGACTTTCATTACCCGTTGCCTCGTATCGAGGACCTTTTTGCCGCCTTAGGAGGGGGTGAACAGTATACTAAATTAGATTTATCCAATGCATTTCAACAATGTATTTTAGAAGAAGACTCGCAAGCGATGACAGCCATTACTACTCACATTGGTACTTTTTTATATAAGCGCGTACCGTTTGGTATTAAATGCATTCCTGAAAATTTTCAAAAAATCATGGAAGAGACTCTAAGTGGCCTGCCATCGACTGCTGTATTCGCTGATGATATCTGTGTCACAGGGAAAGATAAATCATCCCACTTGGCGAATTTGAGAGCGGTGCTACAAAGGCTTAATGAAAATGGGTTAAGAATAAATTTTAGCAAATGCCAATTTTTCAAGGATAGCGTTACCTACTTAGGGTATAAAATTGATAAACTTGGTTTACATACAGATTCAAAAAAAATTGAAGCCATTGTAGCAGCGCCCGCACCAACCAATGTCACTCAATTAAAAAGTTTCATGGGTCTGGTAAACTTTTATTCTAAATTCTGTGCAAATATGAGTGACATTTTAAAGCCTATGTACGATCTGTTGAAAAAGAATGTTCAGTGGAACTGGACAGCTGATTGTGATAGGGCTTTTAATAAAATAAAAACGGTGTTAAGCAGTTCCCCTGTGCTCGCGCACTACGATCCAAACTTAGAGTTGATTTTGTCGGTTGACAGCAGCGCGTACGGCCTGGGCGCGGTGCTCACGCAGCGCCGCGCGGACGGCGCCGAGCTGCCGGTGTGCTGTGCCTCGCGCACTCTCAACAGTGCCGAAGCTAGCTACTCTCAGATAGACAAAGAGGCGCTCGCTATCGTGTTCGGAGTCACTAAGCACCATCAGTACCTATACGGGAGACACTTTACTCTGAGGAGCGACCATCGACCTTTAAGTTACATTTTTGGTAAAAATAAGGGTCTGCCGGTGACTGCGGCAAGTAGACTACAACGTTACGCGGTTAAGTTAGCGGCATACGACTTCTCTATAGAATTCGTTAAATCGGAAAAAAACTGTTTTGCCGATGCTCTTTCTCGTCTTCCTCTAGAATTGACCAAAAAGCAACTACGAGGTGAAGACGAGGAAGGTAGGTATTTGCATTACGCACAAGATAGCTTTCCGATCAGTTTTAACGATATTAAAACGGAAACGGCAAAGGACGTGCTTTTAAGTAAAATATACGGATTTGTAATGTATGGTTGGCCGAATAGATACGCGTATAATGAAATTGAAAAGATTTATTTTAATAAAAAAGATTATTTATATATTGATCAGGGATGTTTAGTATGGGGTTATCGTATTGTGGTCCCAAAGTCATTACGAAATTGCATCATGAAAGAGATCCACGACGGCCACCCGGGTATAGTTAAAATGAAACAAATCGCACGTAATTATGTTTGGTGGGAAAATATAGATCGAGACTTAGAGGAGGTTGCGCGCGAGTGTTTACCGTGCCGGGAGCTGCGGCCCGCGCCCCCCGCCGCGCCGCTCCACTCGTGGCCCTGGCCAGCGGAGCCATGGGCACGATTGCACGTCGATTTTCTCGGCCCGTTCAATAATAATTATTATCTCATAATAATTGATGCACATTCAAAATGGATCGAAGTAGAAAAAGTCAACACAACCTCAGCCAACGCAGTTTGTGATAGTTTGAGACGTCATTTTTCTCGTTTCGGTTTACCTAAACGCATAGTAAGCGACAACGGACCGCCATTTTCATCTGCCGCTTTTGCTGAATATTTAAATTGTAACGGTATTAAACATACTTTAGTGCCACCATATCATCCCTCGAGCAATGGAGCTGCTGAAAACGCCGTGCGCACTATTAAAAGAGTACTCAAAAAGGCAGAATTAGAAAGAGAAGACACGAATAGGGCGTTGAGTAAATTTTTGTTTATGTACAGAAATACCGAACAGAGTACGACGGGACGCGAACCTGCAGTCGCCCTGATGGGCCGGCGGCTGCGCGGCCGCCTGGACCTGCTGCGCCCCAACGCCGCCGAGCGGGTGCGCGCGCGCCAGCTCGTCGAGGAGGCCCGGGACGAGGCCCCGTTACGCGTTGCCAAACAAAACGAGCCAATTTTGATACGTAATTATTCCAAGTCGGGCAATAAGTGGGAGGAGGGCGTGGTACATGAGCGTATTGGACCTGTATCCTACAATGTGACTACAAAGAACGGTCATACACATAAGCGTCACATCGATCAGATACTCGCTAGGAAGTCACGTCATTCACTGAGCCGAGTGATGGATAATTCGCATAATAAGTCAAATTCGGCTTGTTCTAAAGACATGTCGGTCGGTGACGGTGACCACGAACATGACGAGTCATTTGATAGTGCGGAGGAAGGACCGAGCACGGGCGCGGCCTCTCCGGTGCCGACCTCGCCATCGACGTTGCTGTCTCCGACGGCACAGCCTACTGATAAAATGCGCAGGGAAGCTGCTATACGTTGTTGCAAAAAACTTAAAAATGTTAACTAATTTGATTAATGTCGAAATATATAATTATTTTGATGTTACATTAAATACATATTTATATATGTTATAACATTATACATATACACATACGCTCATTTAACTTGTTAGAGACTATATTTATTTGTTGTAACAGAAACGGAATGGTGGTGTTATATTTAGGAAGGAAAAGTGTTATGTATGTATAGTTATGCACGTATGTAGTTAGGCTCGCAGTTACGCCGCTGGGCGCTAATAAATCAGTTTACGTTCAACCGCTGTCTTATTGCTACGTACCTATCACGCAGTATCTGGAATATTTGGTGTGGACACACAAACGACACAAGAGATACTTTAACGTAGGTATGAAGATTGACAATTCAAAACCTAATTTTTTGTTTCTGTAATACAAGGCAGGTATTTGATCGCAATCGCAGCGTGTTAATTGAGATGCAGTCTAGGATGGTACATATCTGCCCTGTAAGTGCCTATTCAATCTCGCCTTGAAAAGGCCCGGATTAGTGTTCAGGAAAGACAGCAGCAGGCAGCGAATTCCAGTCCCTTTCGCATTATAAAAGAGTTATATTTATTTGAATCATATTTGACAAATATTTTGGCACTTATGACCGTCAAAAATAATAATTATATGGTTTTTGAAATTTTGATTAAATTGTAGAGAAATAGGCCTTCAGTCATAGAAATAATAAATACACTTGAAAGGTCTCGAATATCAGCATGTATATTGTTTACGAGTTGCACTGTCATTGATAACACGCCCCCCGGTAGTGCAGTTAAATTTAACTTATCAAGGCGTCTAGACGATTCCATTAACTACTTAGTTTACATTTAATTAACTTTATTTAAAGCTGTCACAAATGACAGCCTTAGTAAATAAATTAACTCTGCTTCTGCTGATTTAACAAACCATACCTGTAAATAAATGGGCACTTTAACTGTTACTTTTTGTAACTATTACTACCGCCGTAACTCGCAGAACTAATGACCGTTAAGCCAAAAATGTTCTCGTGTGGCGACTACGGGCCGTAAGATACGGTGTGAGCAGCCTTTCTACATGGTGGACCGACGATCTAGTGAAGATCGCTGAAAGCAGCTGGATGCGGGCAGCGCAAGACCGGTCTGTGGAAATCCATGGAGGAAATTTTCCATAACGAAGCAAAAACAGTTAAATTCGTCTTCATATTTACTAAGTGCTTTTAAATTATATGCCTCAGCCTTTGGACATTTCAATTGCTTCCAATCATTCATAATTGTACGTTACTTTGTAAAGTACTAGACAACACATCAAATATCATGAATTGACTATTTTATTGGTAAAGTGACATTTGAAGACAACATAATGGACGGTTAATGACAGGGTCTTTCCAAGGACTTATGCCCGTTTTAACCATCAATCCCTAATTTTTAAGTGACCCCTATGTAGGGTTGCCAGGCGTCCGGATAAAGCCGGACATAGTTAGGCTTTTTGATTGCGTGTCCGGCCATAATAACCGGTGTCCAGCTTGTCCGGCTTTTTATTAGAATGCCGCGCCAGGCGGAAGTCGAGCACAGAATAATATGAAGCGCACGCATGACCTTGGACAAAACCGATGATGATAGTAAAATGTCCGGCCAAATGAAAAGCACAAGAGTCCGGCTTATGTGTTTTTTGACCTGGCAACCCTACCCCTATGGTAACAACATAACAGGAATTTTGTTTACATAGGGTTCACTTAAAAATTAGGGATTGATGGTGAAAACGGGCATTAGAAGACGCATTTGTTTATCTTATTCATCAACGCGCTTGAAGGCCAAAATCTGCCCAATGAAAGAACAACCTAATATAACGTATCAAAAGTATTTAAGTACCTAGGTATACTTCTGGTGAAGGTCGCGGGAGGTGCCTGGATGCAGACCACGCAGGACGACTCGTTGTGGAAACCCTTGGTGGCCTTTGTCCAGCAGTGGACGTCATTTGGCTGAAAAGAACGAACGAGCGAGGAATTACAAAAAAGACAAAGTATCTTATGTTAAGCGAATTTATACGATGCGAATATTTTTTCAGGTAAGCGCCAGTAGTTTAGTAATTAACACTGTCTAGCTAATTGGTTCCCAAACTTATTTGAGACGCGCCCCCTTTCGACCATTCAAAAAATTCCGCGCCCGACCTCCTCCAGTCAAGCTTATTTATTGGTCGTATCGAGCAGTCTGGAATGCATTCTCAGCGGTCGCAGGTTTTTTATACTTAAGTACACAGATGGCCCGCGCCCCCCTTTAAAGGTCTTTGCGTCCCCCACTTTGGGAACCAACTAGCTCCAGCAATTGGAGTTAATATGCTTATTTTATCTAGAAAAATATCATTATACATGTAGATACATTCTTAACGCGCGTAGCTGATATATAAATGACACTAATTGAATTCATGGGATCAAAGATCACATTTGCATTGCAAATAGATAAAGACAGGTTAGACAGGTCTTCTGCATATACTTTGTACGATAGATCGTTTCACATTACGCAGCTATGCCTTCCTTCGTTTTCTTCAAAGTCAAAAATGTCTTCATTTGCCTCCATTTCAGCACTTCCTGGACAACGGCAAAGATCCCCAAGGAATTCCACAACGACCAGGTGTTTGCTTCACCACACCAGATCGTCGGTCCATCCAGTGGGTTTTTTTTAAATAGTGACACCATCAGGGGAGATACAGGGCAAGAGCTTCCTCGTTGTGAATAAAAAAAAGAAAGAATGGCGTAGTAACAATAAAATAAGATCAATATTCGAAATTCTCAAACTTGCAGACTCTAAATATCATTCGATTCACATCCAGACCTCATCGCCATGCACCTGTCAATCGATATTAATGAATATTCCATAGCTTATCGTGGTGACATCGGTTTGGCCTTCGATATAGTCACCAGACCGCGTCTCTATGGATACCATAACGCACACAGAATACATCAAAGTGTAGGCATTGTATGTGTGCTTGTTGTGACTCAGCAGCTTTTGCAAAATAAGTACAAAGAAACCTAGGGTTTTTAGAAATGTTTTGTCCATTTAAAAAGAGCGTATTATCTAGAACTAGCCTGTATAATGTATTGAAAAAGCTTTTCATGATTTGAAAAAGCTTAATGCTTTCACTTCACACTAACAAATTATTGTGGAATGCTTAGTCAGTCATAGTCATAGTTATTTATTTTTAGGCCTTAAAAACTCAAATATCTAGGGGGCCCGAATCCACACCGTAGATAGTATTAACTGCTAATTTTGAGAATACCGTTAGCCAACTCCATTATCACTTAAAAGACCTGTTATCCCACCAAAATAATGGAAACCTAGTTCATTCAATTTTAACAAAACATCCGAATAAAGAGCACGCTCTCATATAAATAACAATAGTGTTTTCGTGTATTCAACGTGAAATCATCTATATCAAATCTATAGAAAATAAACAATACCCCGTAATGATGATTCATTTTCTTCTAATTTACCTACTTTGGCTAAGAATCTTTTGAACTCTAGAAATTCATAAAAAACCATTATTAGTTAATACACTTACGCCCGTATTCACAAACATTACTATGAGGTCTCACAGTGCGCGTGGACTCACAGGGTGACACACGAAACAATCACAGAGCTCTATTCAACGCTGTGCATCCGATTTGTTGCAAGCATCGTTTGTGAATACGGGCGTAAGCTGTTTAAGGAGCATTTTACACAAATGTCAACATAATTTATCCAGGTGTAAATCATCAGTTTTATTTCGATAACCCCGATTCGAACTATTTGGGGCACTGTACTTCTTGTGGTCCTTCGAGCCGGATCGATGTTGTATCCGAAACAAATACCCTCGCATCCATTTCCTGAGTTTTTTTTTTCAAAGTATTTCAGAAGTAAATCTCACTAAATGGGACATTGACTGGCCTATAAAAACAAAAATGTTATAATCACCCTGAATAAGAATATAACAACATAATAGCATCTCATTAATAATGTATGACTCCAGACATGAATGGAAGATGTTTTACATTATGCGACTTGTAGATTTTTTTCGCAATTATTATCCATTTATGTTTATTATTTATTACTATGTCTATTTATATGCTTACAATTAAAACGGTCAGCGAACCGAATACTTTATTGTGTTAAAAGAAAACAAGTATAACTTGCTCACACAACGGTAGCTTAATACATAACTGTGTGTGAACATGATTTAATTTTATGTAGAGTACTCGTACAGCTTCAAATAGTTCGTGACCCCCAAAGTAGCCAAAAAGTTCGCAACACATCTTTGTTACAATGAGGGCTATCGTTTTTATACTTAACAGTTGGCACCCCTGGCGATTGACAGGACCTTACTCTACAATGGCGCCATCTTGATGAGTGCAAATGCGATAGTCCTCCTACCACTTTAGCGCTCACAAGTTGGCGCCACTGTCTTCGCTACTAGCAAGTGACAGGACCTTACTCTACAGTGGCGCTAACTGGTGAGCGCTAAAACGATAGCCCTCATTGCAATAAGGTTGTGTTGTCAATTTTTTGGCCACTTTATTCATCATCATCATAATTTCAGCCACAGGACGTCGACTGCTGAATCGATCTGTCACAATATCACCTTACACGCTCTAGATTCTAGAAAGTTGCGAATATTAATTACTTTCTTCATAAATAATTATTTAATTTTTATTACAGTAGCTAGTAGTATAATTGCATGCATCGATCGATTAATTAATTTAATAAAAACTTAATCAGTGCAATAAAATATTCCACTGCGGACATTAAAACTGATTTATGTAACATCAATGTAGTACTCGATTGACAAAGTCACATTGTCACTTATCGGTAGGTCAACAGTGACTGACAGTCCTTCTTTATGTGACTACTATTAGTTGAACTATTTAATGTAAGGCTGCGAGTACATATACAGGGTGTTAGGTAAATGGGTATATGAGCCGACACTAGCCCATGTTAACATGGGCATATAAATGGTATGGTGAAGTCAGAAATTTGATATCATCATTTTAATTTTTTTAATCTTCATACAAAATAAATTTTATAAAATCCGATTTGTATGAAAAATGAAATAATTAAAATGAAGATATCAAATTTCTGACTTCACCATACCATTTATATGACCATTTTAACATGGGCTAGTGTCGGCTCATATACCCATTTACCTAACATCCTGTATACCATAGGTAAGTACGCTATCTTTTTGCAGATACATTATTTAGGAACACAAACTTCATAAAATGCCTTATCACTGCCAAATAATAAGAAAGTTAGAGGACGCCCACTGGCCACCTGACGGTCAACAGTGGACTTAGAGCGTGCCCAGACAAATATTTCGACAATCCAGGACAGATTGTCCTGGCGCCTCAGAATAAGAAGAGCCGACCCCAAATAATGGGAAACAGGGAAAAGAAGAAGACAAACTGCATATAATATGCTAGCTCTATGCTTAATTTTAGTGGCTAAACTAGGTTTCCAGGATCTGGATTTTATGAAAATAATTGTTGACTTGACACCCACAGTCAATAAAAAAACTGGCAGACAGTGTTAAGTTAGTTTTTCTCGACACGCTGGTAGCGCAAAAAATAGGCTCCTTAAGCTTAAGAACAAGATTGGCTATACATAAGGACTAATGCACACAAATAAAATTAAATAAACTAGACTTTATTTCATTTCGATTAGGAGATCTACTACTAGTTGTAGCAGGGCTATTATTCAGCAAAAAAGTACGATAAATACTGAAGACCACCTACTTAAGATAATCTTTACATACATCTATCAAAAAATACATAAAACAGCAAGTGTAAATACAGCTTTGGACTCTGACCTTGCCGCGTTTGCGTCACTGCCCCATGCGGCGGCTATACTTATGTTATCTACCTCCTATCTACCATGGGACTGCAAGTCATCTCAATTAATAACCTTACCTATAACTACCTAGATACTACTACCTAAGTATAAATAATTCCAAAAAAATTTTAATAAAAAGACTGCCCGCAGACTTTTTGTAGGCAGATACGTTTTTGTCGGGCTAGTGATCATTATGACATGAAAGGGCGCACATTACACCGATTTGGTATCGGTCGATTCCACATACAAATTAGATGCCGAAAAATCTCTAGTCTGCGGGGACTAACAGAATGAGGACTATCGTTTTAGCGCTCACCAGTTAGCGCCACTATAGAGTAAGGTCGTGTCACTTGCTAGTAGCGAAGACGCGTCTTTCCGTTCTATACATGGCCAGAACGCACCCATAGGAAACTGCTCGTGTATATTTTGGAATGTCCCTTTGTAAATCGGTCACAACAAACTATACACGAATTTTGCGTACTGATCGTGTATAGTTTGTATCGTGGATGGATTCCGTCTTCGCTCCAAACTATACTACACCACTTACAGTTGACTAGTGTGTTTAGTTGATTTGATTTAGTAAAATATGGAATTATTACTTTTATTAGATATTATGCTCGTGCTTTGTCCTCGAGATTAGAAATAAGAACTACCTATATGTAGTATCACGTACGGTGATGCCATTTTTAAATTAATTAATTAATTATTACATAAAATATTATTATTTTACTGAATCTACATATAATAAATCTAAATTTATAACACTAATGTAAGTGGTTTCTGAAATTAAATTGATTAGGTAGATTTCAAATTAAATAACAATTATTTATTAGTGTAATCATAAATTCATTTAAAATGAGAGAGAGTAAATGAAGAAAGTTAAACGTGCGTTATTAACTAAAATTGTCGACCGTTTGGTGTAGTTATTGATGTGCCTTTCCCGAGAACGCTCTCCTCACTGAGAATATTCTCGGGAGCGCTCCCGGGAGCGTTCTCCTAAGTGAGAAAGGTTGAGAATCATGTTTATCAAATGGAAATAAAAAAACTTTTTTAAGTAAAATAGTATTAAATTAAGTCGACAGATAAGTGTATATTAAACAATACACTCTATTTGCAGAGAAAGGCTATATTCTCAGTGTTCCCGAGAATATTCTCGGGAACTTTCTCGGAAATATTCTCGGCAACTGTTCCTTTATTATATTTTATTTTTTTCGTCGTGAAATGTCGTTTTAATGATATGTAAGATGACAGAAATTTCTTTTTACATGCAATTAAATAATATAACTGTCATTTTTTTCGTTTTTAACACGCTTTTATTAGGTCGTCGTGTTTGTAATATAACTAACTATGTAATGGAATCTTAGAATCTGATTTACATGCATTTCTAAGTCTTGTATCATCATGAAACTTTATGCAGATTAGATGACAATACAATATTGTGGTACCAGCTGGTCTGATGATGGGACTGGAAGGTGGCCAAAGGAACTCCTAAACGAAACGGTGGAATCACATCGCGTTTGGGTTCATTAGATTTGTCTTTTCGATATCTTCAAGTGCTAGATAATGTCCAGGGTCCTAATGATGGAGTCAGGAGGTGGCCATAGGAACTCCTAAACGAAACGGTGGAAACTCATCGAGTTTGGGTTCGTTGGATTTGTCTTTTCGAGCACTTTAATGCTAGATGATGTCCAGGGTCCTGATCATTCCTGTTAGTAATTAAAAGCGTGTTTTTAGTTTTTGAAACTATTCTTTACATTTGACATTAAGGGCATATTTCACAATCGCTTAGTAAGGGCCTGTTTCGCCACTTCTGGATAAGTTGTGGATAGCCTGTCTGACGGATCATTTGACACATTTTTATATAAAATACGTGCTAGCTAGATTGATCTTAGTCTGTACGAGATTAGAATGGTTCTCAAACAGCTGAAAAACAACAAGGCACCGTAATCACGGCTGAGCTTCTGAAAGCAGGTGGAACGCCGGTACTAAAGGCTTTTCAGAAGCTGTTCGATTCCGTCATCCTCAAGGGAATTACGCCTACGGCATGGCAAAGAAGTATGGTGATACTCCTCGTCAAAAAAGGCGACAAAACCTTGTTGAAGAATTATAGACCCTTTCGCTTCTGAGCCATATCTACAAGCTGTTTTTGATAGTCATTACGAATTGTCACGCTAGCAGGCTTGACAACTTTCAGCCCCCCGAACAAGCCGGTTTCTGAAAAGGCTTTAGTACCATAGACCATAATAATATACGCTACGGCAGATTATACGGAAGATCAAGGAGTATAATCAGCCACTTTGCGTTTGTGAACTATGAGAAAGCCTTCGATTCGATTGAGACATGGGCACTATGGGCAGTGCTGCAGTCTCTCCAACTGTGCCAAATTGACTATCGATACATTGAAGTGTTGAAAGGCTTGTACAAACACGCCATAGTAACAGTCCGTTTCAAGATCAGGACCCGAAACCTATCCAGTTGCAGCGAGGGGTGAGACAGGGAGACGTCATCACCACCGCCCTAGAAGATGTTTTCAAGCTTTTGGGCTGGAGCGGATTTAGCAGGAAGATCTAGGCACAATGCTCGATGGCTTCAATAGAGTCTCTCAACAAGTGGGTCTCAAAATGACCATGGACAAGATTTAAAAATCATGTCTAAAAACCGTGTTGCACCCACTCCTCTAAAAGTTGGAGACTCTACACTCGAAGTTGTTGACAACAATGTATACCTGGGACAAACAGTCCAGTTAGGTAGGTCCAACTTCGAAAAAAAGGTCAATCATCGAATCCAGCTCGGTTGGACAGCCTTCGGGAAGCTTCACGATATTTTCACGCGGCGTCTCCGTCGCGTCGCCGCTCCGCTTTAAATCCGCTTTGAATCCGCTTGAAATCCGCCAGAGTGGCAAGGGCCTTAAATCTCGAGGCACACTCATGTTCAAATACCGTAGCCGAGTCCTAAAGCTGCGGTACGCGTTCGCCACGAAAAGAGTGAGCAAGACAGCAATATTTCACTCACACGTTTCATGCCTTGTTTATGACGACTAGTCTTAACGCCCAGTTAATAAAACATCGAAGCATTACAAATAATACCACATATAAACAACAAAATTAAAATTAAAACTAAATGTATTCTGTCGAGAACACTGAGAATATTCCCGGGAGCGTTCTCGGTTCTCGAGAATATTCTCACTGGGAATATTGCCGGGAACGAGAACTTTCTCAGCGGCACATCTCTAGGTGTAGTGGTTCGAAACGGATAACTGTTCCGGAGGTAGCGGGTTCGATTCCCGCACAGTACAAACATTAATTTGTGTGCATGAACATATTTGTTTGTATTGGACTGGGTGTCTTATTATTATTATTATAAAACTTTATTGCACAATAAAATAGTACAAAAGGTGGACTTAATGCTTCTGTGTATAATAAGTATGTATTTACAAAAAAAAGTATTTAAGTATGTTTATATCTGTTATCTAGTACCCATAGTACAAGCTTTGCTTAGTTTGGGACTAGAAGCGCAGTGTAAAATGTCCAGGGATATTTATTTTTATTTATAAGCTTTTATCTCAAGAACAAAATCATTTTGACATACATAATAATAATTCTTAATTTAAGAGTTATTGGAGAATTGATAAAATATCAGCCCCATAACAAATATATTTTCTATGGCAGAATACAAACACCAAAAAACTCAGTTATGAATTAATATGTAATAGAAAGAGAGGTAAATAAGTCAAAATGACGAGCATGCAACTACTCGCGTATATATTGTAATCGCGAACTTATTACAATACATACATGATTAGTCCGTATGCGTACTGACGATGTATATTTTGGAGGAAGATAATTGACCTAAGTCACTACAAAGTATACGCGAGCAGTACGCAGCGTATGCGTACTGGTCGTGTATAGTTTGGAGGAGCTTAGTAAAAAAAGTCATATCCAAACTATACTCGATTAGTTTCACACCCTTGCGTTCTGGCTATGTATAGAACGGAAAGACGCAGCGAAGACAGTGGCGCCAACTTGTGAGCGCTAAAGTGGTAGGAGGACTACCGCATTTGCACTCATCAAGATGGCGCCACTGTAGAGTAAGGTCCTGTCAATCGCCAGGGGTGCCAACTGTTAAGTATAAAAACGATAGCCCTCATTAGTTTCTTCAAACGTTATGATAATAATATGTGATGTGAACATCAGCCTGTCAGACAGTCACAGTACTGTATCAACATCTGATTGATTTAAAATTTTAAATCCTCATGTGCTTTGTGTACCGATTGACATTTAATCAGTGCTTCTCATCTCACTGCAGAAGTTTGTTTGTAACCCACAAGGAAACCTGGCGCGGTGCCAAGGGGACTACTCCAAAAACGTTATCCGAAGTTTCGAATGTTTCCATCCCTTTTACGCAAAGCCAGATGCCAGCAAGAGCGGCAGAGTCAGACTCGAAACTATATAAACGGCGTTCCGGAATAGCCCTACTGGTTAGGTAAGACCCAATCTAATCTAGAATCGTACTCTCGCCCTTTCGAAAAACAGTCTAGTTTTGTGAATAATAGGTTCTCCCTATCTGGATGATGTCATTGCAAGGGGATTAGGGATTTTGACACTAGTTTTTGTTAATTCCAAAGAAAATATCATAGAATAGACGGAGAATTTATTTATTATATCGATGTGCTAGGTCTTGTTTCAAGGTGGTGAACAAATGGCTTATGTTTTTCCGGGTTTGGTTGGGATTTCCCTTCAAAGGTTGATAGTGATGCCCTCAAGGTTTGAATCAACCAGATTATTTCATTACATTCTCCGGCTCGTGATCGCCACTCGAAAACTTTTCTGCCCTAGCGGACATACAGCTGTCAGTGCGATTAAAGTAAAAAGATATACACCATGGACTGGACATAATATGAACTGTTAGGTACCTGCTAATATTTTTTGCAAAAATTCTCGCTTATACGCACGGATATTTTTCCTTGTCGTCCAAAAAAGATCCTTAGAGAAATTAATGGCAGACACATTCCATGTCATCTTATACCATTAACCTTGAACCTGACGCCGGATTTATTTCTGGACGCTAAAAATAAGAAGCCAAGTGCGATTTTAAACAACTGCCGAGGGTTCCGCAGCACTGGCACTAAAATACTTTATGTAGACGATTCCTTTATAGATAACCGGTAAGGGGTTTATCTAAATTAATATCGTCTGCGTGTGGGTAGTCATATGAATAAGCTGCTTTGCATTCATGAAAAATACCGTACTCTCGAACGCACAATTCTGCGGTTGTTTTTTGTGACGCGACATCTACCAATAAAGGATTCTTATCAAGCTTTTTCCTCTAGCTCATGTTTGATTATTATGTTATGGAATAAAAAATAAAATTCTAAAGTGCACTTTAGGTACCTTAATCAATAATTTTACCTGTGAGTTAAATAATATGTTATTCAAGCTAACGCGATAACGCTTTCGAGACCATGGGATAAGTTGCAAAAAATCATCAAGGAGGTGATTAAGGGCAGGAAAAATCGTATTTCCCCGTCATTTCTCAAATTAGAGACTGAAAGTTCATAATTATGTTTTTAGTAAGATACAAAGAGACCAATCGAAATCAACATGGGCGACCTTTGTACTTCAATATTAAAAAACTTGAAGACAAATATGCTGTAGTTTTATTTAGACCCAACGTTTATACCCCAGTTTCTATTTCTTCCGAGGGTCGCGTATATTTAATCGTTTCCTAGACCAATTACAGATGATGTATTACGTACAACGGGGTCATGGATGCATCGCCAGACGAGGGCGAGACGGAATTAGACGATATATTTTAGAATACTTTGTTTTTAGAGTGTAATGACTAGCCCAATGCTTGGTGACCCTGATTCTGTCAGTAAGTAGGTAAGTACTTCTTTATCCCTTGAAAATGATGGAGGTCTCTCAATTTTTCCTCGGTTTTCAGAAGCGCGTTGACTTTTTGTGTCCAGCACAAGTTTGTTAGGAAAACTGGAAAACGTGACTTTTATTCGGTCAAGTTCGGATTTATCTGGTCAACTGCTACCCTTAATATCAAAACTAAAGCACCTGCATTTCAAACAGCCTCCGAGGACTTTTAGGACTGTTTCAAAGATATTGGAGTCGGTCTTATAAAAGCACAACTGACCTCCTGCTAAAAACATCTAATTTGAAAGAACTCAGTTCAAAAGTCATTTAAACTGACCTACAAAACGGCTATTTGTCTGACGAATATTCAATTGGTTGCAATTTCAGGAAACTAACTGATGGATGATGTAAACGTGCTCTCGAGTGTTGACGTGACTTGGCAAGCGTTTGGGAAGTGGGGTTGTCTCCCCAAAGGGGGTAGATCGATAATGTATGGGCAGCAGCTGTTAGATAACTACCGCAGGTGTAGTTCAGGAAGTGTAGACTGACTTTCTTGCGCTACTTCTCAGCACTGGCCCATTTATTGTCCCGAAGCAGTGGTAGGCTTAAATTAATACTGGGACGTGTAAAAGTCTCATCACCATCATCATCATTACAGCCACAGGACGTCCACTGCTGAACATATGCCTCCCCCAATGATTTCCATATCGCCCGGTTGGTAGCGGCCTGCATCTAGCGCCTTCCTGCTACCTTTCTTTTTCTTTTTCATTTATTTGGGACAAAAAACAGTCTTACAATGGGTCTTAGTCTAGAATCGCACTTATCTATCTAAACTATTGTATGACCAACAACAATGTCCACATATTACATATAAATATTTTATTGAGAGCAGACCTTTAAAAAATTAGGTTTAGAGTAATTAAGTTTATATAAATCATATCTTAAAAGTTATAAAGTAAGCCTTTGTGAGGTCGTCGGTCTTAAAAGTCTATTTGCAGAGAATATATGAATGATCTTTATATTCGTTGAAATCTGCGATGCAAGATTTTGATTGTGAGAAGGTGGCTGACAAATCTCGATTGGGATTTGGGAGGCTTAACGTGTTCTTTCTTCAGAATCAGTATCAATATGAGCACGCTCAAGCTGAAAATCTCAGTTCAGAAACCGGCCTGCGCATACGCAGAGGAAAGCAGCAGTGGACAGATGTAAGCGCTGGTTTATACATCTGCAATATCAATGACTTAGACAAGCCATTGTGTGATAGTACAACAAACACACGTAGTACAATGAAAGTAAATTGTAATCCATTATACAATACAATAGTGCAGTCTCCGGCGGATGGACTGTTTTATAAACATCCATTCACGTTCCTTTGTACTATCCTTATTACAATACCACCTGATGCTACAACACTGTTATAATAAACGCTGACTCTTTCATACGCACGAGAAAATTGTCATTACAAGCTATTTAGCAGTTAAATTAAAGGCTAGTTTATATTTCGATTCCTAAATAGAAAGAAAGAAAGAAAAGTATTTATTCTATAAATAAAAGCCCTTTTGTCGCAATTTTTATATCCAAGGGTCAATGCTACGGGACTATTCCCAATTCTCGTTCCCACCGATGCAACTCCTGTGTAGCCAGGATCTACAGCTTGACCGCCAATAAAAACCCAACCAGTGAAGGTCAAGTTTGTCCCGGGGGAAAGTTAAACTGTCATTGGACCCGCAACGAAATTAATCAGAAGAACATAGGAGGAGTTCGAAGGGTCACTGCTGGCAGTGTTTGTTTTTTAAGATTGGTAGCTCGTTGTTTTTGGCGCCTAGAGCAACTGCTACTCTTTTTTTAGTCTTTTAGGCCTTGATGAGAGATTTATAATCTACGGATTTACATACACATTCAGCACAAATAGGAACAAACGATTTCTTTCAGATACGTGTTTTACCATTAAAACAAAAGAATAAACGGAACGAATTAAGAAACCAAAAAATTGTCCTCATTGTCTTTAACTAACCTCGCCAATGAGAAGTTACGACCAGTTGCGAAAGAAGCCCTTGCGCATAACATAATACGCTCTATTACCCCATATAACAAGCTAGTTTATGTGGACAAGTCAATGTGCCATAACAAATGGGATTATTCCAGCGTTCTACTACAATGGAAGTGCACTCGGCGAGTCCTTTTCGTATGATATTTTGACCTATAGAAAAAAACCGTCCAACAAATTAGGAACATAAACGTTTCGTACCACTTTAGTGGCGACGGGAAAGCGTAGTGGGGGCAGATCTCCCACTAGGTGGACCGACGATCTGGTCAAGATTGCGGGAAGCACCTGAATGCGGGCAGCGCAGGACTGGTCGTTCTGGAAATCTTTATTGCGGGCATTTGTCCAGCAGTCGACGTCATTAGGCAGAAACGTACGAATGAAAATGAACCCCTTAAATTATTATGTGCTGTGCTATGTCTAGATGAATTCTGGATTTGTGACAGATTCAGAGAGCTAGGGACTGGAATTAGCTGCCTGTCAGCCTGTTGCTATCTTTCCCGAACACTAATCCGCCCCTTGTTAATGCAGAACCAGACACAGGTTACCGTACCATCCCTATATTGTGGACATTCCACCAGCTCGCAGTCGCACTAAGCGTTTCGATGACTCTTTTATAATGCGAACAGCTAGGGACTGGAATTCGTTGCCTGCTGCTGTCTTTCCCGAAGACTATAATCCGGGCCTTTTCAAGGCGAGAGTGAATAGGCACTTACAGGGCAGATATGTACCATCCTAGGCTGCATCCCACTTAACATCAGGTGCGATTGTGGACAAATACCTGCCTTGTTATGTATAAAAAAAGAAAAAAAAATGCGAGAAGGAATAGGCACTTACAGGGCAGATACCATCACTTACTTTGAAGACCGAAAATATAGCGAAGAGATAACTACACGGAAGCTCAGGTCAGGAATGTTAAATATTTTGCCCAGAGACTGTGTTTTAAAGTGCCCTACTGTGCCTTCCTTCAGTCATGGTCTGCTGATGGCGAGCCTACCTGAGGTTGCGTCAGCAGAAGGTCGGTTCCGATCGAATCAATAAACAGTAATTAAGCTTTTTATGTCGCTTAAAGAACAACCAACGTTAGCTTGACAATAAGGCGTAGCGCGAATAATCTTGAGCGTACTGATTATGATATTCAGTAGGTAGCTAAATAAGTAAATACTTTAAAAAATCGAACTGCCTGGTGGGAATCAAAACCACGACCTTTCGCTTGCCGGGTGACTGCTCTTCCTTCTCAGTTACTTAGACACTGGATGAACCCATCAAAGTTTTCAATACACTGTTATAATTTTGTTTGTGCTGTGATTTCATTAGCAAGCTACGAGTAAAGTGGCAATGGGCAGGGCACATAGTACGCAGAACTGACGCCCGATGGTTCTGGAGTAGAGGCTGCGTACCAGAAAACGCAGCATAGGACGTCCACCCACAAGGTGGACCGACGACATCATAAATGTAGCAGGAAGGCGCTGGATTTGGGGGAGGCCTATGTTCAGCAGTGGACGTCCTATGGCTGAGATGATGATGATGTGATTATTTACATTTATTTGAATCAATAAATTGTCATTGTCAATTTTAATGACTGTTTTCTTTCAGCTTAGGGATATTTGATTAGTCTCACTTATTTTTATGAATAGTTTTAGGTAGCTTAATTAGATAAATGCCTTATTTTCTTTTGATTAATTTAATGAGAGTCTAGACATTTTAATTTGCTCTAGGACCAACTTTGCCTTTACTGGTCGGGTTTTTATTAGAAATCAAGTTGTAGAACCTGTCTACACATTAATTGCAGCGGTACAAATGAGATATAGAAATGATCCTGTAAATAACAATTGGCTAAGTGCTATTTTATTTATTAGGACAATATAAATATAAGGAAAATAATTATTATATGTAAAAATGCTATAATACTATTGATCACCAAAATAATATTATTCAAGTCCACTGGTTATTTCAATAAAATCTTCAATAGAATCTATGTAAGTATTTTTTTTACATTTATTGAACATACACACTCACCCACAGGCTTTGCTTAATAAATTATACTGATATGTGTTTGGTATGTAATGGTACCTATTTGATGACTAGACTTGAAATTTGAATACAAATTGTATTTTTGCAAACAAGTAACAAAAGAAGAGAAATAAAAGGGTTCACAGTATGGCGTAAGTAGTGCTTGAAAAAGTGTACCTATTATTGTAATTTTTATACGAGTTCATTATTCTTTATTTATTATGTAAATGAATTGAAAATTCATTTCAGCTGTATCATCTAAACGCCGCTTTATCTACTGAATAATTAATAACTACAATTTAGATATGTTTTTCTAGCTAGTTATTATGTTAAATAACTCTAGTAATATTGTGTAAGGCCACCATAAGAGCTATTATCGAACAAACCACAAGTAACCTTCAGGCACGTGTACAACAGGCCAACCTTTCCTCGAAAACCGACGGCGAGCGCACGTCGCAAGAATTGTCATAACATACACGATTATTGTGAGAAACCACCACCAAACAGGGTCCAGTTACCTACAACAGTACCTGGTTTTAGAATAACAGCACACGTGCAGTATCAGATCGATAGAACAACTCCCATGTCTGCATAAATAAAACACTGCAGATGGGAACACCTCAGATCGATTCGCACACGTTTCCGTCTTTCCCATCTCTCTGTATGCCCTCATAATTGTTACGCAAGTCGACTGAACAGTAGTGAACGACACTGGCATAGAATTTCCCAGTTGCTGATACAGAAAAACAGTTTTACTCACCAAAATAAGCGATGGTAAATGAAACCGATGATACCCACTATAAGTTAGATCTATTACAATACACAATACACTAATCACACTACACCGATAAATAACTAGAACGAATAGTTATGAAATTATCTTAATTATAACTATGTCTCCTTTGTAATTCAGTAAAATAATCTTATTTTTTAATCGCGCAAAGTGCCACTGTTTCACTCGAATCGAACTTGAAAAAAGTACAGTCTCTGACATATCCGTCAGAGGCGCTAGCGTCGATTTTTGACATTTCACATCTGGGCAGTTGGTTCAGAAATTTGAGTCGTACATGCAATGCATTTTTAATTTGAATCACTAAAATTCAAATACTTTAGACTTAAATTATACATAATATTTCTAATTTCCATCTATTTTATTTATTAAAGTTATCGTTATAAATGTTTGTTTCTGATCAAGTACTTGAAGTGTCAATCAAATAAAAAAAATAGATTAGAGATGTCCAATTATCGACATCTGCAGTTGGACAGTAATCGATAGATTTGAATTTTGAACTAGAACTGTAAGAAGAAAAAAGTAAAGGATTTTTTCGTCATTTTCATTATTTATCTTCAGAGTAACAAAAGCTATAGTAGTCTTACTTAACCTTTGACGGTTATTAGAAACCACAAACTTGTTGAAGTACTTAATCATCATTAAGAAGCCGCTTGTCAGAATACTCTGTACATTGCTTTAATGGCAATAAACATTTTTGGTTATGCTCAAAGTTACCCTGCGTGATCGAATCAGAAATGAGGAGATCCGCACTTCCGCAGGAGAACCAAAGTGACCGACATAGCTCGCAGAGTTGCTAAAATGAAGTGGCAGTGGGCGTAGAGACGATGACCGTTGGGGCAGAAAAGTTCTCGAGTGGCGACCGCGGGCCGAAAGACGTAGCGTGAGCGGGCCTCCCACTAGGTGGACCGAGAATATGGTGAAGGTCGCAGGAAGAGCCTTGATGCGGGCAGTGCAGGACCGGTCATTATGGAAATCCCTGGGGGAGGCTTTTGTCCAGCAGTGGAAGTCATTTCGTCCCTCGCATGACTAACTATTCTATCTCAGTCTTTTGGCGATTTGATAACTCAAGTCCTATCCATCCAGTCCATATTTTTATTTTATTCAACCTTTACTTTTTATTGGTTTAATAAAATGAAAATGTTTCGTAGATACAAAAATAAAATGGTAAGGTATACATTGAGGTCCATTTATAAAATGCGAGAAAAATTCTACCAGTGAGAACAGTGATCCTAGATTCCCGTGTTAGTGCAAAATAATCATCGACGTTGATTTTTCGGGACATACATCACTTCACATGAATGAATTGAACTGTCAATGTCAAACTGATAATGAGTAATCAGAGGAATTTTGGTATTTTTACAGGAAAATCCCAAAAAATAATTCTGCACAAAAATAACAAAAGTAATTATAGCTGAAAACAGTAGTTGCCATGTCATAGTTCTAGATTTACTAAAGAAACTTCGAAAGTTTTGAACAAACATGTACAAAAACATTGAATTGAGGAAGCTGCCTGCTGGGTCTCTAGTGAGGGTGACAGAGACGCTAGAGATCAACGATGCCTGGAAGAAGGTGATGAGCCGAATCCCCAAAAACTTGGACGATGATAAGTTTGAACCGAAATATAATAATGAACACGAGGAGTAAGTTTTGGCAAATTCAATAATAAAGTACATTAGCCAACATTGTACTGTCTGTATTATGTTTTCTTCCCAGCACTGGCCCATTTATTGTCCCGAAGCAGTGGTAGGGTTAATATTGGGACGTGTAAGTGCTTTTTAAAAGCCTATTTGCAAAAATAAATGAGTTAGAGTTTTTATATTCACAAATAGTTATTCAAATTAGCGACACTAATCCTAAAAGGGCTAAGGACATTTATACAAATCAAAAATGTATGAATTTGCTGTATTTCTACACTAAGGCCTTCTCAAGCACTTGTTTTTGTCTCTTGATGTCTTTTTCAACCCAAAAACCCTTGAATTAATTTCTTGTATGTTTCAGAGCTATTGCTAGGGATGCTAAACACACAAATAGGTTCTGCGCAGAGATACTGTTCGATGAATGGGCTACGTCAGGCAAAGTACGACCAACTCTAGGCACGTTGCAAGATATAATAAAAAAAGCGGGCATTTTAAAAGCTGCTGACGAGATAGCACAGATGTTGCAAGGTATTAATAATTTTCTTTTTAACCGACTTAAAAAAAGAGGAGCTTCTTAATTTAAGTTATTATTGAATGTGATGAACAAATTTTTTATGTTGATAAACACTGTATCCTGCAAATGTCAGCTAATCATAGTAATGTATCACTTTTGGCAATAGTAGATAAATAATAATCCAATCTTTGAACTAAATTAAGGTTTTTTTGTTTATTTTATTTATGAAAACAAAGTATCTGATTGTTTAAACCAAAGTTATATTTTGCATTACATAAATACATGATGATTGATAGTAACACTATAATATTACTATTATGTATGTATAAATTATCTTATTATGTGTATATTTAAACTGTGCTTTTATCCTTTATAGAATCACCTGTTACAAGGCCTGATGAAGGTCCAGGAATGAAGATCAATACCAGCATAACTGAAATATTGAACGAGAGTAGAGCGCACAACAACGTCACAAAGTCCAAGAAGGACAAAACCGAGTCCACAGCTCAAATGAAATCATTAGACATCCCCAGCTTCTTCAAAAAGTTAAAGTCAAAATCGATAGGCAACAAGACAACTCAGCAAATGCAGTCCGAAGGGGAACATTACGCAATCTACAACAATGATAGCAGCTATTCTAACGAAGGCGTTCCCAATATTCCAAACCTAAGCAGACTGATCAAACCTGGAAACAGTCAGAAAAATACTATACCCTATCCAAGACAACTAATCAAGATTGATACCGATATCCTGCAGAACAAAACGCTTATTCAATTCGATTATAACGAGTTGAAGGACATTACCTGTGGGTTTTCAAAAGACTTTATCCACGGCCCAACCGGTCCTACAGGAATGATTGGCAGCGGTGGGTTCGGCGACGTATACGCTGGCTGGCACAGACATCACGGTACACTTGCTGTGAAAAGGTTCAAGAACCTCGGTATGATGACAGAGAAGCCAGATTTTATGCTGCAAAGCTTTAATTCAGAAGTCAAGTTTCTTGCTCAGTTGCGGCATGACAATATAGTCCCTATTATTGGTTATAGCATACAAAAAGAAATGTCATCGTTTCCATCACTGTGTATTGTATGCCAGTACATAGACGGAGGTTCTTTAGAGCAAAACCTAGCAGCCAAAAGGCTAAGCGAGAAGCAGAGGTTAGAGATAATGCTAGGAACCGCTAGAGGGCTGAAATACATACATAACACGGAGATTTTGGATCCGGACAACACGAGTGCGGACCCTGAAGCAAATAAGGTGCAGTTTATACATGGGGACGTGAAAACTGCGAATATTTTGCTGACAAGGGATTACAAACCTAAGGTGAGCATCATACATTCTTGTTATTTTCCTCTGGTACTTGCATAGATGCTATTTTAAAGTTTCAGTAAAGAATTAACCTGTTTATTCACCTCTAAATTATCAAATCAATAATTCAATCTTGACCAGTATTTTGGCACTTATTGCCTCATACATTGGAGTATTTTAGCATAAAACTCAATAAAACTCAGTAAAACTCATTTATTTCTGTAAGTAGGCTTTAAAAAAGCACTTTTACACGTCCCAGTATTAACCCTACCACTGCTTCAGGACAATAAATGGGCCAGTGCTGAGAAGAAGCAGCGCAAGAAACTCAGACACTATTGTCATAAAAACAAAGGATAATGTTTTTTATTTCTCCAACAAAAAATCATTGATTTCCAACTGCAAGTTATTGTACAACTGTCTAAAATAAAAATATCTCTACGTAATTTTAAATATTTTTCAGCTCTGCGACTTCGGTCTAGCGAAACCTTTCAAGAGCACAGAGATCACGCAGTCACTGATCGGCACTAAGCCCTACATGTCCCCAGAACGCTTGCAAGGCACCGTCACCCAGAAAATGGACGTCTACAGCTTCGGAATCGTACTCTTGGAGCTACTAACAGGCCTCCGATGCGCCATCAAGTTCAAAAGCATACAACACTATATCAAAGAAAAAGCACCGAACGGTGATATAACAGAATTATTAGATACAGTGGCCCAACCTTGGTCGAAAGCGCAGGAAGTGTACGAGCTAGCCAAAAAGTGTCTCGTTGAAGATTATATTCTGAGGCACTCGATTGACCAAGTGTATGAAGAATTGATTAGGATAAATGAGGAGTATAAAGACGTGGTTGTGACGAATGATGCGGACCAGATATGATGATCTAAACGCTCGATAAATGAAAGATGAGTTAAATAGTTAATTAGACAAGTCGGTAAAATTGTTAGTTGCTCTAAGTTATTTTTAGAAGGCAACAAGAAGGAATTTTGCAGAAAAAACGACGATAACTACTTCGATTAGTGGCCAAGGACCGCAAAAGTTATAAATGGTTTTTAAAAATGACCGTTGAGAAATGAGAACAAGAATTAATTTTTTGAGGTAGAAGACACCCGAAAAAATCATGAAACAACTGCATTTACTTAGCCGAACACATTCCCTTAAATTACGTAAATTTAACGCCATCTAGTGGGAACAACACATTCAGGTTTATATTATCCTTGAGCCCCTCGGTTCTAAGTCTGTTAAGATTTTTTAGCTTTTTAAATTTAAAAATTTTAAGTGAACTTTTACAAGTCTGGAACTGGGAGAGCCTTGCACATTTTTTTTAGAATAAAATCAAAAGTAAATAGGAAAGATAGATTTATTTAAACGTAAAAAAAAAGGAAAATGAACGTATTTACTTGTTAGATCATTTAAATATAGAAATATATTTTATTATTATGGTAGAATATTTTTATTATTAAGTTTTTCGATAAGTAATTAAGCGTTAAAAAATATTTCTACGTTTTTATGTATGTTAAAAATATTAAATGTGCTTCCAAATACAATAACTTCAGTACCTAACACTTAAGTTTAAGGGAAAGAAATTACTTAAAGTGCCTATCTATACATTTACAATTTAAGTGTATTGTTGACCAACTATGAAAAAAAAATGTTGATATGTGTTACCTATGTACTTTATATAAATATTATTTTTGTCCGTTTATTAAAGTGGATTATTGTAATTTATATTGTTTTATTTTGATTTTGTTTCTAAAATCAGATTTGTAATAAACGCCAGCATCCACTGGCATCAGTCATATAAATCTACCTATCGGGTCTATCTATATTTCGGGATTACAATTATTTCAAACTAGTTGTTGCCCACGGCTTCACCCGCGTGAAATTTAGTTTTTCACAGATTGTCATAAATTATTAAGTGTTATTCTGGTTATGAACAATAATACTGTAAGATTAGGCGCACACCGTTGATTTTTCGTCGGCCGATAGTTTAGTCGGGCAGTTGATCAAATCCCACCACCACCCATGGTTCTTCCTGCCTCACGGCGTACGAACCGAATCTCGGGAGAGCGCGCAGGTACTTGCTCTGGGCTCTTTCCCCGGGCGCTTTGCTTGACTCCCTACAAATTTCTCTTATCCTTGTCCCTTCTCATTGTCAATTCTCCCCCTTCTGGGGCTTGACACCACAAATACGGTACTTCGCGTCGGGCTGCTAACGTTGAGGAATGTCATCACTTCTCGTAAATTCGCCTGATTGTGTGCCAGGAGTGCGCGAACTCGTGCAGCGCGATCCAATTACTACGACTACTCGTGAGGTCCTGGTGATAAACAGGTCCTTGCTCGGCTCTCCGTATCGCATCCAGCATCTTCTGTCGAGCTTCGTCATAAAGGTTACATTCCCAAAGCGCGTGATCGCGGCTCTCTTCGACTTCCTCGCCGCATGGGCATAGTGCAGACTCGCACAGCGTCATCCTATGTAGGCGCTGCCTGAAGCACCCGTGCCCAGTTATATAACAATTGGGAAACCACGTAGTCCGGTTCAACCCAGCCGAGAGAGAGCCTCACCGCCACAATGGGAAAGAACTGGTACAGCTCACGTCCGTCACTGCTGGCATCCCACCGCTCCTGCCAAAGGGTCACGGCATCCTCTCTAATGGTGCGCTTCAATTCCCGGCGCTCCCTGGGGGCCAGTTGGATTCCCTCCTCCGCAAGTCGTCCTGCACGAGAGACTTCCAGGTCGGCGGGCAATACGCCGGCAAGCACCGGTAACGCTGGGGGGGGGGGGGGGGGCAGTTGATCAGTATGGGCATGTATGGGAATGCGCACACTACGCCGAATCGATTTGGCCGATTCTTCACACAATTCAAAATCGGGCACAACTATCGGCCGACTAAAAATCAACGGTGTGCGCCTACTCTAAAGTTTCAACAGAATTCCGTTCAGTAGTTTTTGCGTGAAAGAGTAACAAACATGTTAACATCCAGACATCCATACAAACTTTTGCATTTATAAATTAGTAAGATGGTAGGTAAGATTGTGTTTGTGAAAAGTTTAATAAAATAGAATATTTAAGACGAGCCGATTACAATAATTACAATTGATTAATGAAATCGTTATCTGCACATCACTAACGTCAAATAGTGTTGTTAAATAATCGATTTAATCCCTCCCCAATTGAATAGTTTGGTGAGGCTATTAAATGTATCGATATTTAATCGGTTATAAAGTTATAATCGTAATCTAACTCAATCACTCAACCATCGCGTTGTTTATAAAGGGTGTTTTTTCGAGGCATACGACTTTAAATTGCTTACACTGTTTCTAGTGATATTTAATTTGATAGTTGGTGGTACATTTCTAGACAGTATGTTTTGACATTCCATAATTAAGTAAATAAATAGAATTATTTCAGAACAAAAGGTTACAGAGTGCCCCTGGGCCTGGCGTCATCTAAATTAAGGTTATTTCGTGTCAAACCCATGAAACAAAACCTTTATTAATCGATAATTTATAATAATCGATATACTATTGGTTTATATGCTCAGCTCAGCACTACACTACAACTGTCAAAACTGCATTGTTGTGTTTACTTCTCAAACTGAAGCCGTGGTATTTTCTCTCCAAAATCGAGGTTTTTATAAAGTTATAACAAAAGTAATCATGATAGCAGGAGCGCGGATGGCCCGCTTAGCTCGTGAAGTGAAGAACTTTGAAACTAAGCCGCCGTGGGGCATATCTTGCCATCCAGAGAAGCCAGACAGCTATGACGTGCTTACAGTCACTTTGCTCGGTCCTAAAGGGTCTCCGTACGAGAAAGGAAGGTTTAAACTGACCATTACCATCCCTGAAAGGTATCCCTTCGAGCCGCCACTGTTAAAATTCAATACACCAGTTTACCATCCGAATATTGATAAAGGTACGTTTGTATGTAAATACTTGGTAAATTGCAAATAAAAGTTGTTGTAGTCTTTCAACGTCCGTACATAGATGAATAGTGTTAGTATTGAGTTAAATGTAATTTTAGTTAAACATATCAGTTACAGTACTACATTTTAAGACTAAATTATTTTAGTTCTTGTAGTATTATTTGATTCTTTGTTTTATAGGTGGCCGTATTTGCATGGACATGCTCAAAATGCCTCCGAAAGGCGGCTGGCTCCCGACAATCACTTTGGAGACGCTCCTGGTGTCTCTGCAGACGTTGCTTGCGAATCCCAACCCCGACGATCCATTGATGATGGACGTAGCCAACGAGTACAAGTATGACATTGAGACGTTTTTGGAGAACGCTAAAAAGCATACTGAGAAGCATGCAGTAGGCACTGTTAAGTTTAATTAAGAAATTGTTGTTGTGGAAGATAAAATATCATCTCAGGAAGTTTTTCATTACATGTAATGCATCATCTGACAGAAAGTTCGTAATCGGAAATGACTCACAATACACGTAAAAACAGATTCAAGTTTGTGTTAATTACTCCTATTAATGATTACACTAGTTTTGTATTACATTTCATAATCAAAAATCAAAATCATTTATTCAGTTTAGACCACAAGTGGCACTTATGAACGTCAAAAAATAAAAAATATAAAAGGTAGCCCTTATAGGGCACTTTATATGTCTCCTTATCTTTTGGGCCCTACCAGCACTTCGAGACTAACATATGGCAAGTGCTGAGAAGAAACGTAATAATTATGTATGTACAAAGTAGTTAACTTGGTCCCAATAGTAAAGATAAATAATTTACTTAGTTTATCATAAAACTTTAAACAAAACCCATAACATTGTTTGTTTTAGCTGATAAATGATTAACTTTCTGTCAAATGATTATTATTCCATTTGCATAGTTATAAAAAGAGAAGAATCTATAAAATGTATCTATGTTTAGCAAAACAAGCAAATATCTAAAATTATATTAGGTAAGTTTGAAGTGTTTTTTTGAAATTCTGAGAGATGATTTTATTGTTAAGAATAAAATGTGATCAATAAGTTGAAATTATAAAAGTATGTAAGAAAAAGAAGTTGTTTGTAAGCATATTTGTATTTTTATAAGTTAAGACAATAATAATGGTAACAAGTTATTTTGTTGTATTGCTTTTGGATTACTTTTAAATGTAATCCATGGAACCCCAAATAATCCTAAATCACACTTGTAGCAAGTGATTTCTTTATCGGAATGTTTCAATTTTCAATAACAAGTAAGTTTGTAACTTGAATAATGAGAATCCTTTAAATATAATACTTTTCTATACCATGCATAGTAACTTTTCTTAGTCCTAAATTAGGCTTTTCACTGGCAATGATTAGCATACAATCTTCAGAATAATACTTGTTTGATACCGAGTTTTTAAATCGTAGTCTTCAGCCTGTGTCAGTGCTGCTATCGTCACCAGAACTTGCGCTTTCTGTTTCTGAAGAACTACTATTTCTTTTCGTTTTTTTAACATTATCTGGTTTAATTTCTGCATTGGAAACACTGGGACCATCTTGAGTAGTGCTATTATTGTTGCTTGCATCGGTTTGTGGCTTGATGACTTTCTTTTTTTTCTTATCGTCACTAGTGGTAGGTTTCAAAGTCTCTGTGGAGACGGTAGCGACCATCTTGGACTCTATCCTGGTCTCTGAAGGCTTGAAATCATCTTCTTCTTCTTCGTCCAGAGGTTTTCTGCTGGCTATTGATGCTGCTACTGCAGATTTGTATGCTTCAGGGTATTGGGTACTGAAAACATTACAAAATATGACATTACTTTCTATACTGTCAGTATAAACAAATTTATACCAATTTCTATTGATCACAGAGAAAAATCTAATCTATCTGGCAGTAACTAGATCAGTGGTTCTTAACCTTTAAGTCATGAGGGACCATTTTACCAAATTTCTGTCTTGTCAGGGACCACCTCATAATCGGTCAAAGCCAGTTTGACTGCAAAAATCAGTTAAAAGTAGTTTTGACCAAGGTGTGCAAGTGCACATCATGGACCACTTGGAATGCCTCCAGGGACCATCAGTGGTCCGCGGATCACCGGTTAAGAACCTCTGAACTAGATAAATATGTATTCTAATGCTAAAAATCTGAAAGAAATACCTTAGTTTAGTTTTTATAGCCCTTATTTTCTTGAATATAAACTCGAGATCCTTTCTCATCTCCATGAGGAGTTGTGTGTGCTTCTTGAATTCAACGGAAGCAGCACGCAGACGACTTGCAGATAGCTGGTTGCAGTTTGTTAGCATTTCTGTGGTTTTCTCGAAGCGTTGTAGCCTGGAACATAATTGGTAGATAATAAATAACAGCATCTTAATGACATGTCGGTATAAATACATACTTTTTTCACTACTGTATAAACTAGTGAAGAAACCAATATCAAATAAGTAACAGGAATTTTTAGGAAATTTAACATTTTACCCATATACTAAATTACCTATATTAGTGATTTTAAATAGAAAATTAGACTATTATTAACGAAAACTTACATGTTTTTCTGTGCCCGTATAATGGTTTCTACGTCGGTCTGGTCGACCATTCCCGCCAAACCTTGCACGAAAACCTCCGGGGCGGAGTAGTTTTGGAAGCATTCTATCGAAAAATCACTCTCTGGGGTCTCATTTGCCATTTTTGTTGATATTTTGTTAGGTCTTCGATCGATACATTAGTTCGCTGCTGTATGTTGTGCTGTATGGTTTAAATTATCAGTCTACAGGATTTTCACAGGTGCCGATTGAAAAGATATTGAAATTTCTAAGCGCTTTTGGCTCAAAATAACCTGATTTTATGGTAATTAAAGGAAATTAATACCAAGAAATAGAAGGTAGGATTCATTGAAAAATAATATCTGTCAAATATGTCAAAGTGACTTTAGCTTCGTGTTTTACCAGTTTTACGAAGTTAATTCTTTGTATTCAGTTTCGTTTTTTGAGAATATTTTTTTTAGACCGGCTTCACACAGAGTCCAAAAAACGCTTTGTTAAGCGTGTGGAATGTGGATCGAGTAAATAATATTGGCACCATGTGGGACATCCTCATGTTGGCTCTGGACGGGACAGGATATGATACGAGTGTTTAGAACCAACGTGTGGACGCCTTACGAAATTAGCTGATCAACGACGTTGGTACGAGCGTTCTGCCCCCGATAGTTGAAAAGGCGCATCTATCAGTTTTTTTCGGATATGAAGTAAACTCAAGAACAGCTAAGAATTAAGTAGCCCTTTAAATTTTTTGAGAGTATCTTTTTTGTCTCTGTTTTGATATGGTGTTAGATGCGCCTTTTCAACTATCGGGGGCAGCGTTGGCGGCAATGCGTGGTGCCGGTATTAAAAATAAATAGAATAAAAGAAACAAATAATTTAAAGTGAAAACGTTTATTTTAAACCATTATTCCACCTAAGGATTGACTTGACCCAAACCTTGAACTTGTAGTTGGAAGGGTACGCCGTATTCGTTCACGTTCTTTTGAACATTTCTTCTCCAAACGTTGGATTTATTAAGTTTTGACCTCTTTAACCTTTGTTTGTTTGTTAAAGGAAACATGCGCTTGCTTCTCAGATCTTGTCTTGAAACCTCTATTGCGTTGTATACCCATCTTGGAACGTACACATTGTTATTATTCTCGTTATGAAAGAGCACTTCAGACTTCATACCGTCTCCCAAAACGATGTCTGTAACCTTCCTCTCTACTTCCCTGAGATTTGCTTTAGCGCCAAGTCTCTGCACTTCTGCCCTCACTTTCTGCAGCTGATACTGCTGTTTTGTAGAAAGATCCGACAAATCCTTCTTACCTCTGCTATTTCTAACAAAATTCAGCGCATTCCCGATTACCTGCCTCTTCCTGGTTTCGAAAAACTCTGCCAGATCATTAGGTCTAATGGGATCATTTTTCTTGACTTTATTTTTGGTACCAGAGAGAAGTTCGTTGACGACCCGCGAGACTACGTCATCGTCATCCCTCGCTCTATTCAAATTAAGTACAACCGCGTCTAAATCTTTTTTATCTTCTTTTTCATCCGCAGATCTCGTGTCTCCATAAAAATAATCTGTATCTACCCGGTCCTGGTTCTGTTTGGATTTCATCAAATTACCATTCAACGTACCAAGGAGGCCTTTGAAATCGGAGATATCGACGACTATGGCGTCTAGGTCATCGTTGATTTTGTATTTGGTTCCAAACTGTTCGATTTGGGATTGTATGTTGGATTCTTTTGAGCGTTTCCCGCATCTGCCGTGTCGACATAGCGATTGGTCATTGTCTCTGTTTTCGGATCTAGTTCGACCTCTGCAACCGCATCGCCCGTATTGGTCGCATCTCTCGGCACACCTCAACGGGTCTTTGTCTAATTCCTGTTCTAATTCATCCAGGATTTGCTGTACTTCGCTAATATCTTCGCGATCATCTTGGCGATCTTCCTCGCGTTCCTCGCATCGGTCTCCCCTGCAGCCACAGCGGCCAGTTTTGCATATTCTGTCTTGTCCGACCCCTGTTCTCTGGTCTTTCTTTTCTGCATTGTTTTTTAGGAAAAGATTCAGAGTGTGTACATTCAGAAGACTGGCTAAATCGTTTCGTGCTTTTCCTAAATATGGTTTGTCCTGGCTGGGATATGCGTGCGTTTTGAGATGATTCACCAAGTTCTGGAAGCCATCGTCATTTAGACTATTGGCTTCTTCGTCACTCACGAGTCTTCTCTGAAGAGTGGAAGCCACAGCAGCAAGCAGAACTAGGAGTTGACACAATTTAGAAGACATTTTATTTTTGATTTTTTTAACTTGCCCACATAATTTAACAGTTCGAAATGGTTATAAGAAATGAAAAGTAATGATTGAATTTATCTTAGATATAAGTTTTCTTAATTAACCGTGATATTGGATTGAGTAATCGTAATCTTTAAAAACTTTAATTAAAAATCCCCCGTAAATTATAATTTCTTCGGATGACGTTCAGAAACTCGCACTTCAATGCAGTTTTGTAGAATTTAGTCGTTGTATCGATGGTCATTGTTTTTAGGCTAAGTTTTTAGGACCCTGTTTCATATTATGATTTTAAACTATAAGGTCCACTCGCTAATATACCATGGCAACTTAGATATGAATCGTGTGAAACAGAGATTAATTAATCTGCCACAGTGTCTAGATTGCTAAAGTCGATGTCTGCCATGGCTCTTAGGGGCAATACTTAAATGGTGGTTTAAACTTAGGTCTTTAATCTTTACAAGACAATAGTTTTCACTTGAAAAGATACAAGTGAAATAAAATACCTTTCGCATGACTTTACCACAGTTAAAACATTATTAATACATCGGTTTACCCTGTCAAAATTTGAAGAGCCGCCTATCATAAATCAGTGTTGTGTGTAATTTCTGCAAAGTCAGCTTATTCTAACCAATTAATAAAAAAGTTCATTAATTATAATGTTGCGTAACGTAACATGGTTCTTATGTGTCTACTAGTGACTTGCCCCGGTTTCGCACGGGTGCATCACTCGTAGTTTTAAAGATCATGGGGATAGACAGCGGAAAGCGACTTTGTTTTACACTATGTAGTGATTAATAAATGAAACAGATTTAGCTAATGCTTAATTTATTTCTAAACCACAAGAGGAGCTTGCAAGTAACCCTCAATAGTCATTTCGACAGGCACAGCGTAATGCATCATCACCTCCTTCTCAGGATCTGCCAGCAGTTCTGTGTTGCCATTTTCATAAACCTGGACATCTGTGGGCAACACATATTTTTCCTTTTTGATTTTTGGAACGACTCCGTTACTCCTTCTCCATGCGTGAACATCTTCATGCAATTTCTCTATCAACTTCCTTGCTTTCCTGCTATCTGTAGTCAAAAGTTTCTTTAGATTCTTGTGGTAGTCTGCTACTGTTCCACCACGCTTAGACGTATCAGCAGACGAAGCAAAATCCTCAACTACTCCGTTGGGATAAATAATTTTTACACCTCCACCTTTTTTCGCGTTTCCTTGCCGTCTAAAATACTCATCTTCTTCTCTATTGTAAGTGTACCGGTCGTATACTTTGTTCTGCTGTTGAACGAAGGAGGTCAGGTCGAATCTGTCGTTATCTTCTCCAAATGCGACGTCTGGTTTCATCTCCATGTCAGCCACGAATTGGCAGAGGATTGGGGGAAGTAGTGCGCTGAAAATCAGGTAAATCATGGTCTGAAACAAAAGGGCACAGGTAAAAGCATGACTAAATGGTGCTTTGCTCGGAGTTTTCCTGCGTGATCGAATTAGAAATGATGAGATCCGCAGAAAACACAAAGTGCAGAGCCCGCAGAATTGCTAAAATCATGTGGCAGTGGGCGGGGCACATAACTCGTAGAGCTTATAGTCGTGGGAGAAAAGTTCTAGAGTGGCGACCACGGGCTGGAAGACGTAGTGTGGGCAGGCCCAACTATGTGGACCAACGATCTTCTGAGGGTCATGGGAGGTGCTTGGATGCGGGCAGCGCGAAAGTGAGTAATCAAAACTGCTATTAAGTGAAATTTAATAAGCACAAAATGTTACAATAAACTATTAAGAAAACATATCATACCTCTTGATAAATTTTCACAGCATATAGGTAGGTAAAAAAAGCAAAACTATTATTTTTTCTAGACAATTTTCTTCATTAAATGATGAACACGCTCTCACTGACACAAATTACAATCAATGAAGCAGTTCTTGTAGTTTTATTAAAAGAAAGTTTACACAGACTATCCGGGACCGGAGTAAACAACGTCAAAGAATGAAAACAATAAAACCAAATACGATTCAAAGGATTGGAATTGTGTAATATGTGATTAATTATGCTTGTAGTCGTGTTATTTCAACATAAGGACGTCCATTGCTGGGTAAAGGCCTCCGTCAAGGATTTCCACAAAGACCGGTCCTGCGCTGCCCGCGACCTTTATTATATCGTCAGTCCACCTAGTGGCATGGCTGTCCACACCGTCTCTTCCAGTCCGTAGTCGTCACTCGATATTCGAGAACTTTTCCGTCCCATACGGCCATCAATTCTACGAGTTATGTGATGACTTGAGTATGTTAATTCTACTTAGCAAATATTCTTTAATCGTATCACTGTGGGGGCAAACCTCCCGCTAGGTGAGCCGACGATCTGGTGAAGGTCGCGGGAAGTACATGAATGCGGGTAACGCAGGACCGATCCTTGTGGAAAACCTTGGGGGAGGCCATTGTCCAGCAGTGGACGTCATTTGGCTGAAACGAACGAAGATTTCAATGGTATGTAATGTATCTACAGATTAACTGCGTTTCAATCTTACCTCTTGCACTTGAAAAAAAAAGACGCATCAAAATTAAGACTTTTTCCCAACCACTCACACTCAATAATAGCTCTTACTATTATATTGTGAAGGAACAGAATACCGCTGGAAAGAAACATTCAGTAGCTACGTAACACTGATTTTATGCCGCAATTTTGTGAAAGGTAAGTTTAATTAATTTTAAAGTTAATCAACTCGTAACTTCTGATTCAGGGGCGGATTTTACAGGCGTGTCAGTATCGTACAACTTGTTATTTCAACACAGGAAATATTTTAGACGCAAGTATAGTTAGTAGGTAATTAATATTTTAAATTATTTTAACTAGCTCGGAGTAAATTCTTTGTCTGTGGCGGAGGCATCTTCTATTTAAGCCTTTGTCATCTGAAAATAGGATTCTAAAAACTAGCAGAATTATATTCAGAAGGTCCATGAATGGTCTTCCTAATCTACATTTAAAGATACGAAAGTAGCTCTGTCTGTTTGTTACGTACAATGGGCCACAGTTGATCACAGTTCCAGCTACCCATTTCCATTTTTTCTCTCGCTCTCATCAAAAGGTAATTCTTGACCGAAAATGGGTTGCTGGAACCATAGTACGTGTTCACGCATTCATTTCATTTTAAATGATTTAGATGTGAATGATGAAGATGATGATGAAATGAGGAAATAAGGGACAGGAAAGCGGTTCGATAATTACACAGACTGATGACGCATTCATAAAATAAATATCATAGAGATAAGACTTAAGACTTTGGCAACAATGTTACAGGATTGTTGTGTTCTGGCATTTGAAGGTAAGATAGCCAGTTCCTCTGTGGTTGAGGATTCCGGGTGAAGCTCGCTTCCACCTTGGGCCTGATCATCACTTTCTATCAGTGAGATGCAGGCCAAGGGCTTCCTCGTTGTAGATAAAAAAGACTAAGAACGAGCCTACTATGTCTATGTCAATTCTGTTACAACCACGCACGACAATTAAAACAGAATCAGCGCCCGCCAGGCGGCGCCACAGACGTGACGTCACGGACGCCATTTGCATTTTTTCCGACCGCGCGCGTCGGACGTGACGCTCGCTTTTTATTGCGACATATGGCGGGAAATGTCGTATGAATAAAGATGGCCGCCATCGGTAAAAGTCGCTGTAAATCTTTTGACCTTTTGTGAAGCTGATGTAGCCGTTGGAGAAGAAATAAGAGAGGCAGCGCCTAATTTTTTAACCTAGGCAGTACCAAAAGTTTGAGTCCTGAAAAATTCCGACTTTGTCGGTTAAGTTGGAGACACTACCTAAACTTAGGCTGAGTTACTTTAACTTTGAAAAACGTCAAAAATATGTCAAACCACATACAAAAAGCACCGGATAATGTTAGGCCCAGAACAGACGGTGAAACGCAACTGCAACGAAACTGCAACTTTCTGATGATTCTAATGAATGATCCTGAAACTGAAAGTTTCAAACTGGTCGCGTCATGTGTGGTCTCTCAACGGACGCTATGGCAGAAACTTAGATGCAACTAAGCAGTTGCAGTTTCGTTGCAGTTGCGTTTCACCGTCTGTTCAGAGCCCCGATTACGGTAATTTTTAACGTCTCAGCACAAAGCACAAAAAAAAACAGCGTACGTCAGCTGTTTTGACCAATCATATCGCAGAATCGATGAAGCGCGTCTGGATTGGAGACGTTAAAAATGACCGTAATCGGGGCTCTGGGCCTTATTGTTACGGTTAAAATAAGGTAGTGCAACTTAGCCTAAGACTGGATTGCACCATCTTACTTTAAAAGTCTTCTTCTTCTTCTTTTATTTTGGCGACGGCTTGGTTTTGAGAACCATGATTTCACCAATGTCACGTAAACAGCTTTGACAAAGTTACAGGGTTTTAAGGGATACTTTAAAAGTAACTGTAACTATTACCGGTGTTTTTCTATGGAATTTTGACATATTTTTGACGTTTATTAAATGCAACTTAGATGATGCCACTTAGCCTAAACTTACTAAGTAGTTTAAAGTATACAATTCGGTAGATTGGAGTCTTATACTAAAGTATGGAAATCTATTCACTATTTGCATTGGATACCATCTGAATCGGAATCACCACACACACAAGGCTATGGAAAGTAGTCTGGTGCTAAGCCATGAGGTTTCAGGAGGTCAAATGTGCCAAAACCATAACCCTTTTACTAACGTATTCCACTTTGAGCACCCGCTCAAACAGCACCTGGTCTATTCCATGAGCACCTATCGATATTTTGGGCAGGTGCTTTGAAAATGTCACTAAGGTCATAGTTTGTGACCCGCTATAGGCAACTGACATAGTTAAAACGTACCAATGAAGGCTAAGCCATACAAATCCCAACTAATATTATAAATGCGAAAGTAACTCTGTCTGTCTGTCTGTCTGTCTGTTACGCTTTCCCGCTTAAACCTCGCAACCGATTTTGATGAAATTTGGCATAGAGATAGTTTGAGTCCCGGGAAAGAACATAGGATAGTTTTTATCCCGGTTTTTGAAACAGGGACGCGCGCGATAAAGTTTTTCTGTGACAGACAAAATTCCACGCGGGCGAAGCCGCGGGCGGAAAGCTAGTCTTGTCTATAAAACAAGCCTGCTAAATTATTCAAGCAATAACTACTGTTTTCCACCGGGTCACTCGATTTTAAACGCATTAGTCACTTGACAGTAATTGTGGCTAAACAATACTTGCTGTCACGATTTGACACTTGTGGATAATGGGACTTTGTATTATTGATGCCTTGTATCAGACTAGAAAGTTTCGGCCTTTGGTACGATTTAAGTTTTTAAAGGTTAGGTACTTCTTATCTACTAGTAAGTTATTTACGTATGTATGACCCTTCCAGCTAAGCTAAATATAAGTACATAATCTTGTGTAGGAGTAGGTTCTATTTACCACGATAGTCCAGCAGTCGTCGGGGATCAAACTAGCGTTCCTCGAATTTAATCGGAGTAGAAGATGATCAAGCTGGTTTCAATTCAGAAACCGGACCTTTTACAGTGTAAAGCTTTCGCGTTCCATTTAAATAAAGAAATTTTGAATTTTTTGAATTTTTAACTAAAGTAAAGAAACGTACGGGTCTCAAGACGCCAGTCTGCTTGTGTCCACGGCTGCAGCATAGCAGCATTAGCAGCCGAAACGTCAAGCCGTGAGTTCATGTGTAACTCATTTAAAAAATGTCGCGTTGAGATCATAATTAATATTACTTAGCGGAATAGAGCAACAAAGGACTGAGCTAGCGAGATGTCACTAGCAACAACATTGCGTGAAAAGAAATGCGTGATGCCGTCACCGTCACGTCAAACAGAATCGTTTTTGCAACTATTTGACAGTTCCGAGGCACTTATTGGCACGCTGAAATTTAAACTCTGAGATATTTTCAGATCCTAAGTTGGTGCTTTAGAAACTGGTGACTGATTCAGTGATTGATTTATTGTACAAAACAGTGAAATAATCCTGACACTGACAAATGATATCCAGTGTCATCCAAAATCGGTTTCATTTGACAGCTCGCGGTTGTTGCTCTAATTCGAAGGAATATTAACTTTATGGTTGCGACCCGTGTTTCTCTACTTTAACACATCTCTGACACAGTTACATCCTCCCAAACCAGACGTGCAAACACAGCGCCATCGCAGCTGCGCCGGCGCTGCTAACTGTTAACTCAGCTGTCAACACAATGCCCACGTGCCAGAAAACAGGCAGACGTAGCCCCTTTGTTCGCTGTGAATTACATTATAGAGCATCGTAGGTATAGTACGTGTATGTTGAGCCTCTACTAAAGCTAAGCGTTTCGATAACTCTCTAGGTGAGCTAGGGACTGGAATTCGCTGTCTGTTGCTCTCTTTCCTGAAATTTCGAATCCGGGCCTTTTCAAGGCAAGAGCGAATATTATAAGCACTTACAAGGCATTTTAATTAATTAAATAAATAAATAAATAAATAAATGTACTATCCTAGACTGCATATCACTTAACATCAGGTGCGATTGCGGTCAAAAACCTGCCTTGTTCTGCATAAAAGAAAATCAAATGTGGCGACAGCTTTAGCTTTTAACCAACGTTGTTACTGCTTAGAACGAGGTTATGTTTGTGAAACGCACCAGAAAATTGGAGAGAGTACTCTATTTGGTCCTATTATTATCATCATCAGGCCATTCAGTCTCTACCTACTGCAGAAGGACTCTTTCCAATGTACCAGAGGCAAATGGAGGATTTGGTCTACACTCCCCTTAAATTTTGAGATTGCTAAAAAGGTGCCTTCTAATATAGAGGCGTGAGGAAGCTCAATTGCACTACTTATTAGTTTTCATACAATGTTTAGAGCGCTTTTCCTCACGCCTCTAATTCAAAGGCACTTAACTACCTATCCTACACATAAATTAACCTAGCTTTAGTATGCTTAACTTAAAGAACCTCCTCCTTTTATTGAAGTCGGTACTTCTTTTTACTTTAGTATCTTTTAATTACAAGATCTATACTAATATTATAAATGCGAAAGTAACTCTGTCTGTCTGTCTGTCTATCTTGCTTTCACGCCTAAACCACTGAACCGATTTTGATGAAAGGCATAAAGATAGTTTGAGTCCCGGGAAAGGACATAGGATAGTTTTTATCCCGGTTTTTGAAACAGGGACGCGCGCGGTAAAGTTTTTCTGTGACAGACAAAATTCCACGCGGGCGAAGCCGCGGGACGAAAAGCAAGTAATTTTATAATTCTAACACCATACTTTTTTAAGGTCGAGTTCTGTCTATCATTTAAAAGACAGTAGACACCCTATATGAAAGTTCCGAAGACTCCAAATCTATGCCCGTGTTGCACAATAAAGCAATCGGAGCCCCTCCGATCGTTACGGGCCACAGGTGCTGCGGCGCCCCGGACAGCTGGACCCACTGCAATACTGTGGCTTTCTTGTATACTTACAAATATAGCAAGTATTATACCATGCCCCCATAGACGTTGGCAGGTTTCGAAACTAAATTCTTAGGCTGGGTTGCACCATCTCATTTTAACTATAACAAACGTCAAAAATATGTCAAACTCCATAAAAAAAACAACGGTTATCGTCATAGTTACTTACGGTCAAAGTTAGCTGGTGCAACTCAGCCTTAGGAGACCAACCTTAGTATTCTTAGGTGACTAAACTTAGGTTTACGCAACCAAATCATTAGAAATATACAACAACAACAATAGGTCAGTGTCAATGTTTTGTTTTTAGTAAGATTTTTATCCACCTGCAGTCGTGGACTAAGTATCTAGGTAACAGTAATATTATGTAGATCCGTTGGGATGTTGACCTGTATCAGAAAATATAGAACAATTAAGAATAACTGCTGGATGCTATGTACCAGAAAGAGGTAAAGTCGTAGGCAAAAGCTACTTAGAAATAAATACCTACCTAATAAAAGTTCTACATTCATAGCTTAATAAGTAGCAACTTATTGTTAGCTTAGGTAGTATCTACATTCTAGACAATGATTTAAGCAAAAAGTTGATAAACAAAACTATTTGATACTGTAAAAACTCAATGTCATAGTGTTTAACGGACAACTTTGTCGTTGCTTTGGCATCTTAAGTAGCATTAATAGGTTGTCTTGTAACAAAAAAATGTATAATGTATACCTATATACAGGGTGGAAACGATAAGTGATCTCACTCGATTATTTCTAAACTACACAAGATATCGAAAAACTGGTTACTGATCCTGATGTTGTTTCCAGCTTCCATACTAAATGTATGCCAACCACTCAATATTAGAAGGGTATTTTTTTTAAACTTTAAATTAACTCGTAAATTGCATTCTTATTTAAATTATTTATGGAAAACATTAGTTTTAGGCTTTTCTTGCTATAAAATTTGCTATAATATTATCAAGAGATGAGTACCATATCAGTGATAGTACTAAAATGTATGGAAGATGGAAACATTGAATTTTTAGATAGATCCAGTTTATTCTGTAACTTAATATTGATAACATTGGATAGAGCTCGTGAAACACTTTTAGGATCAGTAACCAGTTTTACGATATCTTTTGTAGTTTTTAATATTATGAGGCTGTACCAAATGTATGGAAGCCGGAAACATTGAATCCCATCAAAAACAATACTTGTCAAAAAAACCAAGTCTCGCAACTCAGTTGTTCTACGGTAAAAAGTTGTGAGATCCATGTAATACCAAGTCCAGGCCAGGAAATCTTTAACGTTTTACATAAATTATTGACTTGGCCATCGCACTAAATAATTTAATTTACACGTGTTTTCATGCGATGGCCAAGTCAATATATTTATGTAAAACGTTAAAGATTTCCTGGCCTGGACTTGGTATTACATGGATCTCACAACTTTTTACCGTAGAACAACTGAGTTGCGAGACTTGGTTTTTTTGACAAGTATTGTTTTTGATGGGATCTCATTTCTTTTTGTATTTTGTAGACAGCAGTTATGTATCTAGAAAACTGGACCGAAATTGAAAAATTTTACTCGACTTGGCGGTTGCACTACCGTGCCCCCAAATATCATTTCTTTTTGTATTTTGTAGACAGCAGTTATGTATCTAGAAAACTGGACCGAAATTGAAAAATTTTACTCGACTTGGCGGTTGCACTACCGTGCCCCCAAATATTTTAGTTTTTCCTTGATTCATACACCAAACACTACTTATATTCCAAATTTGAAGCTTCTAGGTCTGCTAGAAGTGCCTTAGAGTTTTGATGATCGGTGAGTCAGTGAGTCAGTGAGTCAGTGAGTCAGTCAGTGAGTGACAAAATTAAGTAACTTTGACCCGTTATAATTCTTAAACTACTGGTTCAAATTGAATGAAATTTTAAATATACCGTGTCTTTACAATGCCTGCATAGCTAATGAAAATTCAGCCTTCTAGTTTTATCCACAACGAAGTTACAGGCGGTCGAAAATGGCCTGAATTGCTTCGAGAAAAGGATGGTACGGCCGTGCCGCTTTTTTGCTCGACTTGGTGGGGGCACTGCCGTGCCCCCAGATTTTCGGATCGATCCAGTTTATTCTTTAACCTATTATTGGTACCGTTTGATAGAGCTCATGAAGCACTTTCAGGATCAGTAACTAGTTTTTTGATATCTTGTATAGTTTAGAAATAATCGAGTGAGATCACTTATCGTTTACACCCTGTATAGTCTAACATGCTGTCGGTACACACCGATTGGGGCTCAGATCGTTAATTTGTACACAGGTGTTGCGGTCCGCCCGCACAGCTGTTCGGAGCTATAACAATACCTATGTACTTCTTTACATAAAACATGTACATAATATCTCTACGTCAATCAAAGACTTTTATGTAGAGTCGACATAGTATGTGATTAAAATTAATATATTTTTCGTTGCAATATTATAACTTCAGCAGGAGTCTTATCGCTATGAAGCGATTTCTTCTACTTTGTGATTAAATATCGATGAAATACTTTTGAGTAGGATTAAATATGTAAGGGTTATTGTGCCTTGTAAAGTACGAGTATAAAGCTTGAATTTGCCCCGAAGTTTGACTCTAAAGATAACATTTTTATCTGAAAATTGGATGAACCAGTTACGCTACTTATGTATTATGAATATTTTTTAAATACTCGTAGCCTTAAGCAATTTTTTGTATTATACGAGTTTGAAAACTCTTGGGATAAAATGAGATTCTAATATTTAATCAATTAAAATTCAAAAATCCATAACAACCCGCATAGTAAACGAAAAAACGCCCGCCCACAATCGTGAAGCGCAAAACAAGCGAAAACGCTCGCCGCCCAGCGCCCACTGTTTACAGAGAAAAGGTTTTTCCGCCGCTCGCCGCCCTAGCTCAGTCAGCCGGCGCGCGCGAAACGAAACGCACGCGTTCCCGCCAAAACCCACGTCACATTGACAGCCGCGTAGATAAAAAACATTCTTGTTTTTTTTTCCAAAAAGGTTTAGGTTCACACAAACATTGTGGTTTTGTTCTTGTGATTTGTTATTGACTGTGTTGTGAATTTTGGGACTGGTCTTCGTTAGCCGTCAAAACGCAGGAGGTGAGCTATGAAATTAATTTATTGTGTGCAATTAATGTGATATTTCCGAGCCGTGATTTTATGCCGAAATGCAGCGCGTCAAATCTGACGCGGAACATGAGTTGGAAATTAAAATTTTATCGTCTATTTGTTTTTGCCATAAATTAAGTCTGATTTGTTTTCTATGGAAGCTTCAGATCCTTAAATTATTTATTTTGAAAACAGACACAATGATAATAAAAATTAATGATGTTTTAATGATAGTTAAGTATTTTCGAAATGTAGGGTAGATACAATTATTTTGAAGATTGTAATAGGTATCATTTGCAGCAAAAATTGTGTCAGGTAGGTATTGAATGATATTATAAGTTAAAAGATAAGATAAAGACAAGAATGTGTTTGTTTATTTGTTGCCTGGACAAACACATTAAACTTTTGGAATTTTAATGTCTCGTAGGTAATATTTCTCTGTCTTAGATACTTGTCACTTATTAAACCTTAATTACAATTCTTGCAAAAGAGCAGCTTTCTTATTAACACTGGAAAATCTAGGGATCTTTTGATTACTTAACTCTGGCCTAAAAGTAATTCACAGAAAACCTAAAGATCCTATTACATGCATAAAACCTTCTTGCTCAATTTAATATTCCTAGTTCGATTCCCATTGGCACAGAAAAAAAAAACTTATTTTCATAATGAAAATCCTGGCCACTGCCGCCTTTGGGAATAAATAAAAAGTTATTAGTTTCCAGCGCCACCTGGTCGCGTCAGATGTTCGCGCCAATATGCCGCCGCCCGATGCTGCATATTGTAAAGTTTATTGAATGTTTTCTTACGAAACCCAGAAGGGTATTTGGTATTTGTAACCCCTTAAGTGTGGCACTTATCTTTGTTATTTTATTTTTTGGGGGACCGTAACTTAGAGGGAAAAAGGAACCTTAGTTCCTATCAGTCCTTGGTCTGTAAATACTTTCTTAAAAATACTAGATTTATTAGAAAAGCTTTGAACTTTTTAAATGTGTTGGTAAAATGTTTTGGGTAAAATGTACATGTTTTTGGTAAAATTAAGCTTCCTAGTCAAAGTAAAAAAATGCCGCATAGAAGATTTAATTTTAGACTAAGTATTGCTTTTCCTTTCCTATGTCTTCTTGATCACAAATCGTAAAATAATATAATAAGAAAATAAAATAATCGTGAAGTAAAAATTAACCCCAAAATATGACACAAGTTTTTGCCATTTACAATCACACTCTTTAAAGCGGTTTATCACTTTTAGGCTGGGTTGCAGCACCTTTAACTTTAAACAAACGTCAAAAGTCTGTTAAACTCGATACAAAAAACAATCGTTAAAGTCACGGATAAATTAAAATAAGGTGGTGCAACGCAACCTTAAGGAAGCCAAATTGGGAAGGACTTTAAAACGCTGAAAGCTACCTTGCTAAGAATTAAATTCACTTTTCGGACTCAGGTTTTTTTAATTACATAAGACGTACAGTTTAACGTGTCCTATCAAATTATTATATGAATCAAGTAATAAACTTATTAAAGTTTCAAATAAATAGATTAAAAATATATTTTATTAATTTTCCTTGGCCATCGCAGTAACTAACAATCTCGCTCCGATCGGCGACCGCAGTATCGCCCCCATGCTCCATGCGGGCTGCGGGCTCACAAACTCAAAGATACTGACGCTATGACGTTGATTGTTTGTTGAACCAAATTTGATAAAACTTCAAAGCAGACCGTAAATCAAGTAAAAAAGTATTAGATCTATGGAATATAAGCGCTGAGTATTGAAAAAAGTCAATTTTCAATTTAAATTACGTCAGTAATATTATAGTTGCAAATGATTTATAGTTTACTAATTTTAAAGAGGTAATTTTGAAGATTGAAGTAAAAATATAACAATGTAATAATCCCAATACACACTTCACACTACTACTAATAAACATGAAGAAATTCTAAGAGAGTATTGTGTAGTAATGGTAGTCCGTTACTCCTTCGCGCGAAAAATACCATCTCATCAACTTTTTATGAGATTATTTAAGCGTTAATATAAAGTAAGAGAGTTAAGAGTAAAGGTGCATCGTACACCTGTATTCGTATACCCACCCTTTACTGAAATCTAAGCAGCCAGAGTCACAGGAAAAATCTATAGCAAATCCACGTCTAGTTCAGTAGAGCCCCCATAACACTGGTATTTGATGAAGCACTCGTTTATCTCATGCGGGATGCGGGTAGATGTAATGTGGAATTTAAATAAGCTGGAAACAAGATGGTCTCTTCTATAAAATATCTATTAAACCTGTTTTTAAAAGTATATTTGAATTTTACTTACCGATTTCTTCAAAAACGACACGAATAACCCTTGCATTTTAGAGTCTGCGTTTCTCGCACCCCTGTGCAGTCCCTGAAACAAAAATAAATAAATATTATGCTGATTGCTCTGGTGAAGTAAGGTAGATGATTATTTATGAGACAAAAATGTATAATTGGAACTGCCTGGCTTCACACTGTAATGTAATACCTGACAATAGTGACTGAGTTTCTGCGCTGCTTCTTCTCAGCACTGGCCGAAGTCCCGAAGCAGTGGTAGGGTTGGGACGTGTAAAAGTGCTCTTTGAGAGCCTACATAAGCCTACATAAAATTAGTTTTAGTAAAAAAAAAATTAAAGGCTCTTCTGAACTATCAGCCCCCATCTTTTGGGAGGGTGATCTTTAACTGAATGTGACATTAGACCACCTTACTACATATGTATTTGTATGTCAATTGTTTTTTATGCATTACAAGGCAGTTATTTGACCACAATCGCAAATGATGTTAAGTGGTATGCAATTTAGGATGGTACTTACTTATTGTTTTTTTTTACAGAATAAGCAGGTTCATTATTTTGTTTAGTCATCATACGAGCTTTTTGCCAACAGCAAAAGTCTACCAAAATCTGTTTTTTTATAAGTATCCCATCTTTTTTTTAGAGGCAGTACGAGTAGCTTTCAAAAATCGTACTATCTCTACCTTTTCATCGTCATAAAGGCAGTTTACAAAGCCTAAAAGTAGCTCTACTACAACCACAAGAGACAATTTCTCACAGCCTTGTAGGCCACAAAGTTTCTGAATAAATAAAACTGCATATTACAGCCACACGTGTGGAGCCAGGTGCGCGGACATGTACGTGAAATGCCAATATTGGAACCCTTCTTCTACAATTTACGATAACGTTTCTCCGTGCGTGTCATTGGAGTTCCAATTATATTTTTACCGTAACTTAGGACAACTTAATTTTACTTGTTTTTATTTTGTGCTGTGCAATGACGAGTATCTATTTACCTATTAATTTCGTTAGCTGCAACCGGAGGTTCCAAGAAAAAGCAAACTTTATTTAATTAAATTTAATTTAAAAGAAAGAAATTACAAATAAACTAAAATTAGCCTAGCCTAGTGATACCGTCTCGAAGTATGAAACGAACATGATTATAGAATAATTAGTAAAATTAATGAAACGTCGCCGCTGTCGTCATGAGAGGCGCATTTTGCTGATGATGCTCCGCGCGGTCCATAGTGCAGTTGCAATGTTGATTTGGGTAAACTGGGTCAGCGTCGATGCAGCGATCTTCATAGATTAGGCGTACGTAACATATTTTGTCATTACAATGCATCATAAACAGGTCACTCTAAACTAAATAAATAAAATAACCAAATAAATGATTGGGGAATTGGGTGGGTAATTAATTACTTATTGTAAGTTTCTACTGGTAGAATTATCTATGCATTAGAAGAAACAGTGGATTCCTCTCAATAAAGATTACCTACATTAAACTTCCCCAACAACTTATTACAAACCTACTAAGTGTCAATAAAATATTTTCTATTTGATTGATCGACTTGGAAGTTAAATCTCTACATAGATTTACGAAACATTTGAATTGAACAGTTCAAAAGAAAAAATCGAAAATTCGATGGCTTTTTACGTTGTTATGGGTTTAGGTACTCTTGGTAGAGACCTGCCTATACCGTGAAATGAAATAAATTATCGAGTTTTTTTTATGCACAACCGCAATCGCACCTGATGTTAAGTGAGGTGCAGTCTAGGATGGTACATTATATCTGCCCTGTAAATATTCACTCTCGTCTTGAAAAGGTCCGGGGATTATTGAGTATTGGTAAACATCTCATCTTGGGGATGCAGAATGTGATCTAAGATGGAGTGAGCTTACCCAAAAGATCTCCTGAAAAATAGAAGTTTTTTTGCATTGCTGCTGATGATGACAAAACTGAAAGGTAGAGCAATAGAAAACAAAACTTTTTCTTGGTTCCTGCGACACTTATCAACTGCCAGTCTTCATATTCCATTTTCAATTAATTTTTTTTTTCGAATTCCACCTGTTTAGTGTTTGTTTCAAAACAGTCCTGTAGACGCCAGGTGCGCACGCGCTCTTTGCACAGCTGCGGCGCTGGTTGCTAGCGGTGTATTGTTTGACAGCTATTTCGGGCGATCGATTTTTGAATTACAATTGACGTGGATAATTCGCGAACGTAAAACGTTCTCGTAACTACGGTTTAGAAAAATGACGTCGACGCCATAGTTGTGACATTATGGTCACGTTTTCTGTACTTATAACTGTTTTCTGCAGTTTTTAATTAATAAAATAATCACTTAGCCCTTAGGAAAGCCTTTCTAGATAGAGTTCCTGCGTTATGATCTCTTGCATTGGGAAAAACAAGAACATTGCAGATTTTTCTGTCATTGTTGTCACAATAATTGTTGATAGAGCCAATGCTATAGATAATACCTATATATTATGCTGGCTCTACCTGACCTAATGTCAACATATTATATAGCCTCAAACTTTTTCAAAATGTTCTTAAATTGGACCCAATCCACTTCCAATCCCAATCCTACTTTTCTTTTCAATACTGCAACTCACCAGGATCTACAGTTTGTTCCCCAATGAAAGCCACCTATTAAAGAATCTAACAGAAGTAAACAAATTGCAGGAATAGTAATGTGCTCATTATAAGTATTAGAAGCTGCGGGTAGCTGTTGACGAGGTGGCCGGTCACAATCAGAGCGCCCGCAGCGCGCGGCTGATAACTGAGTGCGGGCGGGAGCGACAGCAGACAAGAGCGCTTAGGCCCAGTTTTTTGATTCATAGTTAAAATAACAAATTGTTAAATTTTGCTACTAATGGTTAAATATTAACAAAATGCTAACTAATAGTTAAAAAATGTACTAAAAGTCAAGCTAACCATTGTTCGAAAAACATTTTTTTCTGATATTTAACCACTTGTCATTTGACATCTGTCAAACTTGACCATTGGTTATTTTAACTACGAATCAAAAAACCGGGCCTTAGTGTGAGTTCACATCAAACGTACTCACTGGTGAGCGCGTAAAAAATGACTTAAATGTATGACGGATTGTACAGCGCCCCTAGCGGAAACTTTTTAAAAGCCTACGTGCAAAAAATAAATGAGTTTTAGCTAAAAATTATGAATACAAAAGTCATAAACGAATAATAAAGTCCTACCAGGCTTCTTGGCGGGAATCTGAAGCGTCATGTTAGCGGTTTTGTTTTATTTCCTCAAATTCATGTTTGGGCGACTATTAATGTGTAATAATGGTGGATTATTTACCATTAAGTGTTCGTGAACGTGCATGAGTGTGGGCAAGTGAAGCAAAACTGTGCATCGTGATTCTTCTGGTTCTGTCAAGTTGTCCATAGGAGGTCTCAGTAAAGCACCACAACTTTACTGAGACTCAAGGGGTGGGAAGGGGTATCATCTATCATCCTTCATTATATCATTACTTGATCTCATTTTGTAACTCGTAATCACATAAATACTTGAAAATGGCACAAATCAAGTCGACCAAAGATGCAACATTTTCCGATTAACTTTTAGTTTTGTACACCACAACTTTCTGTCGATTATTTTGATACATTTTGTCATATTTTTACATTAAAAGGATTTGACTATCATCAATCTGTTTATATGCCGAACTGCACAATCTAGTCAACCTACCTACCTTAAAAAATAAAATAATTATGATGTTGGTAAAAGGTGATTTTAATTCAGTTTTCTATGCCCTTGCGGCGATAACACGCCCTCATGCTGGCTCTATGAAACGTAATAAGTAATATTGCTCCACGGTCATACGGGTGAAATATAAAATTAACGATCTTCTTTCTCAAAACTCAAAGTATGTACGGTATTAAAACGGTAACCTAATGGATTTTAATACTAAAAACTAGTAATAGATAGAGTGATTCAAGAGGTAGATTTATATGCATAGTGTATAATGTAAAAGAAAAGCCGAGAAATTCCATTACAACCGTGCAAAGTCGGGACCGGTCGCTAATTTTATTCAAAATTAAAATTATAACCCTTTTTTTGCTGTCGCTACCGCCCGCACGCGATAGAGGGCCGCGATGTTTGCCGGAGATTTGGGTGAAGACCACGCTCCATCGAGCAGCTCGGGGCTCGGACTTGGTTCTTTAGATATAGCTTTTGCCCGCGTATTCGCTCGTGTATTTCGGTCTGATATACCCTATGTTACTTAGGGATAATGTAGCTTTTTAAGGATGAAAGAAATTTTGAAAACGTTCAAGTAGTTTTTGAGTTTATTCGTAACAAACATACAAAAGTACAAATGGTCTTTATTCAGTTGGCGCCACTGTAAAGTAAGGTCACTGTCACATGGCAGTGGTGCCAGCCAACTGTTATTGTATACAAACGATAGCACTTTTAAACAAAAGCTTAATTTAAATTGCTTAATTAAGTTAAAGCACATATAACACTGTTTGTTTGCTTGGTTAGCTTGTACCAAAATAAGTTTGTAATATTACTATGAGGATAATAGTGCTGGTTGCGTAATAGTATAAGTTTATTTAATGTTCAGCAGTTGTATTTGCAATATTGCGCAATTGTTTGTTATCCCAAATAAAATAAAATAAACATAAAAGCTTTAGTGAAGAGCTCCCATTGAAATGCTATCTTCACACTTAAAACCACCAAATTTTTTTATAATTTTACGACACGAAATGAATTAAACCTAACTATTACATTATTCTCCAGAAATCAAACTCATGACCTATCTCCAAGCCGTGGCGTCAGATTAATGTCGGCAAATACTATTAATCATGGCGCGCACCTGCGAGGGGGTGGGGGGAGTGGATAGAGGGGGGAGGGGGGTTTGAGACTTTCAGGTTTAGTGGACACGACTGTACTGTGGTGGTGCTGTGAAGTATCACGATTAAATATACATCATCATCAATCTATACTATCTATCTATACTAATATTATAAATGCGAAAGTAAAGCTGTCTGTCTGTCAATCGTCGCTTTCACGCCTAAACCACTGAACCGATTTTGATGAAAGGTATAGTGTCCCGGGAAAGATCATAGGATAGTTTTTATCCCGGTTTTTGAAACGGACACGCGCTATAACGTTTTCTGTGACAACAAATTTTCACGCAGGCGAAGCCGTGGGCAAAAGCTAGTAAAACAATAAAAGTATTTAAAAATAAAAACTTTCTTGAACGTTTGTCTTAAAAGGAAATTGCCTTTCCATTAGTAATCATGCATTTAGAGACATTTGTTGTGATTTCCTTTTAAAACTTTAATTTAATTGCATTTTGCTATTGAACTTAGTTAAAGAACGAAATTACCTAGTATCATCTTAAATATCTACGTTGTAACTTGTAACTCAATTTTACTTTTTAGGGTTCCGTACCTCAAAAGGAAAAAACGGAACCCTTATAGGATCACTTTGTTGTCGGTCTGTCCGTCCGTCTGTCAAGACCCTTTATCTCAAGAACGCGTGAACGTATCAAGCTGAAATTCACATGAAATACTCAGGTCTATTGTCCCTTTAAGCTGTGAAAATATCAAACTTCTAAGCCAAGCCAATCAAAAGATACAGCCGATTATGTCGATATTTTCAACAAATTTTCGACACTCGCAAAGGAATCAAAACCTACAGGATACTTCCCGTAAACTCAGAATCTTGAAATTTGGCATAAAGCATTGTCATATAATGCAAATATAGGAAAAATTGCGAAAATTACATTTTTTTAGTTATATAATATAATAAAAATATTTTAATAAAATGAAACTTACTACCTTATTTCTCACGAACGAATTAAGGTATCAAATTGAAATTTATACCAAATACCTAGATCTATTGTCCCTTTAAGAAGTAAAAAAATCAAACTTCTAAGTTAACGCGATCAAAAGATACAGCAGTTTATACCGACACCTTAGACGAATTTCCGTCACACGCTAGGGAATCAAAACCTACAAGGTACTTCCTGTGAACTCAGAATCTTGAAATTCGGCACGAAGAAACGTTATATAGTACAGATAATGGAAAAATTGCGAAAATGATAAATTTGAAGTTATAAAAAATTTAAAATATTATTTTTGCTTACATGACATAAAATATTTTTTTAATAATTATAAACTTACTACCTACCCTTTTTCACATGAACGCGTAGAGATATTAAAGTTGAAATTCATATCAAACACTTCTTAAATCTAATTGCCTCTAAACTGTGAGAAATTCTAAATCAACGCAAAAATTCAAAACGCTGAGGTAGGTACCTACCTATAATGCAAATATAGGAAAAATAAATAAATAAAAAATAATCATACCGCATATTTTGAAATTCGCCACTACTCGCAACGGAATCAAGTAAGTAATTTGATTTAATACGTCATAAATTGTAAACCGCTACGTTTGTACGGCGGAACCCTCGGTGTGCGAGCCCGACTCGCACTTGGCCGGTTTTTTGTAATCGGAAAACAACAAAGCAGTTTTAGATCGTGAGAAGAATGATTTTGACTTTGTGATAGAAGGAAAGTTACGAACTAAGCCGCAGAAAGATGCTAGTACCTAATAGGTAGGTTATAAATAGTAAGATAGGTACGCAATTAGTTATTGTAATTAGTTGGTCCTTCGAGCCGGATAAATAGCTCCTAAGCATTCCAATTAAAATTTTCCAAGAATATTAATTTAGTTTTAACCGAAAATATCCATTGAAATATATTTTCAACAGGAAGGTATAGGTAAACCGTATACTACAGTACAGGAAAATTGTTTTCGCCGCGAGTTGTCAAAGTAAATCTACAATTTATATGAGATCGAAGCTTGTGGAGTGGTTTTTGTTGTCAACTTCACAGCGCAAGTGAGATTGGGCTGTCACACGCACGGGGCTAGGGCTGTGGCTTCACTGACAGCTGTGAGCAAAGCGGGAACGAATAGGTTACAGGAAAATCGCATTTAGAACTACATAAGGCGTCACTCGCCGTGTTTAGCTTGGTGATGATGATCTGACCATCACTATTATAGTTGCCTTAATGAAGCTGAATCACCTGTCCAGATCACTGATCGGCGAGTACTTAATCTATGGATCCTAGATCAACTTTCGCACTTAGAACTTTCGACATTCTTTGATTAGACACCTTTTCTCCCTCATCATCATCATCATCTCAGCCATAGGACGTCCACTGCTGAATATAGGCCTCCCCCAATGCTTTCCATGTTGCCCGGTTGGTAGCGGCCTGCGTCCAGCGCCTTCCTGCTACCTTTATGATGTCGTCGGTCCACCTTTGTGTGCGTCCCACGCTTTCCGGTACGCGGTCTCCAGCCGACCCGACCTTTCTCCCTAAATTATGTTAAATAAATAACATTTACGAGTACCTACGTAGTTCTAAAATTCACATGCACTTTGGTAAGTACAGTGTTTGTAATGGCGTTGCAACACTTTGGGTCTCTGGTGGCAAGATAATCTATTGTTACTGATTCAAAGCTTGAAAGAGTTGCCCGATGAAGTTTTGTGTAGAACAGCTATGCAATCTCCATAACCCATCTGGCCCGCGTGGGGAGTATAGCCAAAACCTTCATTTACCTCAGGTAAATTGGAGAGGCCTGACATAGCCCGCAGAATCGCTAAAATCATGTGACAGTGGGCGGGGCACATAGCTCGAAGAGCTGACGGCCGCTGGGGCAGGAAAGTTCTTGAGTGGCGACCACGAGCCGGAAGACGTAGCGTACGTGGGCAGGCCTCCCACTAGGTGGACCGACGATCTGGTGAAGGTCGCGGGAAGTGCCTGGATGCGAGCGGCGCAGGACCGGTCTTTGTGGAAATCCTTGGGGGAGGCCTTTGTCCAGCAGTGGACGTCTTTCGGCTGAAACGAACGAACGAAATTGGAGAGGGTCGTGTTCCTACAGTGGAGACTAACCTGTGGCCTAATTGACGTATTTTGACACAGTCAAAATCTCGTTGACGTTTAGAAGTCGTCCTATTGAAAAACAGTTCTAAATCCGCAACAAGGGTCATTTTGATAGAACGATTACTCGATAGGATCGCAACTCAGCGATTTGTTGTCGTTAAAGTTTTGTTACGTGAATAATGCCCGTTTTCACCATCAATCCCTAATTTTTAAGTGACCCCTATGTAAACAAAATTCCTGTTATTTGTTACCATAGGGTTCACTTAAAAATTAGGGATTGATGGTGAAAACGGGCATAAGGCTACGGATAATGATGATGATGAAGTACAGTTATAGCTGTGGTTACATGGTTATAGCCTACAAAATAGAAGATAATTATTCATATCTTTCACGCGTTTAACTGTTGCTGAATGAATCTTCACCCTTAGCACAGATGGCGCGGCAAGCGCGGGATTGACCTGTCGCACGCACGCGCAAGAGTTGTGCCGAGGGTTCAGTGACTTATCATCATTGAGTTATAATGTACTACGTAGTAATATTACTTCAATGCTTATCATAGTCATTTTCAATCTTCACCTTTTACCAAAGGAAGAGTTACCCTTTAGGAGGATATCTACCCGTCTTTGTTACAATTGGAGTGTTATGAGTGGGTTCACCTCCATAGTTCTGGATTGACGGGGATCGAACTAGCCTTCAACGGACATCATTATTTAGGACATTGTCGGACAATTTTACGCACCATCAATCCCTAATTTTTAAGTGATCCCTTTGACTACAAAATTCCTGTTATGTGTTACCATAGATAAGACATTGTCGGACAATTTTACGCACCATCAATCCCTCATTTTTAAGTGACCCCTTTGACTACAAAATTCCTGTTATGTATTACCATAGGGGTCACTTGAAAATTAGGGATTGATGGTAAAAACGGGCATAAGTCTCTCTAGTTTTTTTTCTTTTGTTGGCTTTACACGGCTTGTGTGTTGCCGTCTCTCTAGTTCAAACTTTAAACGTAACGCGACTGGCTATTTGACAGATGCTGTCAAATCCCGAAACGTCACATGGCACAGCCACGCTCACACTCTGTTTACAAAGGCTCTAGCATCCGATTTAACTTTTATTTAAGAATAACCACGAGCGCTGGGCCCGACGGCGCCGACATAGTTTTCATAATTGAACGCGCGTGTGTGTGGCAGCCTGTTATGCTCAACTTTGATTAAACAAGCAATCAACCGCGGTTTAAACTGTTCAGTCAATTGCTTTTGGATTTTTAAGGATTAAAATAATATTTTAAACTTGTAAAGACATACAGCCTTTGCTGGGAGTTCAACTCTCTCCGCTATGTTCAAGTTAGATTCAAGTTCTAAGAGGGAGTGCAGAATTAAAAAAAAAGAAATATTTAAGTAAAGTATGCATAAATCATAATAACTATTAAATAATAATGAGCAGTCGCCAGCTTATTAAAATAAAGAACTTAAATACAACTTCATAGATCCGTGATCTGTGATACCTACAATATTCTGTGAAAACAATATGTCATTTGCTGGAAAAGCCGACTCTATTTTAGCATTTTTACCCGACTGCGCCAGAAGGAGGTAAATATTTAGGCTGAGTTGCACCACCTGACTTTAACGGTAACTATGACGATAACAGGTGCTTTTTATATGGAGTTTGACAGATTTTTTAAGGTGGCCGGCTAGCCTTACATTACCACAACAAACTTCTTACAGTAACAGGGTACTTCTCATTTACACTCAAAGGACATTGTCAGAAACCGCCTAAAAAACCGCCCAAAAACATTAACCCATCATAATTATTTTCTATTTTTTTTAATACATTAAGCACCCTTTCATTCTAATGGACACTTAAGCATTGAAAAATTAAATAAATAAGTCTTTCAACGTTTATTCTATAATACTATTACAACTTCCGGACGTTTTGGTGCGTGGCATGGTCTAAAACCTATCAAGTTCCATAATTTTTGCCGATAAAATCTGTACGAGGCATTACCGTACTTTATTGCTGGGAGTCCATGTATAGTGATGTTCCTGCGGCCATCATAGACAATAAAATATCGATTTTGAAAATAAAATAAATCGATTAAACTGCTTTGAAGACTAGATTTGCGTTAAAAGCTAAAAAGATATTGACACTATTACAAGAAGCTATCTAAAGTGTCCAACTGGTCGAAGGTCGTAAATAAAATAAAAATAATTAGGACCATAAACTGATATTCATGGTATCATAACTGTAAGTGTCAGAATCCGATGTTGAATCCAATGCCAGTTGAAGTGTGAGAAACATATATCAACCTAGTATAGTTGCCAGTCTCTCATAATCTATGCCAATGAGGGTTTTCGCGATTGAAAAATCCGCCAGATGGCAATACGTAGACGTGAGGTCCAAATGCTGCATGATTGGTTATTTTTGACATGACATTGACAGATATCCACCAATCATGCAGCATTTGGACCTCGCGTCTACGTATTGCCATCTCGCGGATTTTTCAATCGCGAAAACCCTCATTCATAGCACATGTATAATAATAGACCAAATGAACTTTTATAGATTGTGAAAGAGAAGATAAAGATTTTATTATTTTATTAAAATCTTGCCACGAGGTAGTTTTTCAGTAGAAACCAGGATTGGATAATCGCTACAGGCAAGTATCAGAACATTTTATAAATATTTTTAATCGATTATATCCTTGTGAATCGTTTTAATAAATTGTCATTTTACTTTTTCAATTAAAACTTTTTCAATCCCTAGTCTTGTCAAACTGTCATAATGTCAACAAATTATAAATGTCACGTCAGTTGACTCAATTTCAGTCTTCTGTGCGTTTATTGTATTTTTATTTCAATGAAATAGTGCTAAAGGGTTAGTACTAAAAGTGAAAGCCTTTTTTCAGAAAGAAAACCAATGTGGTGCCCTTATTATTCATACTGTTTGAAAGTTACAAGTCAGTGATACAGAGTTGCCGATATTATAACTCCGTAGTGATACCATACCAAAGAAGAAGTTTTCCTAAACACTTGTGTTATTTTTATATGTGATCAAATAAAAAGGATTAATTCTACTGCTCAAATGGAATAACTTATCCCAAGAGACCGAATATAAAAAAAAACCTCTCCATAGAAATTATCACCATCACGAGGATGTGAATTTTTTTGAGAATTTGATATTGGTCCTGTAAGAAAAGTAGTTGTATTTCAGTAGTAGAATCAACCCTTCTTGTTTCATCAGCAAGAGTAACTATAAAAACGCCCTGTAGGTAGGTATTATTAAGCTGAAGAGTTTGTTTAGTGTCAAAGACTGTCACACAGTGTAACTTAAATTGGCATATTATGATAATGAACATAAAAACTTAAATAAATATTTATGTTAATATTTTTTCTATTTATTTATTTTCCCAAAGCTTCACAGTGACAGCTGAAACAGCAATACTGTTGTAAAACTAAACTTGGAACAAACTGTTACAAATATTTTACAAATTCAAATAAAACCGCATGTTGCTTTACTTTCTCGTATAGGTAATAAATGTAATTAATGGCTAGATTATTAATGTTACTTTGTTACCCTCAATAGTGAGGAGATCTTATAAAATGGTAACCCTGATTTTCATTGTCATTCAAGTGCTCTTTCTTCGCATAGGCTTCTGTGATTTGGCCAAGGGCCACACACATTGCGATAACATTATGCGACATTGATTTGACAGCAGCGGAGTGAAGTCTTGCGACTATGCAAAATGATACCCTGTAATCGTAGCGCATATAGACATAGACGGGGCGGGGCACATAGCTCGTAGAGCTGATGGCCGCTGGGGCAGGAAAGTTCTTGAGTGGCGACCACGAGCCGAAAGACGTAGCGTGGGCAGGCCTCCCACTAGGTGGACCGACGATCTGGTGAAGGTCGCGGGAGGTGCCTGTATGCGAGCGGTGCAGGATCGGTCTTCGTGGAAATCCTTGGGGGAGGCCTTTGTCCAGCAGTGGACGTCTTTTCGGCTGAAACGAACGAACGAACGAAAATAGTGGTACTATTTACCAGACATTACTATTTATTGCATACTCGCCGGATTACACGTAGGAGCACGCGCGTTACAGCTTCGGCCTTGCATTATTATAAGATCTTGTTCCGCCCTTTTACGAACTTCCTCCGTGAGGATATCCCCGCCGAATTCTATGATGAACCTATCAAAAGTCATATTCTGCAATGTCAACCCACCACAAGGTGGACTGACGACCTGATAAAGGTAGCGGGAAGGCGCTGGATGCAGGCCGCTACCAACCGTGCGATGTGGAAGTCATTGGGGGAGGCCTATGTTCAGTAGTGGACGTCCTGTGGCTGAAATGATGATGATTATGATGAAATGAATGAAAATGACAAATCTTCGAACGTGTATAATACCGTGCCAAAGTAATCATATAATTTTGCCACCTTAATAACTATTGCCGTTTTTGTTGTAATAATAATAATAATAATAATATAATAAAATCTTTATTTCATTACCAGCGGAATTGCTTATAATTAATAGTGATCGATGCCTCCTTTTAAGCTTAAAGAAGCCTGTGCCAGGAGACATCGCTCTTCCTTGGAATATTATGTGTGCGTAAATACAATTCAATAGGTACTTATACAAAAATAAAAGTAAGCACTAATACTACATAATATCAACTAGGTATACTAAGTAACATATCTGTAGTAACAAAGTAAGGGGGATGGCGCGCGCGGAGTGAGTGAGTGTATGTGTGAGTGAGTGTATGTGTGTGTGTGTGTGTGTGAGTGTGTGAGTGTGTGTGTGTGTGTGTGTGTGTGTGTGTGTGTGTGTGTGTGTGTGTGTGTGTGTGTGTGTGTGTGTGTGTGTGTGTGTGTGTGTGTGTGTGTGTGTGTGTGAGTGTGTATGTGAGTGAGTGAGTGTATGTGTGAATGTGTACATGTGTGTTTTATTTTTATTTATTTTTTATTAGTTTAGTTTAAGATTGTCTCAATGTCGTCATAAGATTTTGGCTTCAGCCATTTCATTAAAAGTTTCTTGCACTCGAAGTAATTTTTGTCATAAATATTAATCTCCTTATTAAGTAAATTATAGAGATACACAGAACGCCTATCATATTGCTTTTTTGCAAAGAAGGTTTTAAATCTAGGAGCATGTGCAACAATATCTTTCCTCCTCCTATTGGTGAAGTCAGGGTTATAAGGCATGGATTTGTGCTTTCTCAAAACAGTGTGAAGCACATACAACTTCCTAACTGAAAGAAGGCCACTAATTTGATAAAGAATTTGTGTTGGAAATCTAATCTTTTTAAAATACATAACCTTAATTAGGCTACGTTGGGCCCGTTCTACATCAATGAAGCAATGTTGTAAAGATCATGCAGCGCTACTTGCGGATATTATTGGAAAGAAAACTATGTAGGCTCTAGATCTGAAGCCGCTTTAACGAACACGAAGTGCTCATACAATGCGGCGTATTTTCTTCCAGTCTTTAGTCAGGACTTTAGTCGAATTTATTTATTTATTTATTATTCATTATTGAGCAATTACATATTTGATCCAAATAGCGTCCTAAATCCTCTTTAGGTTTGTCTAGACACTATTGTTCTCTATACAAATAAAAACAAACGTTTTAGTATAATATAATATAACATAATTAAAATCCCGGTTGAACGTGATATAGCCGCACTAGAATACGATGCTTTTTTGCATAATCGCAAGACTTCGTTCCGGTGTCGACCGAATGTTATCATGATGTATGTGGCCCAGGGGTTACCGTAGCCGCTAAGGTTTGAAACTTCTTGCTTAAAATATTGTAGTCTTTGGCATAGACTACGACGGTAGTCATGGAGATAGGAGTTTGTTATCTCGTGTCAGATGTAAATGGTGAAAAGAAAACTCATGATTCGTGTTATTTTTATGCAATATGTAGGTATTTTATAAAAGTGGAACCCCGAGTGATCTCCAAAACCCATTCTATTATTATATACGATTCGGCTTCGATATCTATAATACAATAGGAGTTTATTTCATGTGTCAGATGACAAGAGTGGAAACAACCTACGATTCATGTTGTTTATTTACGTGCAATATGTGGGCATATTATAAAAGTGGAATGCCGAGTTGTATTTCTAAAACTTGTTCTATTATTTTATACTATTTGGCTGCGACTCGGCGTGACGACAATACAAAACATTTTTCGCGAATCGGTGTTCATACATTCACACAATACATTAGACGCCATGTTGTCATAAACGACATATTATAAAATCGCTGTGATTTAATATTCTTAATCATTAATTTTATGGCAAGTGTCCATCAGGAATCATTGTTCTTACACACAGAATCGTATTATTTCGCTTTCGGCTAGTAATATGTCAAAATTGTTGGTTCTTAGGCGAACAATGTATGGAGAACGAACATTGTCCTTTGATGGTCACACAATAATAGTTCATAAACGGTATAAGTTAGAACAATACCTTTGAAATCAGATGATAAAATATCAATTTAGCTACATACAAAATAAATTTTATCGTAATAGAAGCAAAAATAATACGAAAAAATCACATGAAACGATAAAAAACGGGGTCATTTTTCGCGTTCTCATCGTGTCACACCTTCGGTTGCAATGAAACATTTGGTTACTGCATTCACAATTTTCATTCAATTTGTGTGTAGCATATACTAAAATCATCGTAATTAAATATACTTTCCACACAATAGTCAAAAAAATATCTTCTTATAATTATTTTGAATTGAGAAAGCGAAATACGTTGGTCACACGATTTTAGTTACCTAAAATTTTGAGTAATAATACAAGATTGCCGTTAAACCGAACACCAGGAACCAATCACAGTGTTCTATTCGGTTAACGTCAGTCACGCTTCGACCATTGGAGAAGTGAGATAGGTCGATCGTCGCTCCGCGAAAAAAATACGTAGCTTTTTGTGATTGTCCATAGACATACCGTCGCTTGCTTGAACAATATTTTCTACCTCTAAAATTTAAACAATTTAATTGAAACTTTGCCATTGAAAACTTAACATGTTAGACTTATTTGTGTAGTATTCGACTTGAACCGTTAAATTCAAATTTAAGGATAATTAATAAAAAACTAAAATTTTCGTCACCTTAGTGGCATCACCTTCGTGGTGTTTTATACACGAAGGTGATTTTAGGCCACGAAAGTGATTTCTTGCTTTGGTTTATTTTAAAATATAGTGATTGGTGTTTATGTTTTTATAATATTTTAATAACTAATAAATTACGTGTATAATACGTGGTAAAGTAGAGATCAGTACATCAATAAATAAATAAGGGCCTCGTATTTTTGTTGTCTGTCTGTATGACTGTATGTATGTCTGTATATGTGACTGTGTATCTGTTTGTAAGATAAATTTAATCTGAAGTTTGAGTTAAAAGTTGTACAACACAAATACGAGGCCCTCTGGCCTAAATAAAAAATATATTTTTGTTGAGGGACTGATAATCAGTTAGAGTTCTTTTTTATTGAGGTACTGATAATCCGTTTTTTGCTTCTTTAGCATTTCAGAATGCCACCAGTGTCACCCTTAAAACCAATTGCGTAGAATCTTGTAACTTAGTAGGTGATCTAATCGGTAAAATTGTATCTTGTATTTAAGTAGGTACCTATTTATATTATGTTATTGCTATTTATCTATGAAAATAAGACAAAATATATGTTTTATAAACACTTGAGAGTCATTTACAGTAGTAAAGTTTGAAAAAATTATTGCTGTGAAGTACAGAATCACTTTCGTGGCATCAAAAAATTCAAAACGTTAAATCTTCCAAACGAGACTCACTATTTGACTGATTTACTGAGAATACAATCTTCACATCAAGCGCTACAATTTTTGTTTACAAAAAGTTGAAATAAGTTAGAAATAAAATTCACCACGAAGGTGACGATGAGAACCGTGGCGATGAGAAATACCCAACAACATTTGACAATTGTTAATTTTGTTATTACGTTAAAAAGTCCGGGCCTCGTACTCCTGTCTGAAGTTCTGATCACGGCCGTGTGCGTGGCAGCTCGATTATACAACTCCGATGAAACAAGCAATCAGCGCCGCGGTTTCGACTGTGGAACTCAATAAATCTTTTGGGAGTTTTGTTTTGAGGGTTTAGGTTAATTTCTTTTGCAATTCCATAATAAGTAACCAAGAGTGAGTTAAGTTCATTTGTTTTTTTTTGGTTGCATAATAGGTAGTAAAGAGTCAGATCAAAATACAGGGTGGAATTTTGTTATGACATCTGAAGGGAAAGTACTTACTCTAAATACTGTAGATAGATAGAAAATTTTTTCAAAGAAAAAAATTCCTTAATTTTGAAAAAAAAAAGAAAAGACTGAACTGCAGCATCTTATTGACAGAATACTTACTACATGTAAATGTAAACAGTTACTTACTTTACAATCTGTTTATTATAATAGTGTCTTTTCCTGTGGTGCGGTAGAAAAAAAATACATACAACCGAACATAGAAGCAGACAGCCTCTTCCTTTTTTGATTTCGGTTAAAAACACCGCTTATGGTTAAAGTCACGGTTAAAATAAGGTGGTGAAACTTAGCTCATGACTACAAAGCCACTCTCTACTATATTTTAACACACATAATATAACTACAGGTTGTTCAAAGACATCAAACCCCACGTTAAGCCGTGCTGCGCTTCCGTACTTTACTATATTTTAATATACATATAGTTATATACAGGGTGTTCAAAGCCATTAAACCACACGTTAAGCCGTGCTGCGCCTCACTTTACTATATTTTAATATACATTATAGCTATATACAGGCTGTTCAAAGACATCAAACCCCACGTTAAGCCGTGCTGCCGGGAGCAGGCGGCTGGCGGTGACAGGCACCTACCCCTTGGCGCGCCCCATGAGAGCCTCAAGGTCCTCACTTTAATCTTTATGTTTTTGACTCTGGAATGCTTTGGGCTAGATGTAGAATACTCGTATGATTTTTATGGGTAACGAAATCATAATAGCAAAATTCCCAAAAAATATTTTGAACTTATTTAGTACAAAAAAAACCGGAAAGGCTGGAAAAACTGGCTGGCTTTCATATATTACCAGCTGACCCAGTGTAACCAACGCAAAGCGACTTCTTACCGCCTATAAAATAATTTTATAAACTGCGAAAGGCGGCATAATAATATTTTCAAACCTAAAATTAATTTTCCGATGTTTATTTATTTTGCTAATTGTGAGACTGAGACGAAACCTTGCAATCAGAGATTATTAAAATCGGACCAGCCGTTCTTGTGGTATACTAAATTGTGTAATACACTTTGTTTTCTTCTGTATAAAGACATACCTACATATTCTATTTCCATTATTTGCTTTAAATAAAAACAAAAAACAGTCAGCCGCTCTTGAAAAGCATCACACTTGTCGAATTGTCGTCAAAATTGGTTTTGACAGCTCATAAAAATGACCCCATTAACAGGTGACGTTTAACCCTTCACTTCTCGTGTGCCCAACTTTGCCGTTCCCCCAAAACAAATGCAGTTGCACCCTTGTACGGGGGAATGCGGGTGACGTGCTTGCTATTGTTGGGGCAGCCATAATTAAACCACGACCCACTTTTAATTGTTTTTGCTAAAACATGATTTTTTGAATTGATAAACTCACCTACTCTTTATTTTCAACCGACTTCAAAAAAGGAGGAGGTTCTCAATTCGACCCGTATGTTTTTTTTTTCTATGTTTGTTACGCGATAACTCCGCCAATTATGAACCGATTTGAACAAATCTTTTTTCGGCGTATAGGTAATACCTCAAGGGTGGTCCCATTTAAATTTAATAATAGAAAAAACAACCCCCAAGGGTGGAAAATTGGGGATGAACTTTTTTATAAGCAATATCTCCGCCGATTATAAATCAATTTGAACGATTATTTTTTTGTTGAATAGGTATTATCAAAAGGGTGGTTTCATGCGAATTTGAAGAAAATATTTCACCCCTAAGGGTGGAAAATTGGGGATGACTTTTTTATACGCAATATTTTTAATTTTTAGTTTTTTTTTGTGTTCACGCATTTGAAGTCGGTTTTATTTTTTTAAAAAGGTAATTATTCAAACTAAAGTTTAATATAAACATGACTTGTGAGTACTATTTTAATAGTTAACTACTGAATTGAGATTTTTGTGCACGTTAGAAATCTTATTCAGAAACCGGGCGTAACCAACCAATTTTGACTTTGACCTAACATAAAATCAGAGATGTGATTTTTTTAAATTTATTTGAAATAGGTACTTCTATTTTAAATGCAAATAGAAAATGCAAAATACCTATTTTGTATTTAAATACCTTCCAGTGAAAAGTATTTTTTATTTTATTTGAAATGCCTTTCGAGATGCATTTTGTATTTTTTGATAAAAATACTCTTTCCCACGGGGACATCCCGTTTTTTGCAGGATTCCGTTTAGTATATTCACACGTACGTCGTACATCCCGTTTGCAGTGTCCCGCAAAAAAGCGATCTCATCAAATTTAACTCACACATTTGTGTGTTCACCAATGCTTTGCATAATAGGTAGTAGTTCAAACATCAAAATAATATTACCTACTAAACTAGATTGCCGTGAAAAAGGGCCCTAAATACTTGTGTTTCAACATGATAATTATTGTCTGGCATTAAGTCCGCCACTGTACAGTTGTATGTGCAAAAGTGTAAATAAAAAAAAAAAAAAATAATTAATAAGTGTGACTTATAGAACGCATTTCCCTTTTCTCCTCTTTTGACCAAAGACAAGATAAGTTGGTCACGCTCCAGCCATCACTTAACACAGATTAAAAATCCCACCATAAACACCGTCTAAAAAGGTTCTAATAGCCGCCATCGATAATTGTAATCGGGGGGGCTAGGGTGGCGCCATCTGCCGGCAACCCCCCAGGCTGTCAACCGCAGGCGGGCAGTATGAGCGAAATTGATTCGTTGATATGTTTAGTTTTTCGGCCCTTTTTGAGGTTAGGTTCTTTAATGTTTTTAAATTTAGGTTCTTTGTTCTGAGAGGTTTGGTGAGGCGTGGTTTACATAGTCTGTACCTAACTGAAACTCAATGTAAATATTGTGATATTTGAAAAAGAGGCCGTAAAGCTGAGTGCCTTGCGCTGTTTTTTCTCAGCACTAGCCCTACTAAAGCAGTTGTAGGGTTAAAAGTATACCTACCTACATGAATGTATGAAAAGAGTTTTTTAAAAGCTTATTAGCAAACATTTATGATCCTATGACTTTTTTCAGCTATGGGCACTAGCTCACTTTATTTATTAAGCTGAAGGAGTGACGGTTTTTTTCAGGCACCTACCACTGTACAGTAGCATAAAGCAATTATGATTATATCCGTTGCTGGTGCAAGCTTTGCTATAGTACCAAAACAAAACAGTACAATTAGGCGGTCTTATCCCTAGGAAGCGATTTTTTCCGGACAACTATTTTTGTTGTTGTTGTCAAAAAGACCTAGGTCTTTCTTTCTTTCTTCTTAGGACGGACCCATTCAGCGCTGATTTATTGTACTTTTAAAGGTACCTCCTTAGTTTAAAGTCTCAAATCAGGCACGTAGTGAGCCCTAGCCAAGTTCTTACTACATCGCTCGTCCCCGTCGCGCCGGCCGGCGAATGTTGTTGCTAACGCGCGGACTCAACAGCGCTGATCTATTGTACTTTTAAAGGTACCTCCTTAGTTTAAAGTCTCAAATCAGGCACGTAGTGAGCCCTAGCCAAGTTCTTACTACATCGCTCGTCCCCGCCGCGCCGGCCGGCGAATGTTGTTGCTAACGCGCGATGGAGGCGGGTGGCAGGTGCGCACGACGGCGCGGCTTTGGCAAATTTTAATGAATGTTTGTACAGAAGTGAGAGGACTGGATGTGGCTTGTGTTTGAGGATCAAATTGGGTTTGATATTAGGCATGATACAAGTAAATACTTGTGTGGTCATAGGGCCCATTTTATTTAGCAATGCAGGTCGATAAACTATTGACAGTAGGGTCATTCCATGACAAATGTTACCGAGGGTGAAAAACTAAATATGTTTTTTTTTATTTGTGTATGCAGTATGAGTTGTCTTTTCTACCTAACTGTTATATTTTTAATCCCATTCCATTGTGTTCAATGCCAAAAAAAATCAGATTTAATTTTACCTGTGTCCATTTTAGGGTTAGTTAGTTATGGCTATAAATAAATTTAAAATTATATTTGAAGTATACGCCATGCTGGTTTCGGAAATTTCGAAGGTTTAAAAAGATATCTACACGTTTATGGGTTAAAATCACTTTGGACGCAAGTTTAAATATTATATTATTATTATTTATATGTATATTATAAATAGCATTAATTTTACTACGAAAATTTTACTCCAATCAAAATAGCAACTATGCTCATCACTATCTTCATCATTTACGCCGCAGGACGTCCACTGTTTCACTTATAAGTATCTCCCAACTACGCTCAACTTCTGCTCAAACTGCGCTCACGCCGTTCTGTTTTCTCTATATCCACGTCCTCGTACCATATGCCACCAGCGCCGATGTTATATGGATTTCATTTAGGAAATCGTATAATATTACAACAGGCGTTTAGCCGTGCTAATGCGTATTTTTATGCTTAATTTTTCAAAATGGCCGCCGCGCCACTTTTATTACGCTGAGTAATGTTTTGTCAACGGATTTTCGTGAGTTTACAGCTGAATTTTAGTTTCGTATGGTTTATTTTACGTTCGCCCTTTTTTATTTGGCCATAGGTACCTACTACCTACACTAAATAATAAATGTTAGTGTTCACTCATGTGTCAGTTCGTGAGAAATGATTGAAATGATAACCTTCATTGACATACATTACATAAAATTTTGTTGCGATGAATAGAAATCTTAACGCAAACTCTTGTAGAGTTTACAAAAGACTCTATTCAAGGTGTTTACTGAGAAATGTTTTCTTTATTTTATGTAAGAAGTAAAAACTAAGTCTTTCAAAGTATTAGTTTTCTTTAGTACTGGCCCAAAAGGCGCTTAATCTTCTATCAATAATATTTTTGTGTGTAAACATTTTTTGTAAAGAATACGAGATTCTTTGTAAATACTATTAAGTCCCTATAATCTGAAAATTCTTGAACAAAAATGTAATTTATTGTTACAAATTCTATGTAAGGATAGAAGAGATGTAAAGAATTCTTTGGCATTTAACTCAATGTTGGCTTGTAGGGTTATATGAAAGAATTTTGCGAAATTCAACCCTCAAGGGGGTAAACCAGGGTTGATTTTTCATGAAAGTCCTTCATTTTTGAGGCTAAGTAGATTGGAACTGTTTTTAGGCTAACAAATAAAGACCAACGTGTTTTTACTTTTTAACGTTGTTTAAAATTCTACCCCTGAAGGAGTGAAACGTGGATTTTACATTATTAAGAATAGGCTGATTACAAATACTATAGGATCGTTATAAGTGTTTATTTCTCTCTATTAATTGTCCTGGAGAATAATTACTTACACGTCAGTTTGTCCGCAGATTCTGATAGTCTTGGAAAGTATATTTTTTGATCTTTTTAAACCATTTTTGCCCAGATTTATCGCGACTCAAGACGGTTATTAAAGCTAGTTTCCACACCCCGCTGCAAGTGGCACCCTACCCTAAGTCGCCAGCTGTGTCCGCGACGGACGCAAAATATTTCATATACAAGCTGTGCCAGCGGCTTTGCCCAAGTGTGCACCTAAATAAGCATTATGTTTTAACAACAAACTGGATAAGTGATTTGTGGCGTGTGTTTGTATTTCCAGCTCTAAATGGGTTTGTGTGCTTGATAATAATACCTACCTAATTCGAAAATGACTCCTTTGTACTTTTTTTAAGCAGAACAAGGCAAGGTTCATATCTGCCCTGTAAGTGCCAATCTTGGTAAAGTTTTAAAGAAAATCAAATAATCTCGAAAAGGGGTAAAATTTTGTATGAGAGCACACTTTTTATTCTCATTTATGTTCTCAATTGGATACACTATGGAACAATTGTACATACCATCTGGGAATTGAACCTGTAAACTGATTTCTATAACAAATGTTTGGAAACATATTCGTAGCATAGCAGTTGTGATAGCAGTTTTGTTGCAAAATCGTACCTAATAAAAATACATTAAGGTCCCACAGTGACAAGTGCAATGAGGGCTATCGTTTTAGCGCTCACCAGTTAGCGCCACTGTAGAGTAAGGTCCTGTCACTTGCTAGTAGCGAAGACAGTGGCACCAACTGGTGAGCGCGAAAGTGGTAGGAGGACTATCGTATTTGCACTCATCAAGATGGCGCCACTGTAGAGTAAGGTCCTGTCAATCGCCAGGGGTGCCAACGGTTAAGTATAAAAACGATAGTCCTCATTGAGAGCATATGAACCTAAACGTGTTAGTTGGAAAACATCATCTATCACAACTACACAAGGTACCAAAGTGTGAAACTCGTAAACAAACTCCATACTCAATTTAAACAACATATTAATTCATTTAGCACGATTCCCATCGCATTACTTATCTCGTCCCAATAACATTCCACAGGCAGCTGTCGTTTCCCACGCGGTATGGTAATGCCACCCCACGCCCAGCTGTGGGAGAGAGCACGTGTTTCAGCCTTTTGGACCTCCAGATCCATTATACAACCGCAGACTTGCGGGTAGATTAGGAAGAAACTGTTGGGTTTAAGACAGGTCGATGGAATTTTATTTGGGATTTAGTTATTTGTTGGTTTGGGAAAAAGGAGGGTGGGAAAACTTGCCGTTAAAATTAAAATAAATAAATAAAACTTTATTTGTAGCCAATTACAATTTTACATAGACAAATTGAAACGTTAATGACTGCAGTAGTCAAAGACTGTGTCGCAGTCATTAGCGCCTTCCTCTAATACAGACGCTATTAATAAACAATTTATTTTGGTTACTATTAAATAACTGAATACTTATTTAGCTTTAACTGAATACCTACAATACAATATCTGAATTGAGTAAGTAACATTGAGGGTTATAATGCTTGTTTACACAATTTAACATTGGTATATTGACTTTATGGTATCTTTACAAATAAAAAAGTCTTTGAAGATGACATTCTTTGTTAAGAGTATTATTACATTAAATACAAAGTTTGTATACCTATCAGTCACATAGGATTTTACAGATTAAACGACAGTTTAATTTCTTTTGATTCAGGAATCTGTTGACGTAAAGTTAGGTATTTAGACATAAAGTTAGGGCTTTTTAAGAAAGTATTAGTTATTTGCTAATACTCTTAGTAAAACAAAGTGGCATTTGCTGTCCGTCCCTATTTATGCTTAGATCTTTAAAACTACGCAACGGACTTTGATGCGGTTTTCTTTAAAAAATAGAGTGATTCAAGAGGAAGGTTTATAATTATAAAACATCCTTCCTACTAATATTATAAATGCGAAAGTTTGTGTGGAAGTCTGGATGTTTGTTACTCTCTCACGCAAAAACTAGGTACTGAACGGATTTTGACAAATCTTTACAGTATTAATTTTTATAACCCAGAATAACTAGGCTATAATTTATGACGATTTGTGACAAACTAAATTTCACGCGGGTGAAGCCGCGCAATTTAGTTTTTCATAAACAAAACTAGCTATAATTTGGATCTTCTACCACTAATTTCACAATCAACCAAGCTTTTTACCCATGGTCCTCATTCAAACATTCCATAGCTTCCAAAATTCCAGCTGTATTTTATATCTAATCCGCACCGGCGAGGCCTGTTTGCACAGGGCTTAGGGGGTGGGGGCGATGATGAAAAATGCGAGCCCAGCTGCCGGCTCTCACAAGCTGGATGCAGGATTAAAGCATACGTAGTAATGTAAGTGGAATGTGTTAAAAGTGGGTTGATAAGTTTTGTGATAATTTGTAGATTGATAAGCGATTTTTATAGGAAAGTTTTTATCTTTCCTCAAACAATAATTAATTTTCTTCAAACGCTTCAACATTCGCATTTTATATGGTTCAAAACTCTTACAATTAAAAAAAAAAAGTAATATTGTTTTGACATAAAATATCTTCAAAAGTAGGTTAGTAGGCATATTTTGCGTAACAATATATTATGATTTAAGTTATTATATATTTAATTTCAAGGGCTATGCTCGGTGTTTCTTTACGAGATCAAATCAGAAATGAGAAGATCCGTAAACGAACTAAAGTCACTGACATAGCCCGATGGATTAGCAAGCTGAAGAGGCAATGGGCAAGGCACATAGTACGCAGAACTGACGGCTGATGGGACAGCATGTTAATTTCTGGAGTGGAGGCAAACGGAACCGGAAAACGCACAAGGTGGACCGAAGACCTGTTAAAGGTAGCAGGAAGGCGCTGGATGCAGCAGGCCGCTACCAACCGTGCGATGTGGAAGTCATTGGGGGAGGCCTATGTTCAGCAGTGGACGTCCTGTGGCTGAAATAATGATGATGATGAATGATATGGAGGCTCACCTTTTTCGATTTATATTTTTTCCCAGTTTTATAATCAATACCTCAATAATTTATGTACCTAAAATACATACTCCAACATAATGTAGGTATATTGTTCGTGACATTCTCTGATCTTGTAGCGTGCTACGAGCCTATAATACCACAGTCGACGCTACAAATTGCTACAAAAGGCTGTAGCACGTAGCCGTTGCTACGAACTACGAACGTAGCAATAAGTTTAGTGTCCTTCAGAAAAAGTCCTGTAGCACTTTAAATACTGATTTTAAATAAGTTTCTTGAAATAATAATATGTATACCTTTATTCTATTATTCGTTTTCATCATACTTACAATTGGTATTACCTTCATTTTATCAAAAGTGAAAATTAATTCGATTTGTGATCAATTATAACAATTTGTGGTAGTGTTTTTTGAAGCTCTATTAGAAACTTATGTATAGCAGTGAAGCACTATAGCACTACCGCAGACTGACAGTCGAAATTATGATAACGTGACAGATTGAGAGAAAGAACGAATGAATGAATGGAAGAAGTAATAGACTAAGAGCTAGTGAACCCCAGACTTACGTCATTTTATAAAAGCTGAAAGTTTGTCAGCGTATGCTCCCAATATAGGATATAATGTTGGTGAATTATGAAGTTTGGGTCGTGGTGGCTTTGGGAGCTACCCTAAAAAAACTGTCTTTCAAGGAGTTGGAACTGTCAAAACTGAAAAAAAATCAGATTTAATGGTATAACGTTAGTAGAATTACAGTCTTTTGAATATACAGAAAAAGCCACCGTAAAAGTTAGACTTACGTTATACTATAAAATCTGATTTTTATGTATAATATTTGGGCAATAATTAGAAGTATTTTCCCCAACAGCCAGACAGTTTTGACAGTTCCAACTCCTTGCCAGACAGTTTTTTTAGGGTAGCTCCCAAAGCCACCACGACCCAAACTTCATAATTCACCAACATTATATCCTATATGGGAGCATACGCTGACAAACTTTCAGCTTTTATAAAATGACGTAGGTCTGGCGTTCACTAGCTCTTAGTCTATAAGTATTTTGGATTGATTGACTGTATTTAGATTTAAGCATATTTTGTCTCTTTTTGTTAAGTACTAAGTACAAATAATGCATTATTTAAAACATTAGCTCGATAGTACATCTACATTTACTTTTAGCATTCTCAAAATAAATATAGACTTATAATTTATTTCCACCCGTTTTCTTTTAATCAGCTCCCAGATGCAAATGTCGCAAATCGATCAGCGCCATCCGGCGATCTTTTCGGTATTAACGCGCCATCTGGCGGCGATATTGCCATAGACTATAGACCGTGCGCGCTGGCCGAAAGGGTTGATACGATTTCTTTTGTGAAAATCTACTTTGATTCATATTATTAACTTATATTTTCTGTATTGCTTTATTTATTTACGTTTCCGGCGTTAGGTAGGTCTGTGTGTGTCATCATTAGTAAGTTTTTTAATAATCTTACTGAGTTTACTAAATATAGAGGCTTATCAGCTTAAGTGAAGCAGCAAATCGAGCACAGCGTTGAATAGAGCTCTGTGATTGGTTCGTATGTCACCCTATGCGTCCACGCTCACAGTAATACATAGTAATGTTTGCGAATACGGAGGTTAGTCTGTACTACAGGAAGATGACCCTTTTTTAATTAAGACAATATTAATGGATTTTGGGCAAAGGGAGTTGATGTTATAACTTTTCTCCCTTAGATGTCAAGAAGAGAGGATTCATAAAATATAAAGAGGAATTATGGAAGGCTTAGTTATTACATTCAACAACATTGTGCAAAAATAAGTCTGGAAATAATTCTACTTAGAATATTTTCTAAAGGCTACCCGTGCGAAGCCGAGTCGGGTCTATATTTTAAAACAAAGAATAAGAATAAGAAATTTATTCATAATGTTCATTACATGTCAAATTTTCAATATATTTTCTTATTAATAATAAACAATTGCAGTATTAATAAGAAAGAAATACACATCATGTCCAAATAAATTAATAATATAAATAGAATTAATGTCAATTAAATGTCAAAATAAATAGTGGGTAACAGTGTCAATAATAATTAAATTCCAAACAGTTCGTCAATTTTATAGAACGCCTGCTCGATCAACCACTTTTTTAATTGAAATTTAAAAGAATGGAGTGATACCGCTTCTTTCACTATTTTAGGCAATCGGTTGTATACTTTAGGCCCCAATAGACGCACCAATACGTGCGTCAAAGAGTCAGACTTTCGTAGTCTACCTGCAGTCAATACTAGTGCTTCGGCGAAGCGAGTGTTATAGTTGTGACGATCCCTATGTCTCACAAATGAGTCCAGGTTCTCGCGCGTGTATATAGCTACCTGGTAAATTACTATGGACGGCAGGGTGAGTATACCTAGGTTTCTGAAGTGAGGCCTAACAGTTGTTCGCCGCGATACCTGTACAATGGCCCTCATAGCGCGTTTCTGCATCCTAAATACCCGCTCTCGGTCGGCACCGAGACCCCAGAGCTCAGCACCATACTGCAGCAGCGAGTGCACGGTTGCGAAGTAACATGTTCGCATCGTATCTTCTGCTACTACCCGAGATAGTCTGGTCAATGCGAAGCACGCGCTCCCCAACTTGCCACACAACTTATCCATGTGCGAGGTCCATGTCAGGCCCCGATCTAATTCGAAGCCCAAAAAGGTAGTGGCCCAAAGTAACCATATCTTTTAAATAAATTACTTTTTTAACCAACCTTTTTTCGAAAGTTAACATTTTATTTACGCGTGCAATCCCGAAAGCGCTCGCATTAAAAGTGACATTAGCCGAACGAATTCGTTTCCAACACGCCACCTGGTGTCGGTGTCGGCAAACACGCGGCTTACACTGTTTGGGCTGCAGATTAATGTCATCAACAGCAAGCATGGCAACACCAAACGGGAATGGTAGGTGTACGAGTGGACAGAGCGACAGTGACCGTATTACTATGGTATTACTCTAGAAAAGATGCATAATTCTTAAAGATTGAAAGAAAGAAATAAATAAATAATATCCTTGGACATTTCACACTACCAAATCTATTTAAAAAACACTTCATCATCATCATTTCCAGGACGTCCACTGCTGAACAAAGGCCTCCCCCAATGACAAGGTGGACCGATGACCTGATAAAAAACACTTACTTACGCCTAATTTTGTCCAGCAGTGGACGTCTTTCGCGCTAGAGACGCATTCTGACGTTTTCCCAAATAGACATTTCACATCATTCCTACACTACACTTTAATGACAGAGCTACTTGCATTAGCTAGTTATAGATCATATAAACATCCCGATTGTCGAAGTTAAACTGTCTACGTAGTAGGTCGTTTTCAAAGTAGTTAGTTTTCAATATAACTTGCCCTTCAACCACTTTGGGACAACACATCGGCTGGCGTTGAGAATGACTGACTGAAGAAACTTTATTGAATTTGTTATTTTATTAAACTTTCATGGTCATTTTGTCATTATTAAGTTTGCATTTGTATGTTTTATTAATTTATTCTTTCTATTCCAGGTCTAATTCTACCCTTAATTCTCCTTTCCCCTAACTTCACATTAAAACTAAAGTTTAATGTAAAAACAGTTGACAAGCGCTCAGCTGAGCTGCGGCGAGCGCCGCCCGCCCAACTGCGCCCAAGGCGGGCGGGAGCATTTGGTTTCCGTCGGATGGTACACACACTGTTATGTAATAAATAATGGGGCAGCGTTCAACACATTTGAAAATAATATCCTTGTGAGTTTTCGCACTAAATTCCCTACTGTTAATATTATAACTACGAAAGTAATTCTTTTTCCTTTTCACACTAAACCACTGAACCGATTTAGATAATAATATGTAATTTAAAAGAAAACCGTCTGAATGTTGTGCTTACCCTTAAGTGACATATATATCAGAAATGTTATCTTCATAAATGTTAATCATAAGAGTATAATATATATGTTGTTGGTATGCCATATAAATAAATAAATAAATAGATGCAATTTGGTATAGAGATAGTTTAGGACCCAGAAAAAACAATAGGATAGATTTATCCCGATTAAAGAGAGACGCGCACGATTTATTATTTCTGTGACAGACCAAGATTTATGTGGACAAAGCCGCGGGCAAGAACTAGTTAAGCAATAAAACGTTAGTAATAAGTTTAAATAGTTACTACTGTAGTAAGCAATAAGTTTAAATAGGTACTAAAATCAGTTCGTCTATATGAATACTTAGGGTTTAGCACTAATATTAGGGATTTTTAGGAAAGGTACTAATTCAGCAAAAAGGTGTAAATCTAGTTCACGTTTATAAGACTCGAAAGGTCCCTAAATATCTTGCGCTTCCAAACGAACAATATTCAATTATCCCAACGAAGGTCTTCTGGAATTCAAATGATTGTGCAAATCTTATTGTACGAAGCAATTTGTTTTGATTTATTCTATAAAAAGTCTTTGAGACAGATTGCCCGACAAATTGGATAAAGTTGGAAGAAAGGCTCTAAAGGTTTGATAGGTATTGAGAATTCAATAATCTGAGTAGTATAACTATGGTTATAACTCGGATATGCTTTAAAGAATAAAAATAAATGTCTCTCATTGCGAAATGTTATCAGACCTCAAGTAGAGCCAAGTTTCTAGCTCTACTTAAAAACCAATTTAACTCTATGGTCTACATATTATACCATAGTTAGTCAAAATATGTGGCATTTTACTAAAACATCACGCGAACTTCTTGAGATAATATAAAGCAAGGTTTCAGTTTATGCACATTCATGAAAATATACTATTTCGTTTTTAATAAAAATCTCTAATTAATTACGCTTTACTTTCCCGCCAAGAAGTCACGTTGACGTTTATGACAGCTCAGACTTTTTTTTAATCCACACATTGGAAGGAAGGCCCATTTCTTTCAGCTTCATATAACCAGCCAGCATCAGATGGCGGCTCAGACTTTCTATAATCTACGCATTGGAAAGAAGGTTTAGCTTCATAACCAACCAGCACCGTGGTGCATAACGAAAATTGACAATTAAAACGCTTCATTTTCCCGCCAAGAAATCTCGTTGACGCCTAAGGTGGCTCAGACTTTTCAACCGACTTCAAAAAAGGAGGAGGTTCTCAATTCGACCCGTATGTTTTTTTTTTTTTTTCTATGTTTGTTACGCGATAACTCCGCCAATTACGAACCGATTTGAACAAATCTTTTTTCGGCGTATAGGTAATACCTCAAGGGTGGTCCCATTTAAATTTAATAATAGAAAAAACAACCCCCAAGGGTGGAAAATTGGGGATGAACTTTTTTATACGCAATATCTCCGCCGATTATAAATCAATTTGAACGATTATTTTTTTGTTGAATAGGTATTATCAAAAGGGTGGTTTCATGCGAATTTGAAGAAAATATTTCACCCCCAAGGGTGGAAAATTGGGGATGAACTTTTTTATACGCAATATTTTTAATTTTTAGTTTTTTTTTGTGTTCACGCATTTGAAGTCGGTTTTATTTTTTTTAAAAGTTAATTATTTTATTCGCATTGGAAAGAAGACCCAAAAAGTAAAAAGTTTTGTTTTAAAAATGGAAGGAAGGCAAGGCTCTAATCTTCTTTCAGCTTCATAACCAGCCAGCAGCGTGGTGCATGCGCCGCGACAGATGGCGGCCGCACGTGCCCGCCATATGGCGGCTATTTGCGGCCTGCTCTCTGGGAACCGGGCGAGTAGGCAACCGATCGAATGTTATCGTGTGCGATATTGATAAGAAAAGGGTTATTGCAATCAGGGCTTATTCTAGGGTTGATAATATTCATATTGAAGAATAGACTGCGTAGCTACATTAGAAACTAGGTAGATGCACTAGGTCCATTACTCCAGTAAATCCAAATTAGTATTTACTCGATTAAATTGGAACTTAAGTAAGAAGTTGAATTTTAATATTTAGACCGGAAAACTGCGGTTTACTGGCAGCGAAGAAGATAGAGTTGCTTTAGTTACACAATTCTTAACAATTGCGAACATTTGTACATCAAAATCAAAACAAAAATATTTTTATTTGTTTAAACCAATTAAATTAGTTAAGTAAATTGTCAAAAAGTGGTTTTAAGGAGCATTTAGGCATTATTTTTCTCAGTATTCAATAGCAATTTATTTATTACAATTGATGCACCCTACATTAAGTAATTGAAGTCCACAACATAATCTTAAATTGATCGAAACCTTCGTACACGTAAATGGATAAAGTCGATCGATTCCAGCATCGCGCAGTAGCCAGCGGTCCATCTGTGCGTCCAGCCGTGATTGTTTAGACGAGTGATGTACAAACAGCGAGTAATAAAACATTTTACATGGATCTGGATGGAATTATGGATGAAAACAGTTTAAATACAGTTGCGGCATACTTTCAGTTGAGAATTTGGACTGTAGGCAGATGTGTTTTATTCGGAAATTGTGTAGGATGATGATGAAAATGTTCGTGTGTACACAAAACTTCTTATCATAGCTTTGAGTGATCAAATTACCTTTGCCAGTAATACACGTGATACTTTTACAGTGGTGGTATTATGCATCAAGTAATACTTAAATAGACAGACACGCGGGTGTACTTTAAGTTAAGGGTGCCAACAAGGGTATATTTTATTTGTCCTAGTTTCAATTTTTCTTGAGTTTCATGAAGAAAATGCAGGTTTTCCTATTTTTTAACATAGTGGATAGATTTTACTG